>NC_138518.1:2300000-2635000 GCF_000230855.2 Cajanus cajan
AAAATTTAAATTTAGAAGACCAAGAAAATATATACCTCAAATTTGAAGGATTAAAAATATAATTAAATCTTAAGTTATCAACAAATTAATAATAATTGAATATATATTTTTATTAATCCATGATTCATTAATAATTAAATTAATATAAATTATAATCAATTAAGTCAAATAAAGCTTTAAATTAACATTATATATATAATGTTTTAAAAAAAGAAATAAGCAATACTAGATTAACTGATTAACCAATAACAATTTATATATCAACCGGCCTTTGAAATTTAATATTGATATTTTTTCATTAACTTAAAAAAAAAGTAAATTACCCCTAACATTGACCTTCCTTAATTTTTTAAATACATTACATTAATTAATACTCTCTACACATTACATTACTTCCTCTCGTCCAAGAATATATATATATATATATATATATATATATATATATATATATGCTTATAAGAGATATTGTTACAAACATTAAAATAATATACAATTTCAAAAGAACCTCATAGGTGCTATACATTGTAATTTTCTTAAAGAAAATAAAGAACATAATTTTGGTTGTTAATACAAATAAATGTGCATATATAATTTATTAAAGTTACTCTTATTTAACCAGCATGTGTAGGTCTAGCTGGAAGACTAATCTCTCGCAATAATGTTTGTCTCTTTTAGATAAATGTGAAAAGAAAAAAGGTTACCCTTACAGGAGTGTACAGTCAAATTGACTGTTTCGACCTAATTCTTTAATTAATGTTTTAACAAATGTTCCATCAATCAAGTGCCATAAACTGTATGCCCTAAACTGTAGGTTATGTGGTGTGGGAGTTGCAATTATATCTGATTTTGACTCTCTTTCTTTTGGTAGTTGCTTTCATTGATCATAGAGGGAGAATCAGGAAGCAATGTGTTAGTTTTGCATTCGCTATACCCATTTAATCATATATTAACAAGAACTTAGGGTCCAGAAGAGATGTAACGTGAAGGGGTCATGCATGTGTCTAGATTCTAGAAGGTACATTATATCGTGGGTGTATGGTGGAGTGGAGCCATTGTTTCGATCTTTTTGGAATTTTTGACAGATAGGCAGATGAGTACAGAAAAAAGTTATTTGAGAAATGTTAACACACTATTCTTCTAACAAATTTTATTGTTAGTTGAATTTTATAGAATTGTAAATTTTAATAGGTCATGTTCTTAAATAAAGAGACTTATTAATGATAATTCGAGATTACATAAAATTTATGATTTTTAATAAATTTTGATCAACAATAAAAGAGTAAAGTTAATTATATAAACACTCTTGAGATTTGGTAAGATCACATAAATATCACTTACTTTTTTTACTTCTAAAATAAATCTCACACTATAATTTGAAAAATATTACACTAATACTTTCTTAGACATTATATTAATTCTATTAATTATTTGAAAAAATATTATATCGTAACCCTTCTATGGAATGTTATTACAAAAGTTAAAGAGGTAAGGAGTTAGTGAAATTTCATAAAATCTCAAGAGGTGTTGACATAATTTATCCTAAAATAATTAAGGGTCATAAAGTGGGTCATGTTTCACGGACTGTTCTGTTGGCTCGCAAAAAATTGATAGGATAGGTTGGACATTTCAGGGCGTCAGCTCACGTGACCCATCCTACCTCTAGCCTATCAACCTATTGGGCCAATGGCAGTTTGGTGCAAGTTGAATCACCGACTCATTTAATTAACCATTATTTTTGTATTTATTTTGTACGTAACTTTTGGTGTGTGTCGCTTTGTATTGTGATATAATTTTATTATTGAATGACTATTAGTACTTGTATTATAGTTCTTAAGAACTATTATTATTTTGTGTTGTTGAAAGACTATTAGTAGTAATCTTGATTAAAAATAAATTCTTTTTAATAAATTATAATTTATTATTTTTGTGTTGTAGTCTTGAAATTGAAGGAAAAATTATCTGATAAGTCCTTTGATATTAAATTTATCAATTGGTGTTAAAAATTTAATGGAAAAATAATATAAAAAATTGCCAAGTCAAGATTTTAGTCCAGTTTTAACAAGCAAACCAGCCCCCACCCCATTTTTGACAGGCTAGTGGTGGGGCAGGCCAAAATAGGTCAAGTTATAACAACCCATCATGATATTTACGACTGATCGACCATTGTAGGGTTATTATTAAAACTAATTACGTAAATGTAGGCTATTGGTTCTCAACCATATTAGATATTTGATATGTAGAATAGTTCTTCTATTCATAAGTATATAAGGCATAGGTGCAGCCTCTGTTTTTCTAACGCTGACAGAGAGAACAAACTTGTAATCAATTTCTTAAGACAAACTTAATCCTAGTGGCTGCCTCGTGGATGTAGACTGTTGAGTGCATTGCTCTAAGTCGAACCACGTAAAAGTGTTGTGTGTTCTTCTTCTCTCCTTATCTTTGTTCTCTTAATTTTCTTGCTTGTTTCTTGTTTAAAGGAAAACAGAGAGTGAATCCTGTGTGTGTGTTTATCATCTCATTCTTGGCGTAACAAGTGGTGCGGTGAGCGTGGATCGTCGAGCTATGGGTTCAGCCAAATATGAGGTGGAAAAATTCACTGGTCAAAACGACTTTGGTCTATGGCGATTAAAGATGAGAGCCCTTCTTGTTCATCAAGGGTTGGTTGATGCTCTTGCTGGTGAAGCCAAGGCCGAAAATGCTACGGTTGATGAGGAAAGGAAGAAAATGCAAGAAAAGGCCCACAGTGCTATTATCCTGAGTCTTGGTGATAAGGTCCTTAGGCAAGTCTCTAAGGAAAAGACTGTTGCAGGGATTTGGTCTAAACTCGAAAGTTTGTATATGACCAAATCTTTAGTAAATAGACTTTACTTGAAGCAATCTTTGTATTCTTTTAAGATGAATGAGGATAAACCAGACGGTGAACAATTAGACTAGTTTAATAAGTTGATTTTGGATCTTGAGAATATTGATGTCACCATAGACGATGAGGATCAAGCTTTGTTATTGTTGTGTTCTTTACCTAGGGCCTATTCCCACTTCAAAGAAACCATGTTATTTGGAAGAGACTCGGTATCAATTGATGAGGTGCAAGCTGCCATTAACTCAAAGGAGTTGAGTGAAAGGAAGGAGAAAAAACCCACAGTAAATGGTGAAGGATTGACAGCTAAGGGCAAGACCTCCAAGAAATATAGTAAACCTGATAAGAAGAAACCAAAGCCAGAAAAACAGAAAAATGGTGGAGAATCCACCTTCACAATCAGGTGTTATCATTGCAAGAAAGAGGGTCACACAAGGAAGGTATGTCCTGAAAGGCTTGTTAATGGTGGAAATAAAGAAAGAGGAAAATATTCTGCAAACGTTGTTACTGTACAAGATGAGGGTTATGAATCAGTTGAAGCTCTGGTTGTGTCTAAAGATAATTCAGAATTAGAGTGGATAATGGATTCAGGGTGTTCATGGCATATGACACCACATAGATCATGGTTTGAGAATTTTTCTGATCAAGCAGATGGTCTAGTTCTCTTGGGAGACAATAAGCCCTGCAAAATTAAGGGAATTGGATCCATTAGATTCAGGTTTCATGATGGAATTGAAAGGGTCCTCATTGATGTTCGATATGTACCTGACCTTAAGAGAAATTTAATCTCTCTTGGTGAATTTGATAAAAAGGGGTATGTGTTCCAAGGCCAAGAGGGGATTCTTAATGTTGTAAAAAATTCTGTTGTTGTTATGAGGGGAATCATGAAGAATGGTTTGTATTCTGTTGATGGTGAAGTTATCACTGGATCAGCTGCTACTGCATCCAGAAAGCTCCTGTCAAAGACGGAATTATGGCATAAGAGATTAGGGCATGTAAGTGAGAAAGGATTAATTGAACTAGCCAAACAGGACCTGTTGTGTGGATACAAAGTAGAGAACCTGAAGTTTTGTGAACACTGTGTGTATGGGAAATCCTGTAGGACAAAATTCAATACTGGACAGAAAAATACAAAAGGTATTTTGGATTATGTTCATGCGGATTTATGGGGACCAACAAAAACTGCTTCTCATTCTGGTGCCAGATACTTCTTGAGCATTGTGGATGATTACTCAAGGAAGCTTTGGATAATCATCCAGAAAACCAAGGATGAAGCTCTTGAAAACTTTAAGAGCTGGAAGATTCTGGTTGAAAATCAAACTGGCAGAAAAATCAAATGTCTTAGAACTGACAATGGTCTTGAGTTTTGCTCAAATTCTTTTAATCAATTTTGTAAAGAAAATGGAATTGCAAGACACAAAATAGTTGTTGGTACGCCGCAACAAAATGGATTGGCAGAAAGATTCAATATAACCATATTGGAGAGAGTAAGGTGTATGTTGCTTAGTGCAGGCCTGCCAAAGGTGTTCTGGGCAGAGGCAGCCATGACTGCTGCATATCTCATAAATAGGTGCCCCTCAACAGCCCTGAATCTAAAAACACCTGAACAAGTCTGGTCTGGTCACACACCAAGTCTTAAACACTTAAAAGTGTTTGGCTGTGTTGCCTATGCTCACATTAAGCAAGACAAGTTGGAGCCTAGAGCTGTTAAATGCATTTTTATAGGCTACCCTGAAGGAGTTAAAGGCTATAGGCTATGGTGTTTGGAAGCTGGATTTAGAAAATGCATTGTGAGTCGTGATGTTATTTTCAATGAAGCGGAAATGGCTTACAAACTAAATCAAGGCGCTGATATGGAAAACACTAACCTGGATAAAGTCATTGATCATGAAAATCTTGATTTTGAGGTGGAGCCTGAGATGAAAACTCTTAAAGCCCAAGAAATTGCTACGTCCTTAGAAGGGGATGAATCTGAATTTGAGCATAGAGAAGATCAAAGCTATCAACTAGCTAGAGATAGAACCAGGAGGCAAATCAAGCCACCTGAAAGGTACGGCTATGCAGATTTGATTGCATTTGCTTTAATAACTGCCAGTGAGGTTTTGGAGGGAGACCCTATGGATCTAGAATCTGTCCTTGTTAGTAAGGAGAAACAGAGTTGGCTGAATGCAATGAAAGAAGAGATGAAATCTCTGCATGACAACCATACATGGAAGCTGATTAAGAAGCCAATTGGGTCTAGAGTGGTCAGTTGTAAGTGGTTGTTCAAGAAGAAAGAAGGCATCCAAGGTGTTGAACTAGCCAAATACAAGGCCAAGCTTGTAGCTCGTGGATTCACTCAAAAGGAGGGAGTTGACTTCAATGAAGTGTTCTCACCTGTTGTGAAACATAGGCCCATAAGGATCTTATTGTCTATGGTGGCAACTCTAGACCTTGAGCTAGAACAAATGGATGTTAAAACAGCCTTCCTATATGGGAAACTAGATGAAGAAATCCTAATGCAGCAACCTGAAGGTTTTGTAGAAAAGGGAAAAGAGGATCATGTTTGCAAATTGAATAAATCACTCTATGGATTAAAGCAATCCCCCAGGCAGTGGAATAAGAGGTTTGATGAATTTATGACCAAGATAGTCAATATGATAATTGTGTCTACTTTAAATTCCCTGATAATGCAGTGCTGATTATTCTTTTGCTTTACGTTGATGATATCCTAATAGCAAGCAACAAGAAGGATGAATTAATCAAAGTAAAATCTGACTTGTGCAAGGAATTTGAAATGAAAGATTTGGGGCCTACTAAGAAGATTCTGGGGATTGAAATCAAAAGAGACAGGAGGAAGAATCTATTGCATCTGTCTCAAGAAACTTATCTCAAAAGGGTTCTAGAGAAGTTTGGAATGTCTAACTCTAAACTTGTAATCACCCCTATGTCACATCAGTTCAAACTCAGCTCAAACCAATCACCAAAGACTCACGAAGAGGTTGTTTACATGAAAAACATTCCATATGCAAGTGTGGTAGGATCTCTCATGTATGCTATGGTCTGTACTAGGCCTAATATAGCATATGCAATAAGCATTGTGAGTAGATTTATGGCAAATCCAGGCAAGTCTCACTAGCAGGTAGTCAAATGGATATTGAGGTACATAAAGGGTTCAATTGGAAGGGCTCTAGTCTATGGTGGAGCTAAAAATGGCACAAAGGAAGTGGCTATTGAAGGTTTTGTAGACTCTGATTATGTTGGCTGTCTTGATTCCAGAAAGTCCCTTACAGGTTTTGTATTTACAGTTTTTGGTACTGCAATAAGTTGGAAAGCTACACTTCAAAAGGTAGTAGCATTATCAATCACAGAGGCTGAGTACATAGTTCTTGCAAAGGCAATAAAGGAATCTATATGGCTTGAAGGCATTGCAAGAGAATTGAGGCTACAAGACAAGGTGATCACAGTTCACTGTGACAGTCAGAGTGCCATTCATTTGTCCAAGAATTCTCTGCACCATGAGAGGACAAAACACATTGACATCAAGCTGCACTTTGTCAGAGAAGTCATTGACAGGGGGGCCGTGATAGTGAAGAAGATATCAACAGATCATAATCCTGCTGATATGATTACGAAAACGGTTCCTAGCACAAAGTTTTATCACTATCTAAACTTGATTAAGTTGCATGGTGATTGAATGTTTGAAGCTGTTCTGCTGCTGTTTGTTCACTGTTGTTGTTCTGTTGCTATTTTTGAACCAAGGTGGAGATTGTTGGCTATTGGTTCTCAACCATATTAGATATTTGATGTGTAGAATAGTTCTTCTATTCATAAGTATATAAGGCATAGGTGCAGCCTCTGTTTTTCTAATGCTGACAGAGAGAACAAACTTGTAATCAATTTCTTAAGAGAAACTTAATCCTAGTGGCTGCCCCATGGATGTAGACTGTTGAGTGCATTGCTCTAAGTCGAACCACGTAAAAGTGTTGTGTGTTCTTCTTCTCTCCTTATCTTTGTTCTCATAATTTTCTTGCTTGTTTCTTGTTTAAAGGAATATAACAGAGAGTGAATCCCGTGTGTGTGTTTATCATCTCATTCTTGGCGTAACAGTAAATGAGACTATTTTGAAATTATTTACGCCTTTGGGGCAGTTTACTATAGTATCGTTATGGCCCATAGCGACATTAGTGCTACGTGTATTTGTTTTTAGAACGACTTGAATTTAACCACGTAGAATGTCGCTATCGGCTATAACGATTTCAATAGTGTCGTTATCAGCTGTTTCAACATCTAAAATGACTCAATTTTTTAAAAAAATAATTTTTTTCATAGAAATAAAAAAATTATTTTAAAATATATTTATTTTAAGAGTTGATCTTTTAAAATATTTTAATAATTTACAAAAAAACAAGATTTTTTAAAAATAACCCAAAATAGTTCAATTAACCAAAAATAAATTACTAGTATATTTTAAGATAAATTTAAATAAAAATAATTAAAATTTAAAAAATACTCCGTTATTAGAGCATCTCCAATGGGGGTTGCTTATAAGTAACCCCTTGTGCCACATCACTGCCAAATCAGCTCTGACTCACTTTATGAGTTGCTTAAATTTTAGCAAAGTTGCTTGTAGAAGCAACTTTGCTAAAATTTAAGCAACCCATAAAGTGGGTCAGAGCTGATGTGGTAGTGATGTGGCACAGAAGGTTGCTTATAAGCAACCCCATTGCAGATGATCTAAAGAAAAACTTTTAAAAAACTGAAAAAAAATGTTGAAAATATATTTAAAAAATACTTAAAAAATGAAAATAAGTAATATGAAAAAAAGGTCGTTATGGACAGTAATAGTATTTAATAAATAAATTTAAATAAAAATAATTAACATTAAAAAAATTCCATTTTTATAAAGTTTTTTAAAAAGTGAAAAAAAATTGAAAAAAAAGGTGTTAAAAAAATAAAATAAAATAAAAATTGAGTCACAGAAAGAAAAACAAAATGAAAAAGAAAAAAATTAAAAATAGTGAAAAAAATTGTTAAAATACATCTAGAAAAGAAAAAAAAAACCAGGAAAAATATAAAAGAAAAAAATAAGTGAAGGAAAAAAAGTAAAAAAAATGCAAAAGAAAAAAAATTAAATACAAAATACAAAAAAATTGATAAAATAAATTTGGAGAAAAAAAAATCAAGGTCATTATGGGCTACAGTGACTTCTTTGACTATATGACCTCAATGATTAAAAAAAATGAAAATTTTGAGGAAAAAAAAGGCAATCACTATGAACTATAAGATTTGACTAATAAAAAAGTGAAAAATTAAAATTAAAATAAAAAATTGAGGTCGTTGTGGGCCATAGCAATTCTAGGTAATCCAAAAAAGAAAGTATTGCACCTGCCTTCATACATGCTCGTCACGTGTCATTTTTACTGCAAAAACACCTAATAGGAATTCGAAAAATTACCACCTATATAACCCAATTATCTTGATGGTCACCCCTTCCCCCACATTTGTCTCCAGATTAGGTATGCAATTTTTTTTATTTTTCAGTTGTCATAAATTTTTTTATTAGTTAATATAATTATAAATTTTTAGTTTAATTATTAATTTTATTATATTTTTTGTTATTTAATTTAATTTTCTTGTAACATTTATATTTTTTATTTTTTCAGGTTATTACTATTTTATTTTGATTTCTTCATGTCAGGTATTTTTTATTTTAGGTAAATGTTTAGTTATTCATAATAAATATTTAATGTTTGAAAAAAATTGTGAGTTATTCATGTCAGATATTTTTTTTATTTTTTTTAAACGTTTATGTGAGGTATTTTTTTTTAGGTAAACGTTTATGTCAAGGTTTTTTAGGTAAATGTTTATTTGAATGGTTGTAAAGTTGCTATAGGTTAAATCATCTTAATTAATTTATTTAATCAATAATTTTATTTTATTTCTAAATTATTTAATTTGATTATTGTATGTAATTTATTTATATTTCTATTTTATAAAAAAAAATAGGCGTCATTTAATTATTGTAAATTTATTTTTTTCAAATTAGATTACCTTCATTTTTTATAATATAAATTAATATTTTAAAAATATTAATATATTTACATATTATATAAATAAAATTTAACAAACAAATAAATCGCTAGGGAACATAGCGACTTTAGATTTCATATATTTAGTTAATATTCATAAAATAATTTTATTTAATCAATAATATATGAAAAATTTATATTTTACTGCTAGTAAAAAAATTTACTTACTTTATTATATTTATATTTACAATAATATATATATATATATATATATATATATTTTAATTATATTTCTTATATTAAATAATTCAATTTAAAAATTAATTCTTTCTTTCTTTATTTTTTAACGATCTATGTTAGTCTTAATTAAATAAATTTAATTTTTTAAAAACTTGATAACATGGCTTCTAAAAAAAATACATGTGGCACTAGTATTGTTGTGGGTCATAGCGACACCGTAATAAACTGTCACAAAGGCGTAAATAATTTCAAAACAGCCATATTTACGTAATTAATTTTAGAAAATACCTTACAATTGTCGATCAGCCAATTTTTACACTTAACGATTCAACTATTAGTAGTAGAAAAACATACATAATCCTACCTAAGGTTAACATACAAGCAATTCCTAGGAATACAAGTGATAATATATACACGTACATAAATTTGTATAAATTTATACAAGTATACGTATATATAGTAATCCAAAAACTAAAATATATAAACCCAGCTTATCAATCAAGCAACAACTACCAATTACAGGACTAGCTACACTAAGGTAGCCCAAAGATCAACATTGTCATCATTAACATGACCCCACAAAACTTCACTTGCAACCTATCCATACCCTACTCTCATATAAATATGATCGTCGTAATCCAATCATAAGATAACATGCAACAGAAAACTAGTATTCAAAAGAATAAGCATATAACAAGTATAGAAGTAAAATAACTATACTACCAACACCAGCATGTAAACCATACAACCACAACAATAAGCATAGCTTACAACATACCAACATAATTTTAGCACCTCAACATGGCATTCAACAACCTTAAAAGGTAAACAATTTAATCATATCACAACATATTACAACTTTCACCACACCATGCCATTCAACAACAACCCACATAGCATATGAACAGCATCACACTCAACTATGCGTCATCACGCATTCACCTACGAAGATCTCCTACAACAAAGGTGAGTGATCTAAGTTACTTGACCTTACTGAACCAACACAATCTTTTTACACCTATTAGATCAACAACCAATTTAGATAAAAAATATATAACATGGTTTCTTGGATTTTTCCACTTAAATTAGGAAGTTTATTATTCTTATCAAGGTAAAATAGCTTGGGTGTGAGTCTACCATAGCATTAGCTTGCATAACTAATTAAGCCACCTATAGGATTAACCCACTGACTATTTTCTAAATACTATGCCCATCCAATACTTAGTAAGGAATTTTGACCCTCGATGTCCTTGTACCTTACTCGGTTAGTCACTTTACGCATGTATGTTTCAAACTTACCCACATACGAATTAATATTGATCACTTATAATCAGCATAACTCAATCTAAACCCTATACTATGGTCACTTATAGGTGGTATGCATTGATCTTGCTCACATACCACCTCAACTAAGGTCCTAGTGGAGACTCGATTATCTACTTCAAGATTCAACTACTAAATAAGGATTTTCAATAACTGAATTCGAAGAGCACCACACTAGTATCCTTACAATGGAATATCCAACTTTCTAAAACACCTTCTATTCTAGTCTTAAGTCAATCAATACAACAGATCCTAATGCCTTAAATATCTCAAGCATTCCCATCACCATTGTCTCAACATTTCAACAATTAATCATCCATATACATTTTCTCAAATCAATGTATATAGAATTACTAACACCATTCAACAATATTCAAGTATCAACAATTTAATCATCAATATACATTATCCCATATCGATGCATAAATAACTAGCGTCATATATCAACATACACCAGTAAAAGATTCAACAAAACATGTACATGTTCACCATTTTCTAAAACAAAAAACACATTTTCATAAGGAAACCCAAGCCTAGTGTCAAATTCCTCGCGCCTGACGTCATTGAGATAGAGAGCTCTTAAGCTTGCCCACACTTAACGTCACTCAACCTATACCCAGTCAAGATGAGACAAAGAGTCCCTATTATTCTCACGCCTAGCATGGCCAAACTCCACATCTAACCTCATTTTAGGCAAATAGTATTTACTTGATTCATCCCAATGTCACTAAACTAGCATTTGACATCGTCTAGGAATAGAGCCTTTGTATTAGTCATGCTTAGTGTGTGACACCTTATAACTTGTATGTCATAACATTTAATATAATAAATAACTAAAATGTCTCAATATAATAAATAAGCTCAAAAATTACACAAGTAGAAAGAATCAAATTTTAACTTAAATTGGACATAGCAAAAATATCAAATTACAAAGAAATAAAATCAACTATTCAATTTAAATAGCATGAATCAAATCTTAACTAGTCCTAACTACTCCCCGATGTCACATGTCCTATTAGAGCAACCAAACATTGAGGATTACGCCTCATCATTAACATCATCAATACCATGCTAATGATCACCTATAAAAGCCACAAGGAAACAACACAAGGAAAAAAGGAGTGAGAAATATCTCACTCTAGCTCATAGTGCAGGAATGCAAATCGACTAGTCAAATACAAACAACACATATAGTAATCTATAGAAAAATAGTTACACATTATCATCATACTTAGGGAATTCAATTACAGATAGAATTATAGTACATATACAATGGACACGGACTACATGTTATTATGCATGTGGTGCTAGTAAAAATATCACACTTGTGTATTGTCACTAGCAATACACTAGAGTAGTCTAAGAGTATATGTTGGGTCACACCTTTTACACACTTTTACTAGAAGGGCATACCACTAGGGTTTGGTTCGGATAGCTAAGTCACACAAGATATATCCCATGCTCACGAGGGCAGGATTGGGACTCCCAAACCGAGCTATCCCTAAGGTTAATTTCCAAGCTTTTATACAAGGGACCTTCCCTGGTAGTGTATTCCATATCGTACCCTTTCAAAAATATTTTATGCATATGATGCATGTTAAATAGACTTTATGCGTTACATTCACATGGTTCCATGATCTCACATTTAACACATTCATCACGTCTCATTACTAATCACATGCCTTCATATAATCATCAACGGAGTTTAATTCACATCCACATCAACATTACAATACAAGAATTACATTATTGAAATTAACAGAAGATCAACAAGGAATTCTCAGGCAGGACGACGCCCAGTGACACACATCTCACACCTGATGCGATGCTTCAAGAGCACTACATTATTCTCTGATTGAATCGTGCCCGATGTGATCGAGTCCACGCCTAACGAGAATACCACAAAGAGCCCTCTAGAGTGTCCATGCCCGACGGAAGCATCACAGGGAACCCCTAGAGCTTTTGCACTCATCAAAGGTCATTCCATACCCAACGTGAGATTTACTCTTGACCTTAACAATGCTTGACACATCCCATGTTGCACCTAACAATATATCAAAAATTGCACATTTGTAGAATCACGAATTCTCAAACAAGCACCTCAATTTCAACATCCACATTTCAATTAGTAAAAAACACTTTCAAATTACGCAATAATCATTCTAAACAACACATTACACATATATAATTGCATACTTAATATCTTCGTACAATTACTAATGCATTTCCTTAAGATTTTCCAAGGAATCCATGGAAATCTCAAATCATACAATTACAACCTAAAAGCATGCAATAAATCATCCATTCAAACAATTCATGCAATTAATTACATACAAGAAGAATAAAAAGTGAAACAAATACAATTGGGAAAATCCCTCATACATGAGTAGACAACATACACAAGATTGGGACCAATCCCACTACTCGACAAATAAACTCACACTAGAACAAGGTTCCTCACTCCCCCTCTTACCTGTATCAGCTCTAGATGATAGGTGCACAACTTTAGGATAATTTCCTTCCTACTCCTATTATTCGACCTCTAAAGCACGTATATGAAAATAGGGTGTAAAAAGGATTTGATAAAAAAAACTCCTCTTTTTAGAAAAAAAAAACCTAACCTCTTTATAAACTTCTAGTCAAAACATACTAATCACAGTTGCAATTCCCTTCCTTTTTAATAAAATATTATACTATTCTTTAATAAAATATCATATAATATATTATAAAATATATTACATAATTAAAATAAATATTTAATAGACCCTATTAATAAAATATAAATATCAAAATTATTAATAAAATATTTATTATATTTTATGAAAAATGAGGTGTTACATAATGTCTCTCAACTAGGAGCCTAACGTCACCAAGTTAGAGACATTTCTCTCTCTTCATGCTTGACGTCCCAACATGATCATAATAGAGAACCTCTTATTTAAGTCATGTTTGACGCTTTGAAGGCATGTCGGGCGCAATGGTGATTTTTGTACATAACAGAATTACAAATTTGACTCATCCACACTTGAAACTTAGAAAATCCAACATGCAAGACACCAACTCATACATATACAATATAAACACCTCAAATCCAGCTAGAACTACAAAATGCAACACCATATTCTCAAAATCATCAAGTTCTTCTCTTTGAAAAACCAAGAATCACAAATTCGCAACCAAAACTTAAAACATACATCTTAGCAACAATAGATGCAATCATTCATCCAATCCTTCAACAACAACTTTAACAAACAACAAGAAATCAGTTCTAACTTTCCTTACCTTGGAATTGAAGAGAAACGAGGAAGAAGAAGAACAACTCTAAGCTAATACCAATACTCTACACAAACTTAGATTTCCAACATCATCAACAGCCTTGAATCACCAACAAGATACTCGATTGAGATCTTCTACAACTCTTAGAAGGCTAGAAAGAAGAAGAAGAGTTTTTAGAATACCGAAACTCCTCTCTTTGCTTTTTCTCACTCAAGTTTCTTAAAAGAAATCTTATATACTTTCCTCTCAAAATCGAATTAAACCTCAATCTAAAAGAAACTCTAAACCACCTAAACTCCTAAGAAATTCCTAAATATCAAAAATTTCTCAATAATTAAACAACAAATCACCACAACATATAATTATTAATAAACTCAACAATAATTAATAAAAATGTATTGTTACACGAGGTACGGTTTGCCACTCCTAAAAATAATGTTTAAAAGTAGATCCAAGATAAACTGTCGCTAGGATTCCACGAATTATTAAAAAGTTGGGTTTACGGTTTGTCAACAAAAGCACATAGAAGACGATCGAAGCCTACTCAACACATTAGTTCTGCCACCTAACTTTGGGTCCAGCAGTTTGTACATATATATATGAACCTAATGTATAACTTATGGTTATCTCTTTCATTATTGTCATATTGATATTAAACAGTACTTTCTTTGGATAAGAGTTCATTCATTATTTGGTTTTAAATTTGGTCATATGTGATCGATGCAAGCAAAATTCGACTTGGAACCTATCCCAGTGTGTATGCATGTCTTATTGGAACAGCAGTTGTAGTTCTTTATGTTATTCCAAAAGTTAGGGATATAAAATATAGAAGTATGCTCGTGGTTATTTAAGACGAACAGCAAGTTAACTTGTTGACTAGTTGTGAATACAATAAAATAAAATAAAATACTAACGAGAGGTTTTAACCGTTTGGTTATTTTTGTCTCAAAAGACTTTGATTTTCTACTTTTAGCTAAGATATTCTTCATGCTAATTAGAGATGGCGAT
Source organism: Cajanus cajan (assembly GCF_000230855.2). Classification (NCBI taxonomy): domain Eukaryota; kingdom Viridiplantae; phylum Streptophyta; class Magnoliopsida; order Fabales; family Fabaceae; genus Cajanus; species Cajanus cajan. The sequence continues at coordinate 2,314,716 of NC_138518.1, forward strand.
TAAATGATACGGATATTTTCTTTGAATTTTGAATTTGACTTTCACGGAAAAAAAAATGGCTTTAATTAGAGTTGAAAATGGATTTTATATTAACTTGTGAAACTAATATATATAAGATGTAACCACTCGCCCTAAATCTTGAACCCCGTGTATATATCACATATGGGTGTACTTCTTCATCTTCATTATCAATCACAAATTGTTGTCTATCTCTTATTCTCAAATTTGTATTGTAATGAACATTATTATCATGAGACGTGTAATAACATTGTTTTTAAATATTTATTTACGTGATTGGCGAGTTTTTAATAGACTTTTATAAATAGTAATTAGAGTAACATAAGTAGAAGTAAAGAAAAGATATTTCTAAAATCATAAATGAGACTATTTCAAGAGGATAAGTTGAAATCAACTCTAAAAATCAAATCCAAAGGATAAGATGAGATTCAACCTAAAATATCAAGTTAAAAGCCTAAATTTTAGTAAAATATCTCTTTGATAAAAAAATTAATTTTAAAATAATTTTCTAAAATTTAATAAATAATTATATTAACCTATTGAAATATCTAAATATATATATATATATATATATATATATATATATATATTATTTGTGTCTCTGTGAGTCTTATAAAATAGAACAAACTTAACTCATCATACTAATGAAGACAGACTATGTATAATTTGAACTCATAAGATGAAGGGAGATAAACTAAATGTATAGTCTGAACTTATCAAACGAATGGAGACAAACTAAACTTATAAGACTATAAAGGTGAAAGACTTTATAAAGGATACAAATGATACATTAGATTTTGAGTCATTATCAACAATTATGTTATCAATTATACCTTACTTTTAATTAATTTACACATGATAACTAATATGCATTTATTATGAAAAAAAATGAAAGAGGGTATAATAGAAAACATCAAAATCATTCTATGAAAAATAGAAAAATTTATTACATTTCTTAATTTGTGTAAAACAACCTTAAATGACTATTATAAAGAAATGAAGGTAGTACATACTTAGTGTAATTAATTTTTTCTTGTAAATTGAACAACATAATATGTTTTTAGTCTCTTAAATTTAGAGTAAATTTGTTTTTAGTCCCTCAAATTTAAAATTATTATTTTTAATCCTTGTAATTTTTAAAAATTTTGTTTTAATCCCTTAAGTCACTAATAACATATATAAAAGTGACAAATTGATAAAATTAACATCTATTGGGTTTAATTTGAATTTTCATTAACAAGGATACCTGTAAATAGATTTTATAAGATAGTATTTAATAGATTCTCTAACAAAATTTAAATATAAAAAATAAAATAATATTTTTTGAATTATAGAACTAAAAGTATTAATTTTAAATTTAAGGCATTGAAAATAAATTTATCTTAAATTTGAAAGATTAAAAATATATTTAAATCTTTTATAAATATACTTATATATATCTATATCTATATATATATATATATATATATATATCATAAAATAGTTAAATAATTCCACTTTCTATTATGGCTATGGAACTAAACAAAATATTTGACCTATTTTTTCCTCATCTTAAGACTTATCATTGTTATTTCATTCTCATCGTTTTGGAGAGAATGTAGATATATTATAGATATATTATGAATGTCATATCAGCAGTCAAGAAAAAGATAAATATATTCCAAAAAATATAAAAAAGAAAAAAAAAGAATTTTACATTATTATATATTAAAACATGACCCCACAATGTGAATGAGAACCGGTTCATGAAAGAAGCAACTCGTTTTATAAATGAGATTCTCAATATTTCTCTATGATAGTACAAATTTTGTATTTTAGTTTCTTATATAATCAATGTTGGGAGAGCAACTCTTAATGGATATACTCTTAGAAAGTGTTGGTGTATGAAAAGCTTAAACTTTTGAAAGAATTTGAGATTAAGAATATTAGTTTCTCATATTTTAGTTGTTCTTTAAAAAATACCATTTCCAATAATATTATTTTTTTAGGAATGATTTTTCATAAGTTTCTCACAAAATATTCTCATGAGATAAATGAGAAACTAACTTTTCCAAAATAAAAATAAAATTTTAATGTAGTAAAAATATCATATTATTTTTATTTATTTATTTAATACGGTAAAAATTATTAATTTTCTAATAACTTTTAAAATTATTTTCAAAAATATTTATGATCAATAAAATAAATTTTCATAATTTCTAAGAATCGTTATTTTTAATATTTATAATTCATAAGAATGATGATCCTAAAATGTGTATATTTCTTGACATCATATTATGTAGGAAATAAAATTTTGCCAAACTCTTTTGTGAGAAGTGATCAAAATCTATAAATAAATTAAAAAAAACATAATAAAAACTCAAAAATACATTAACGATGATAATATTTATAGAGTTTAATTTTAATATACAATTAGTATAAAAATATATTATTTAAAAACTACATCATTAATTAATTATTTTGTAGTAAGTGTTGAGGTAATATACACAAATTCTTAAATTTAAACATTGTTCTTTAAAAAAAATACTATTTGTAACATCTCAAATTTTACACAATGGTATGAAAATTAGAATTGTAACATCCTAAAATTCAGGTACAATATTATTATTCTTAAAATATTAATTATTTTTTTAATTATATTTTAAGAACCAATAAAAAAAAAGTATGATATTTATAACATTCTAAATTCTCAATTTTAAATTCTTACTTTTATAGTTAAGACTATTATTTTTTAGTAAAATTGTATATAGTATGATATGAAGTTTTAATATTAGTATTTAGTTGAATTTATATTTTCTTATGTATTAAATATATACATATTTTATCATGATCAATTATAAATATAAATTTATATATATCTATATATACCTATATATTAATATATATATATATATATATATAACAAACTTCGTAATTAATCATAAAGATATATATATATATATCCTGTAGCAATGTACTTTAGATAGGCATTACGTTACTTCGTATGAGAATTAAAGGAAAAGAAAAACAAAATTAAACTCAATTTGATAAACTTGCACAGAAAGTTGATGTACGAATGGATGAGATGAAAATCTTATCTATCTGCGGAAGCACATGCCAATATTAAATGAAGTAAACTAAACCAAACCAACTAAGTTTTAGAAATGAACTAGGTAATCATGACAGTAATAAAAAAAATATATGGTAATTTTCATAACGTTACGCGTGAGAATTCGCGTATAAATAGATGCAAGAGTTGAGAAATGAGAGGCACACTACGTAGAAAACAACGGTTTCAGAATTGAAGCATAAGTAGACTAGCGACTCTTTTCTCTATATTATTGTCATATTTATTAAGGTAAGGGAGGAGAACCTTATCTCTTTAAAATTTTATATACTATTATGTATATTTATTTATGTTATTTTTTATATATATTTATTTAATGAGGTGTCCCTAACCTCATCTATTTGCTTAACTTATAATTATTTTTATCTATAATAATTATTAAGGTGTTCATATTTTATATTGTTTAATTATTTTATAATGATTGTCATATTTATTTATATCATTAGTACTCTTAATATATTCTTTTTACGTAAATATATTTATTATAAATATATTTATAATCAACTATGATATAGTTGTGATATTTTGGATTCGTCTTGTTATTATTTCTTCACGTATTTATGAAGATAAATATTGTTCTATGTTTATAGAAGATAAAGTTTGAATTATTTGTAACTGGAGGTTTGACCTTGGGGATTTAAATGAGTAAGAAATGGAGGTGAAATATCCTATTGTTGGTTAAGGTGAAATATCCTTTTGTTGATTGGTATTATGATGATGCTCATTTATCCTGACTAGTCACTACAAATATAATTCGAATTTTATTGTATCATGAAAATCTAATATATGATCTGTATATATATTTATATATATATATATATATATATATATGTGTGTGTGTGTGTGTTTAGTATTGATTATAAATAATTCTGTGTATTCTTTTGAATTATTGTATTTATTGGATATTGTTCTTACTCCTCTCTTTTCTTTGTTTTTAAAATTTAATATATTATAATATAGATGGATCTACCGGCCATACCAGGTTCTTTTACAATTGTTATTATTGTTGTCCTACTTGGGAGAAATTGGAATATGGAGACGATTTGATGAATCTATTATAATTTTATTTGATTGTAAATTTATTTTCACTATCAATGTAATTATTGTAATAGAAGTGAAAGAAATAAATAACGTGTAAAATAGTAAATTATTGTAACTATTTTAGAACGATATGTCATGTATAATTTTACAAAATATTCTTTTTCTTTATCTTTACCTTTTTAAAAAAAATATTATTAATGATATAATTGCGAGAATATGTTATAAAGAAATATATAATTATTATTATATAAATCGGGCGTTACACTATTAATTAATCAGAAGTTATTTATAGTATAATATTTTAAAAAATTATAAAATTTAATCATAAATGATAATTTATAACTAAGTATCAGTATTTTTTTTTTAACATTATAATTTAATTCATAATTTTTTGAAAAAAGAATCATAATGATAAAGGCATAACATAGTAATGATAATAAGCAGCACATGTAGGATGATGTCATGTGATGGGAGTTTAAAGGAGGAAAAAGAATAAATGCAAAAATGCATATAGCAGTAAACAAACGCACCTACTGAGAATAGTTTTTTCAGGTGTAAAGCATGAGGATCTTAATTCAGCTACACCTTGCTTTCTTTTCGTGTACGAAAACTACACAACACACCATTTTCCTCAATTAATCTTCATTTTTTATTTCCATGGCCCAATTATATGGCATCTGAAAATCCCTAACACAATTTAATTATTCCATATCATTGTGTCACTTATGTGAGTTGCTATTATCTTTTATTTTATCTGAATTTTTTTTTAATAATAATAATCATTACATGGAGAAAAAAAAATAGTGATGGTCCTGGATTTGAATATTATCCCAAAAATATTATTTTTTAACTACAATATTTTAAATATAATTTAAAAACAATATAACATAATAATTATATAACCTCAAGTTGATATTTATTTTTCAAAAATAAAAACTAATGAGCCTAACCCAATCAAACTACATCAATTTGATTTAGTTCATATATGATATTACATTCAAATCGAACCGCTTGTTTTTTTGTTTGATCGACTTTTTCTTTTCTTCTAAAAAGTGAATTAAAACACATTGTTAACATCTTTATTGAATTGTGGTTAAATATTACTTAAACATCCGGTTCAAATTTAATCATTACATGTTGAATAGACAACTTAATACTTGCCTAAAAAAATAAGTGTTTGTCTTTAATTTTGTTTGAATAAACTTTTTAATACGTATTTATAGAAAAATAATTAAGATGGTAAAATAAATAAATATTTCATAAGTTTAAATTATTGTTCTTGATGTTCATAATCACAATCACATTTAATCATTAACAAAATTAGCCTAAAGCATGCAATGACATTGTTGTCGAGGGTTTATTCGCATAATGTACAAGTCTTTCATGAATTCGAAAGAAAAGGGGTGAAAAAAGAGGTGTAAGGAAAAATTCAAAAATTGTAAAAATATTTCAAAAATTATCTCAACATAATCATTCATGATTGTTTCTATTCTACCGTAAGAAATATTGTCATTGTTAAGGTCAGCACATCTGAGATATTGTATGTTTTGACACTTGTTAAGGAGGGAGGATATTTATAAACTATCTTTAGTTTCGACTCTTAAGCGACATGGGACTTTTAGACATACCGGAACAATGATATAAGAATAAATAAACTCTATAAAAGATAATAAAATATGATTTTTTTAATATATATAAATATAATTCATATATTATTTTAAAATTGATGATTAAAAATTAATTTGTACTCACAAAATGTAACTTCTACTAACTTAATATTATTTTAACATTGCAAAAATCAATTATGAAAATCCCAAATTAAGATAACCATAAATTAAGATAATATATTTTTTTACCCCGACACATCTGGTTTTACCATTTTGTTAGCCCTAACATACCCAACAATCTCTCCTAATTAAGGCAACGTTACGTACAAGAGACCAAAAGTAGGTTCATATATATTTTCATAAGATCAACATTTGCCCAACACCTAGTCATCTACACCAACAAAGAGGTAGTGCCATGTTCTACAATTTGTTCAACAATAAATAATTGATTCATTCTATGGTACAATATTCTTTTTAATTTTAAATAATTTTTAAAAATATTAAAATTTATTTAATAAATATATAAAAATTGAATTAAATAAAAAATTTTAAAAAAAATCTTAAGCATAGTTGTGTTTAATATATATAGAAGTGGTTTTTTTTTACGTGTATTTTTCTTTAAAAACAATCTTGCTTAAGACATAGTTAGAAATTAAATGTGAGCACATTTCTTAACTGGAATTTGAACTCTAGTTTAACACATTATGGGAGTTTAGTTTCTTCAATTAGACCCAATTTCTATTGATTTTTATACGTATATCATTATTAAATATGTTATAAATAAGAACAACTAAGAGTTGTCTTAACAACATCACAGTATTTTCATTATGCACACATTGAAATTAAGTACCAACATAAATTTCATTCGCTTTTCCGTAACATTTATATTTACCCAAAACCAATTAATTTTTCCTATTTCGTGAATCAAGTTAGATTGTTCATCTTCTACACAAACAATTAATTTAATAAAAAATACTATCAATTAGTAACTAGGGAAAATATGACGCTTCTAGCCAATTGATTACAAACATACAATATATAGAATTATATAAATCTATATCTCTATACTATTGTATAAAGGAAATGTACCCTTATGATAGTTATTTTTAATTTTTATTTTTACATGGACTATTTTTTTGTCTTATTTTTTTCTACAACTTCTTAAAATTACATTATTTTATAAGTAACTTCTCATTCCTTTTTTTAATTATTTTTTATTTTGAAATTATAATAATTGCTTATAAAAATATTTATTTCTTTTAATACAATATAGCATAGAGTGCCTTTTCCCTGTTAGTGCTAGATAATGGGTCCGTTTGTTTAAACTTAAGAAGAATTATTTCTAAATGTGTGTTTTTTAAAATAAAATCCTTAAGAAGTAGATAAGAGTTCATTCTTAAAAAAAAAAAAAAAAGTAGAAAATTTCTTATTAAAAAGAGTTTGAACAAACACATAATACTGTAAATAAATAAAATCTTATTTTATTTTTTTTAAAAAATTCTTTATAAGAATAAAAAGGTTAAACAAATAGATCAAACTATTGCCTCTGCCTTAGATTTGTTTTGATCAGTGGGCTGGGCTTTGAACCTTATTTTCTGGAGGCACGTTTGTCCGTGATTCAGCTGGCCCATTACAAGCCCTGCGATCAACTAAGCACAAGCCCACTAATAGCCCAAAACTGCAAGCTCAACTGTGACCATAGTTGTGATGTAAACCCAACACTCAATAAAAAATAACCCAATACACCGAATTTAGTTTCCTAGTAAACTCAACTGCACTTTCAATGTCTTATTAAGAAAAAAAAAATGGAACGAGTTTTATAACTAGAATACTGTCTCAAAACCAAAACCAAAACCAAAACCAAAAAAAAAAAAACCCTAGTAGTTCCAAGATGATTGCCATAAACAAAGAAGTCTTGAGACAACATTGCAGTATTGAATTTAGTTTTCAGCCCAAAAAAAAATTTAGTTTGATGTTAAAAAATATATAATAAAAAAAAACTTCAAAAACAATTTGATAAATTTAATGGAAAATAAAATATAACTATGAATAATTCATGTCACAATCACATATAAGCTAATATACACTTTTTTTTTTTTCTCTCCTGTTTTAAAGACACATTTTTATTTTGGGAGTGGGGACATGTTAAGTGATTTGTTTCATCAAAGCTACAAACTTATTTATCAAACAAAAAAATAAACAGAACTTTTGGCTGTTCCTCGTGGCTATTGGACGTTTCTCTCCAATACCATGAATATGGCAATGTCTTAGGCCCACTTCCCATTAGGAATTTTTTTAATATTAATATTATATATATTTCATATAGTAAGTAATTAACTGTATATAAAATTACAATAAGTAAATGAAATATTTTTAAGAATTAGTGAACGTTTTGATATATTGATGGGCTTGATTTAATATCAAAAATCAAAATAAATATTAAATCATATCAAAAGATTAGTTCTTTTCCTAAATGTTTATATTTTTTTTAATATTATTAACAATACATATAATAGTGGTTGTTAATAATAGAAGTTTTCAAAATTTAAATTACTTAATCCTATCTTAAATTAACAATTTTACAAAATAGATAGAATGTGTTAGTCGTGTTATATGCATTAAGATCAAGATTTTATATATTTTTCGATAAATATTTATTAAAAATATATTTAATTAAACATTTTTATTATAAATTAAGAGTGATTTATGTATAAGTTAAAAAATAATTTTTTTAAAGAAATTAAATGAGAAAACTTCTATAAAAGTTGAAGTGTATAACTTGATTTCAACTTATATGAGAAACTCAATTCATTTTAGTATTTTACCTTTATTTTTGTCTTTCATAAATATTTATTGAGAAGTTTATCTAAATATGACTTAAGAGTGAAATATTAAAATAATGTGCTCATAAAATTTGACAAATAGTTTTGCAACTCAAAAGTTCAGAAAAATAATACAATGATTAACATTCAATATTATATTATGTTTCTCTAACAGTTTCTTATAAAACTTCCAAAACAATTTTATCGACAATGTCTAACATAGTTAGTTTACATGTAAAATGTGTTTGGAAACAGATCAAAGACGTGATTTTTCGCATCACATCAAAAGCAATCCATAGTAGTTTTTACGCTTTTTAGACTTTGGAGTGGAGAGAGAATGTAGGTGTTCATTTTTTTATATAATTCTAAAGACATTTAAGCATATTTACATGAATTTGATTCTATGGTCATGCAAATGAAGAAGGCTTTATTTATTGAAAAAAAAAATCTACTTCAATAATCTCTACACTTCAAAATGAGTTAGCCTTCAATGATTAGTTAGAGGATATTCTAAATCCTAGCCAAACAAAATAAAACCCCAAAATTTATAGAAATCACCCTACTTTTTTCCAACTCATATAGTCTTATAATAAGGATAATGTCCCACTATAATCAAAAAAATAATGAAAGAAAAAAAGGGTTTTTAATTTAATTTAATTTTGTGAAAAAAGGAAATTGGCTTTTGAGTAATAAAACTCCTTTGCCTATTACTTTCCAGCTAAAAGCAACAATATTGAGTTACTGAAAAATAGTGAGTGGAGATTCTAAACCCACAATAAGGGCTTCACTTCACTAAATTAATTACTTGTAATTTTTATCATGTGACGATTAATTCGTTACCACAAACGGCACTAAGTTACAAAGTGGATGGTCCTCTCACAACCATATCAAAGTGAGTGGTGATGGGAAGAGTTAGTAGCACATTGAAATTGGAATATAATATATAGTTTATTTATCAATCTATCTATGTGACAATTGCGTATCATGCATGCGTCGCATTCTCTAAAAACACACAAAGGTGCACCACTATATGTAACTTTTTTCATCATCATCACAATTTATCAACCATACATTGAATAACACAGGTGCCCACACTTCATAAAAAACATACCCAAAAGCATTGTTCCTTAATTCTTAGGTGCCACTCTCCCCTTCTTTGCTTCCTCTTTAATACTTTTTCATTCCCCACTCATCTCTCTCACCCTTGATTTTTTTTTCTTTTTTTTAAGTTCAACAATTCCTCCTCATCCTCCATTCAACTTTTTCTAAAGGTAAAAGAAAAGAAAAAAAAAATGGACAAGGATTATGTGTCCCAAAGCTCTAGTATTTAATACCATTGCATTTAGACCCGAGGCTTAGGGTTGAAGGAATTAGAAAATGGAAAGTAAGAACGTTGGAGAATTTGATTTGTTCTTTAAATTGTATACTATTTATTGAAAAGTGGCATAGCTAGCCTTTTTTACCGACTACTCCCCTTTTTTGAATGAGCCACACCTTTTATATTGCATAAAGAGGCACTCTTATTGATCGAATTGACAGAAAATCGGAAAACAATTCAAGGTTAGATTTGAAAAGTCAAAACATAATTGAAAGTTTATTTGGTAGAAAACATGATTATGCCCTAAAGAGGAGCAAAATGGAAAGAAATCAGTAAATTTGAAATTAATTAATAATATTAGTAAAAAAAAAATAGAGTTAATCATTTATATACTTTATATACTGTTAGTATAAAGTTTTTATATTGATAACCAATCATATCTTTTAAATTATTTTATTTTATTTTTATTTGATTAATAAGTAAATGATATGACACTATTAAAATATATGATTAGTTGTCAATATAAAAAAAAATTTACACTAATAATATATGAGTGATTAACTCAAAAAATAATATTTTACGTAAAAATTTTATGTTAATTATCTAATATATAACTGATATAATAAGAAAATTGTGGTAATATTATTGAAATTTTTAACTACTTTTCTACATCAGTTGATGTAGAATTTTTTTTTTTATTATAGGTGTAATCTATGTAAAAGTAAACATATATCTTACATCGGTTCAATTTATAATCAGTGTAAAAGAAAATTCAAATCATTCCTAGAATTCGATTTGGTTCCTGTACATTCTCAATTCTCTATCCCAAAGCTTGTCACAAGCCTTCTTCAACAATATTAATGACGCTCCAAATTTCTCTGGGAAGTTTTTCTTATGATTTTGATGTTGATATAATTGTCACCATCATTATTAAGAATGAGAATATATTAAGTTAAACTTTAAAATATAAATCTAATCTATTCTATAAAATTAAAACTTAAGTCTAATCTATTATTTAATTATAGATTTTTTTTAGGTATGACATAAATTATTAATCTAATTAAAAGTATTTAATATTAATGAGATTAAATAGAATAACAAATTTGATTTTTATTAAGTCAATAAATATATTTTCAAATAGGTCAATGAGCTCTTAAGAAAAAAGCTAATGAGTGTTTTCTCTAATATGCATGTAAAATTACTATTAAAATTTAATTTTAAAATTAAAAAATTAACATAAAATACAATATATTAAAAGAACGTTGGGCTACTAATGTGTGTATACCTGTACATATATAGTTTGAATTTTGTAATATGAATTTATTTAATTAATTATATTATTAATAGTGTAATATGTATATCAAATATTTTATTATATTATATAAATAAATACATTAGTCTATCAAGCTAATTAGATTTTTTTATAATTTCAAGTCTAACATTTTCAAATAAATGTTATTTTTTTAAAAATTCTAACCTTTTTAATAAGAAGATGAGATCAAGCTAGGTCTTAAATATATCAATAGTAACTCATTTTCGTTAATACATGAACAAGATCTATATAGACACCTAGACTCATGGGTTTGTACATCTTGATCAAAAAGGAATCAAAATTTATAAATATATCTCTCAAATCAAACAAAAAATACATGAAAAGCTAGACATAAATGGTGGATCAATTAAACTCTCTTGATGAATTACTTAAGAATCAAAAAGAGGAATCTTATGTGAATATCACCAAATAAGATTTGATTCTATTCATGAGAATTGTGCAAATATTCCTTTTTAAGAAACAAAATGCAAAAGAATTAGATTTTTTTTATTTTGAGATTGGATATTGTTATTAATTCATGATTTACCATGTACATAATGAAAACTTCATTCTCAATTCTATAAGAATTTTAGAGAAAACATTTTGATTTGCTTCTTTTTTATGGAAGCTTTGTTTTTCTATATGTATCTTTTTTTTTTTTATCTAATTCTTCTTTAGGCCGTAAATTCTTATTTAAAATATGATATATTTTTATCCCTAATCATCATTATTATTGTTAGTCTTTGATACGAGAATTTCAACAATGACCACAATGCTTCCTCTCCATTTCTCACCATTTTGTGTAAGGTAAGTAAATCTCTATTTTTTCCCCTTTCTTTTGTTTGCTTCAAAATGGATTTGTATATATCATACATTTTGATTTGTATGTTTGGTATATGTATTACATTAGTGTTTGTGGCGCGAAAATATAGATGTACTTGAAGTCTCTTCGCCCAACATTGTAGTGGAGAAGGGAATGGGAGGAGGAAAAGGCTTTAGAGACAATGACTTTGGAAGTGGTATAGAGAAATGGAACAATATTGTAGGGTAGCATTGAGGTTATTAGCTAAATATTGTTGTTAACCTTTAGGGAAGTGTAGATGAATGAAGGAATGTCTTGCTTAGCGACTAGAGCATTAAAGAAAGCGTTCAAATTTTATATTAATGGGATCAACATCGAACCAAGAATTGACTCACTAGTATAAAAATTACTTTTAAAATCGGGGTTTTAAAATCAGTCATAAGATAACTGATTTTAAAAGTGACGCGGTGACAATTTTGTAAATAATGACATTACTTTTTAAATCGGCTACCTTATGACCGATTTTAAAGGTCTCTGATGCTACTTTTAAAATCGGCTCTTTAAGAGCCGATTTTAAAAGTGCTACTTTTAACATTGGCTATTTAAAAACCGATTTTGTATGTAGTTTTTAAAATCGGCTCTTAAATAGTCGATTTTAAAAGTAAAACTTTTAAAATCGGCTATTTAAGAACCGATTTTAAAAACTAAATACAAAATCAGTTCATAGATAGCCGATGTTAAAAATGTCAAAACTTATCTAAAGTTTACGGTCCCATTCTCCCTTTCCCTCCATTCTCTAATCTTTGGCTCCATATGTTCTTTAGATTAAGTCTACGGTTCATATATTATTTCCTTTGTTCTCTCGGACTCTCATCTAAAGTCTCTAGCTTCTCATTTTCTTGGAAGAATACAATATCAAGGTAACATTCTCTTCTCATGTCTCTTACTTCGTTGTTGCTGGGCGAATTTTGAATCTGGAACGGCCCGTTCTGCAAAAAAAATAGTTCGTTCTGCAAGCAGAACAGGCCGTTCTGAGGCCATTCCAGAATACAGTTTTAGGCATTTTTTGGATTCCGGAACGGGCTGTTCCAGTTTAGGAATGGCCTGTTCCAAAGTTGGCACCTTTATAATTTCTTTTTTGACTCACCATTGCTTTATATAGACAAATTAGGTACCCAACTTAGAAAATTAGACACCTTGTATGTATGTGTTATATATTTGTATTTTATTAATAATTTGTGATATAATTAATGTCTACCTAGTAATTTAGTGTTTAGAAAAATTAGGTGCTTTATTTGATTTTTATAAATTAATATGATGTTATATTTATGCACATATTGAGTGAACTTTAGTTTCCCATTTGATTAGCTTGCAATGAAATGTAGACCAAAAATTTCATTAGCCATAATCATTTAAAAGTTACATAGTTATTAGACTAAATTGTAAATAGAAAAAATAGGAGCAATGATTTTTAATTTATAAAAATAAGGGAGACAAAGTACAAAATAAATTATATGTTTACAACAATGACTTAAATTATTTTTCTCTAATGTAGCTGCAAGTTTCAGATCAAGCCTTATCACTTGTTATGATACAACTTACTTGGAGACAACTTACTTTTTTCTCTAATCTAAGCTTGAAACAATGCTTGCATTTCTTCTTGTAAATTGGAGTTAAATGCTAATGATCTATGACTATAAAGTTGCTTCCTATACATGCTAAAACTAGTCAAACTTTATACAATTGATTCAGCCAGGTTTGAGAAGGAAGTTGCAGCTGAAGCTCTCAAGAGAAATGAGAATGATTTTCAAAAATCATTGGATGATTTGACACATCCAGATACTAGTTCTGCTTTACAGGTTCGAATTTACTATCCTATGTGATCTTAGTGAAAGTTTGATATAATTTGAACAAGGTCTTACTAACTGGTAATCTGAAAACAATGGTTAATTAAAGAATCAATAAGCAACTTTTTTATTAAAAATAACATTAAAGTTACACAGAAGAATGTGCTATGCCAATTTTCTATAATTCTTTTCTACTTTTGATTCCTTAACTAGTGTCCTAAGTTACTGGTTAACATTTTTCTTTAAACAATATCTATCACTCCTGACTCAACCTTCAGAGATCACGAGGTAGTGGACGGAACTAATGAGAATATTAATGTTGCTTTTCATGGTATTATTTTATTTTTGTTATAAATGAGGTCTTTAATGTTTAACCTGTTGTGTAGAGAGAGAATCACAGCTGAAGAAAAAATGACGATATATCACTTGATTATGGCTAATGAAATTTTTGGTCTAAATTAGGGAGCAATGGGCTACATTTTTCATTGAAACATTAGCTAGCTACGAGTTATGTTTATAGTTTTACTCATTTTGTAGTTTAGGATGCATAATAATTTGTAAGTTACTTTGATTACATATATGGTTGACATTTACCAACTTTTATCATTTTGTATGTAATTTGGTCCATTAAAAACATATGAATTGTCTGGTATTTTATTAATTTGCAGGTTTTTTTTAGCAATCCTCCTAAAACAAGTCAAATATTTAAAAAAAAATTAATCACTTTTAACATCGGTCATGCCATAACCGATGTTAAAAGTTAGACTTTTAACATCGGTCATTCCATAACCGATGTTAAAAGTCTAACTTTTAACATCGGTCAAGCATGACCGATTTTAAGAGTTAGACTTTTAACATCGATCATTAACATCGGTCAATGACCGATTTTAAAAGTCTCACTTTTTAAAATTGGCTCTTTTAAAATCGGTCAGAGAAGCGATTTTAGAAGTAAAAAATGACCGATTTTAAAAGTATTTTTTCCAATAGTGACTTAAAGTGTCCATTTTGACTCATGTTAAATGTGCACTATACAAGAATGTTTCGATTTAGAGTCGGCTTCATAAAAACCAACGTAATATTGTCGGTTATTCGTCGATTTTTGGTCGATGCTAAATAAGTCGACACAATTTTTTTTGTGTCGGATAAGCTGTCACTAACAAATTTATTTATTTTAATTTTTTATTATCGGTTAAGCTGACACTATGTTGACACAAAATTTATTTTATTTTTTTCTTTATCTTCTTTTTCCAGCTTATCATTTATTCGTTCGTATTTTTAACATTCTTGGGACTCAATCCGTGAACCTTGAGGTCTTAAGTGAACTTGATAACCAAGTGTACTAGAACACATTATGTGTATATAACATTGAAAAAATTATCTTTATCTCTCTCAAAGCACGTATATTGTCGGAAAAGCTGACATTATTTTAAGATGTAGCATCGGCTTTTTCGACACTAAATTTAAATTAAGTTTAGTGTCGGAAAAGCTGACGCTATTATTTAAATATAGCGTTGGCTTTTTCGACACTAATTTAATTTAAATTTAAATTAAATTAGTGTCGGAAAAGTCGACGCAATATTTAAAGAATAGCGTCAGCTTTTCCGACGCTAAACTTAAAATAAATTTAAATTAAATATTTTAAGTTTAGCGTTGAAAAATCCGATGCTATATTTAAATAATAGCGTCAGCTTTTCCGACGCTAAACTTAAAATATTTAATTTAAATTTATTTTAAGTTTAGCGTCGAAAAAGTCGACGCTACATCTTAAAATAGCGTCGGCTTTTCCAACACTATTTGCGTCAGCTATTAGCCGACGCTTATTTTTCGCC
This sequence comes from Cajanus cajan, assembly GCF_000230855.2. NCBI lineage: Eukaryota > Viridiplantae > Streptophyta > Magnoliopsida > Fabales > Fabaceae > Cajanus > Cajanus cajan. The sequence goes on from NC_138518.1 coordinate 2,330,418, forward strand.
GCTTATTCACCGTTTTCTTGTAGTAGTGTCTGCTCTACTAATGTAATGAGAATAATTAAGTACAATAAAGACTTGTTTTGATCAATTTCTTAAAAGGTACTCATAGGAATTTAATTTCTCTTATAAACTAAAATTAGGTTATATATAAGTTAAATTTAACTTTTGAAAAAATTAAATGAGAGTTTCTAAAAATTAATTTAAAATAAATTAAAATTAACTTATAAAAAATATTTCATTTTACCTTCTTATTTTTTTCCTCTTATATATAAATGTTTATTCAAAATAGACTCGTACTTGTTTCATATACAATTTAAAGAGTGACTTATCTGTTAACCAAGTTTATAATTAATCTGTAACTTCTAACTACATTATAACTAAGTAACTTTAATATTATAAATTATAAAAAATATAAAATAAAAAAAAAACACTAATGAGTTGCAATTATCACTGAAAAAAAGAAGAAGAATTTAAATATTTTACTTTTAAAAATTGTCATTAGAATTTTTGTAGTTTTGGATAAGGAAAACCAATATTTCGTCACTAAATTTGGTTTAAAAAAAACTTTTTTTTTTCTTTTTGCCAGGGTATCTTTGCATTTCTTTCGTAGGTAAATAAAAATGCATCTACAAATTAAATATTTTATTTGTAATTACTGACATGTATTATGAAATAAAACATCTGGACCACAATAAATTATTGGGTATTGTAAATATGGGATTTATATGACTAAATACAATCCTAGTCCTAATCACAAATTAATGAATAGATATCGGATTTAAGAAATTGTTAAAATAAAATATAAATCTAATTACACGATACATAATGTTAGTTGTAGCATGTTTTCATCAACCATTTATCTAAAATTTTGTTTTAAAATGTGTTATTAAACATAATAGCATTGATAGGTTAAGAAATTTTAATTTGTGGACAATACTTATATATAAATTAACTAATGGTTTAGTTATTATATTATACATAATAAGTTTTTATTTTTATATAAGAATAGTTTAGAATTATATGTGTATTATACATGGATTTGTCATTTGCTACATAATGAAAAGCTTGAATTCATGTGTATAATTTCATTGCAACGCCACAGAAGGAGAAGCGACAGAGAATTCTCATTATTTGCATAAGAGGATAAGAACTTTTATAAACACGACAAATAAGAACATATAATAGATGCTAAGCAAGTTACTGATCATCACATTACATGTTATTCAAATTAATTAATCGATGTTAACAAAATTGAATAATTTCTTAATTTATCTTAAATAATATGAATTTCTTTACCCAAAAAAAATAATTTAAATCTAATTACCCAAAAAAAAATAAGAGAGAGAGAAGTCTAAAATATAGTTATATTTCTATGTAGTTGGTTACTCCATATTAAATGTTATGTCCAATTAATAGCTAGTAACCACTTCTATACATGTACTCATACACCAAGGAAAAAGAATTTATATTAACTGTCCCTATTATTCCATCAATTGCATGCATCAACTATATTTCCATCATCCACAAATCATTTTGTTTTGATTATTATCTATGACTATTATAAACCATTTTTATCCAAACTACACATCTTTACAAAAAAATTAATGTTCCAATAGGAAATCAAATTCGCATACTAATACAATCCCTAGACTTATAATCCATTACCCTAAAGAGTACCCCAAAAATTGCCAAACAATATTCAGACAACCAAGACTACGCATTAAAAATAAAAGTTTCCCAATAGTCTTCTTTGTTAACTATTTGACCATTAAATTATATGCAATTATTTCTCACTTTCCAAATACTCCACACTAAGGCATATCATACAATCCTCCACCAACTGACTTCCAATTTATTAGGCATACAAGGGGGCTTCTACATAAAATGTTCACAAATGGAGCTAGCATTGACATTCCATAGTTTCTTCCTTTGTTCCTCAACTTTGTAATTCCAACACAATTCAAAAATAAATGATTCATAGTTTCTTCATATTGGCCGCAAAAAACACATTGAACTTCATATTCAAGCTTTATATATCATAAGGGCGGTTGAGAAATTATGTCATCCCACTACAAATGGACAAGCAATGATTAAATTCTCTATTGAAAAATATGAAGATGAAGTTCTTTGTGATATTGCCCCCATAGAGACATGCCATATGTTATTAGGGAGGCCATGGTTGTATAATAAAATTATAAATCCTGAACGGCCTTCTATTTCTTTTGTGCATGGTAGACGAAGGATTAAGTTGATATGTCTATCATCCAACGCTGTACATGAGGATCAACTGAAATTGAAAATAAAGATAAAAAAAGAAAGAGAAGAGAAGATGAGATGAGAGCAGAAGGTGAGAAACATAGAGAGGAAGATGTCAACTCTAACGTTACATTTTCTTCTTTTGATGTGTCAAATTTATAAGAATAAGAGGACAAGTTTTCTTGTTTCAAGAAGCATGTCAACACCATTCCTAATGCACCTTTATACATCTAGCCCATGTTTCAGAATAAAATTCAAGAGACCCTACACTTGGAAATTGGAATTGATTTGTTGTTTGAAGTTACTGTTTTCCAAAGTTACCACTTGAACGGGATTCAATTCCTATTCATTGAGTATGTTCGTGATTATGAGTTCAAAGAGGTTTTATTTGTTTCGTGGATGATTAATAACTTACCAACAAGTGAAGCTAAAGATGGATACAAGCGAGATGTCTTCGACCCAGGATGAAGCATTTGCATTTCTATAGTAGTTAGTGAATTAAATAAATTAGGAAATAAATAAAGTCTTAAGATTCGGGACGAATCTTCTTAAAGAAGGAGGGTATGATGTGAATCCAGCAGGGTAAAATTGAAGACTAACAAGCCCAAAGTCATATGATAAAGAAGAAAGATTAATGGGCTGGAATTTAAGTAGTTTGAGGCTGAATAATTAAATAAGTTCATTATCTTATTTTTTAATATAATTTTCATTTTATTTTATTTTATTAAATAAATCTGATGTGTTTCCTTGCCTTTTAGGTTGCTAAGGGAAAATAAATGCTAGTGGGAATTAGTGGGAATTTATTGCTTAGTTAGTGGGCTAGTGAGGAGTCAATTCTAGTGAATATTAAGTGTTAATGGGAATTTATGTCATCTTGTCCATCTAAGCTTATAAATAGGAACCTTTTGTAAAAATTTTAGACGAAGAAAAAATGAATTATTTATAATTTTGATATTTTTCCAATTGAGAGGATTTTTTCTCTTTAGGTTCTTAGGAACTACTTTTGATTCTTATCCTTGAATTTCCTAATTCAAAGTGACGAATCTTCCTCAACTTATCAATCTTTAGGGATTGTGGCGTTGTTCTTCCATTTCTTACTTCAATCCATATTTTTTTTCTTTTAGTTTCTTAATTATAAACTTTCCAACCTAGATAGATCCGTAAAACGAATCCATCCCTCTGGGTTCATATCAATTACCCTAAAGAGTACCCAAAAATTGCCAAACAATATTCAGACAACCAAGATATGCATTAAAAATAAAAGTTTCCCAATACTCTTCTTTGTTAACTATTTGACCATTAAATTATATGCAATTATTTCTCACTTTCCAAATACTTCACACTAAGGCATATCATACAATCCTCCACCAACTGACTTCCAATTTATTAGGCATACAAGGGGGCTTCTACACAAAATGTTCACAAATGGAGCTAGCATTGACATTCCATAGTTTCTTCCTTTGTTCCTCAACTTTGTAATTCCAACACAATTCAAAAATAAATGATTCATAGTTTCTTCATATTGGCCGCAAAAAACACATTAAACTTCATATTCAAGCTGCAAACAATTTCTTTTTTGTAAACTATCTCGTGTGGGAAGTTTGTTGAGAAACATTTTCAATAACATGCATTGCACCTTCGTCGGGACCTCAAGCTTCCATAATTGACTTAAGAAGTCATCCACATTATTCCCATATCTCAAATCGTGTAGTGTTTTATATGTCGAACTCATTGTATAACCACTTGAATTATCTTTCAACCAATACCATATATCCTTCTCATTATGCTTTTGGTTTCTAATTAAATTTTCTAGCACTTCCACCTGATGATTCTCCCAATCAAACCAGGATTTGCGTCAAGAGAAGTCTCATCATATTCACTCATCCATGTCATTAATATTGGCCCTCTTTGTAGGGAATCAAGAAAAACTTGATACTAATGAAGCTAAATTATCATCACCAACCCACCCATCTTCCCAAAATCTATTATTAAGTCCATTGCAAAATTTCCACTCCTTCCAATTTTCAAACCATTTTTCCCCACAAATCCATCATATATAAGAAAACTTATCGCATCTCCGACCCCCATATATTGACTCCACAATTCTTTTCCAAAGAGAATATTTCTTGACCACTAAAAAAGACCTAACCCCACTTAGCAAGTAATGCTTCATTAACCCAAGGTACTTCACTCCTAACCCCCTCTCCCCCTTTTACTATTTGGAGAACAAATATTTTTCCAACTCACCCAACTTTTTTTTTTCCACCTAACAACCCCACAAAAGGTCTCTTTGAATCCTCACAAGTTCTTTTCTCGACAGATGAAGGTAATTTAAAATTAAAAGGAACAAATAAAGTAAAAGGAAGTGAAGAAAGTATTAATTTGATTATGCACACCTTCCCAACAAAAGATAAGACCTTGTGCTTCCAAGATGACAATTTCTTTTTGAATTTCAACACTATTGATTTCTACATAACTTCCTTTCTTGGGTTAGCCCCCACCGGTAATCCCAAATATGTAAAAAGAATGATCATCAACCTAAACTTCAAATCTTTGCATATCTTTCCATAATTCCTCTCTTAACCTCAATTGCCCCAGAGGAGTTCTTAAACAAATTAACCTTTAGCCCCAAAACAAACTCAAAGCATCTTAGCATACTCTTCATCACCACCATATTTCTATTTATTGCCTTTCCAAAAAAAGTATAACTAAAAAATATTAATTAGAATTTAACTTTAAAAAGTCCAATAATAAATATTCATTATTATAACTAAAGCGTCACAATACAAATAATTAGGCTCATCCACTGATAGAAATTAAAATATATGGACTTAAGTTCAATTTTTATAGCCATCATTCTAACACTCCATATCGACAAAAACAAAACATCATGTTGATCGTACAATTAATCATATGGTTTGATAATTCAAAATTATTTTAATAATTAAATACTGTTAACTCATAAAATAATTAGGAAAGATCCAACAATCAAACAAATTATGGGAAATTGCTTTGGTTTTTCTGCTGTTTGGTCGAGTTGCTTACATGAGTATCAAAATGTTCAAGTTCAGGTGGATTTGGAACAGGTAATACCCTAATATCAAGGTTAGAACTTTTAGCTTTGGAAATAAACGCGAGGCAGATAATGTGTGCATCATGAGTAGATGTTGAAGCCATATATATCATGCATGTTTAATTTCTGTTTGTGGTGTGCCCAACTTTTGTCTTTTCATCATTGCGTGAAATTTGATCGTTGATGGATAAAAGTATTGCTTGTACTCCACGTAATAAAATTTGGCTAGCTTTGCACAAAAAATGGAATTAAAAGCTTTTAAAGGAATTAAAGTAACTTAAAAATATGATGATGCGGCTCCATGTTCACCCTGTAATACGATTATACGAATATCAGAAAAATTCGTCAAGCTTTGGTGACACAATATGTATTCCCTTTGTACCAAAAAAAATATATATAAATATTAAGTATTCTCATATTTCCGATTTATTAAATTATCAGAAACTAATCTGGTTTATAGTATGGTTTTATATCCTCGTTTATGATCATACTGTAACTCTCAATTAAAAGGGAATTCAAATTGCAATCTAAAATCAAATAAATGGAGCTTTTAATTTCTTCTTACCCTCATCCATTATGTACTATAGGAAGGACCAAACTTCAATGACTCAAATGGGGTTGATTGTAGAGCAACCCTAATCAAAGGCCAAGTGTCGTAAATACAAATGAGTGGATAATTGAACTATCAAGACTATCGGACAGAAACTTTTGTCCTAGGATTTATTCTCCCACAAAATTATTCATTGGCACTACCACTTTTTTATTTTATTTTTTTTTATCTTTTTTATGGTGATGCTAGAGTCTGCCTTGGAAATCTTATGCTTCTTTTCTAGATAGGGCGCCATGAGACTTCCTCTTTAATTATTACCATGACTCATTTACTAATCTTTAGTTTCTTTTATTTATTTAGGAAATATTATCTATCTTTAGGCAATCTTATATTCAAACTATAATACTACTGTATTTAGTTGAGTAAAGAAATAAGTAAAAATAAATAAAATAAAGACAAAGAGAAAATAGACAACTAGGTGATGAAAATAAGTTAAAAAAAAAAAAACTTTAGTGAAATTTAGAGTATTTAATTGAAGAGAAATAAATGAGAAATGATATTATATATGTTTGGAAGGATGGAAAGAAATATAATATATAAAATAAAGAAAATAAAAATAAATAAATAAATAAATAAGAGAAATAACAAAGAAATAAAAAAAATATTAATATTTTAAAATTAATTTTTAATTAATTAAATTTTATTTTAATCCATGAAATCAAAAGATTTAATCGATTATAAAAAAATATAACATAATAATTATGAAAACTTACTGTTTCATATTTGAGAAACAAAAATCGATTAAATATATATCTAATCGATTAAATCGTATTGAAATTGTTGTTTAGTATATGATGAGCAAACTTAATCGATTAACTACCAATTTAAATCGGTTAAATTTTGAATAATATTTATTTCTTTGATATTTCAACTCATTCCAGCAAATAAATAAAATGTTACGACACTACAACAAAATTTATTATTAACGATAATTATTTAATAATAATTATTTATTTATTTTTATTTTATTATTTAATAAAAATATATTATCAACTAGAAATAACATAATTAAAAAATATATAAGTGAATAATAACTCTTATCTCATAAGTTGATTTTGTAGGATTGGGTTAGACCCATAATTCATTATTTCTCTCTTCTCATATTTTATCCCAACCAATTACATTGATTTTTTGTATTTCTTACATGTTTCTCAATTCTCTTATATATTTCTCATCCATTTTTTCTTAATAAAAATCCCCTATAATATTTTTAATTATGATGATATATAAAATTATATATCTGAATATTGAATATAATTGCATTCTCAATATTTAAATCAAGATAATTGATTAGGTTACAATGACATATATTACTAATTTTTAATTTACTTTTTAGATATTACTTTTTTAAAAAAAATATATTAATGTAAAAAAACATATTATATATTATCTAATCACAAATGATAAGTTTGTTGACTTTGAAAATAATTACTTTAAAAGTTATAAAAAAAACTAAATTATAATTAATTAACAGTATAGAATCATTTATATTGACAAAATATATGTTCATTAAATTATTATTTTAATTAGGATGTACAATAATTAACGCACACATATCACTTACACACTATCTACATTGATGGAGTTTACTCTCTCTCTTTTGCTAATAATTTATAATAAAAATATATATTCACATGTTTTATTATTATATCATATTATTAATATATCATTTATAATATTATATTATATTTAATAATTTTAAAGTCTAATATATGAACTTATACATTAATTATCACATTTTATTCATATTCTACATGTATCTTCCGATATTGAATACAATCCTATACAAGAAATAAGATCTTATGAGATGCAAAACTCATAGTTGTATATCTAAAACTTTAACTTGAAATGTGTTCCGGCTAAAGGGTGCACTAGGGTTTTTTCCTAGGTCAAGCCTTAAAGTCAGAGCATTCAAAGTGTAATCTGTCTTCTCAATTCTAGGATTTTGGGTTTTATGGTACGTCGTTCATGGGCCTCTTGGGCCCCGAGAATCAAGGGATTTTCCTATCCGTTTTTATCATGGTGGCGCGAGGTTAGTGGGGACGAGCTCGGTCGGATTCCGACCGACTAGGCCCATACCGAGGGTCCAGTAAGGTAAATGCCGAGTAGTTCCTTTGCAGGCGAGAGGAATCGAGCTTAGCTGGTCGAGTCGGGCTATGACCGACTAGGACTGTACTGAACCTTCAATCGAGTTAATGCCGAGAAGGAGATCATGCTCGCCTTATTGCCGAATGCAAGATTAGGTCGGATTACGACCTGGACGGTACACTTGTCTTCCAGTCCTGAGCCTATAAGGCGAGAGGGCTTAAGGCATGGCAACCTGGTCGGGCATTGGTCGAGTGAAGGGTAGCGATCGCCCTATCACCGACAAAGAGCTCAAGTCGGATTACGACCTGGATGGTACAAAATGTAAGAAAAAAATTGTCATTTTTTTTCTCCTTTTGCTTTGTTGATGGAATGTGATATATAACGTGTATAACTCTATTTCATATATCCTCAACACAAGCAGGTACTACATATATTAAAATTGGGACAGGTTATCTAGGGTTGATAAGTAGGGACTAGAGGTAGGTAATGGTTGTCCCATTGTTATTTATTTTATTTTTTTGTTACAAAGTCCCATTGTTAATTTGAGATAACTTAATAAATTCTGTACGTAGATTTCTAACCTAAATGCTTGTGTCATCCCTACACATGGGAGGTTAAACGTTAACCACAGAATTTACAATAATTAACTAACTTTAATTTGTCTTCCTCAATTCATTTCTTTATATATATATTTACCAGCCCCAATATATATATTTTCTAGCTCATTCTATTTTAACAACAATAAGGCAGTGGAGAATATGTCTAAAACTTTTGGACATACATACTCATCACCTCAAAGACCAAAATATAATTTATGATCATTCATATATCTAATGTTTTACCCCACATCTCGTGGTCTTGGGTCCGTTTTGTTTACAACAAAGAAAAGGTACAATATAAGGTGGAAAATCAACAACAATATTCTTTGAACTTATACATTAATTGTCACATGTTTCAAGGTGGGGGCTAAGTGGCATCAAGCAGCAAGTGATGAAGTGTTCCCTTGATTCCATTCATGAGATGCTTAGAAGATGAGAATATATAATTCTATATTGTTAAAAATTCAAGTAACTCGTTAAATATATTTATACCTTCTCCCCAAGAAAGATTCTCGAGTTTTGTTATCGTGTAAGGATAAAGCAAATAATATTCATTTCATCTTCATTTGTTTATTTCATTTTACTTTATTAGGGTTTATTTTCTATTGGGTCAAGATAGAAATTCCCCAATAAAAGAACCCGATGGAAGAACAACTGGCCAACACATGGAAATTTTTTATTTAAAATTAATCAAATATTATTCTCCAGCCATAATTAATAATTAGCGTCACACAATATTTTTTTTAAGGGTTTTGATAATATCTTGTCATGTGCTTTGTCTTGTACTAGCAAGTTTTTTTTCAACGCGCGAAACACCATAACTATAATTTATTATACTTAAAATTTTGATTAGAGATATTATTTTATTTATTTATTTTTAAATAAATAGATTTATTAAAAAATAATTATTTTTTGAATATAGTAAAAAATATTTTATAAAATAAATATTTTTAAAAATTATATATAAAATAATTTTGTTAAATTTATTAAACTGCATCATATGTTTTATTTATATAATTAAATCTTTTAATTTAGTGATCGTAAGATTTATCTTAAAATATGAAAGATAAGTCTAATATTCAACTTTAATTTTTGTTTATGTTAAAATAATCATTTATTAACAGAAATCATATCTCATGAATGCAATTAAACTCTTAATTATTAATTTTAAAATACTAGATCATATTTACAAACCAAAATATGTTCCATTATATTTGCATCATGGACTAAAATATGTTCCATCCATATTTGCATCTCGCACATGCCGGTATTTCCTTACATACGAACCTTCAAAATTAATATATGTCACACCACACCACTAATAAAGCTTCATGAATCCTTATTAATATAGTGGTGTAGTCTTACACAGCTTCTACTTTTTCTATAAGAAGTATAGTAATTGTACATGTGAAGGAAGAAAGAGACATCATCTATCGTCTAATGAATTTGTGGCCTTTATTGTTTCTAAGGGAAATTAAACTTCACCAAATGGGCGTGTATGAGTAAGATGATTTTGACGTCGTAATTTTGTATACAATACGTTGAAGTCGGTCACAAGGTGTTTGTTACTTACAAGACACTTTAATATTCAAATCAATCATTAATAGAAAAATCTTCTTCTTACATAATAAGGTTATTCACACATGTAAAAATCTTAAATAGAACATATATAGATTTTATTTCTTGACTCTATATATAGAACAAAATTATAATATAAAATTTGAATCATATAATCTTCTTAATTAAAAAAATAAGAAATAAATCTCTAAAAGATATTAAAATAAATAAAAATTTATAAATCTAAATAATATTCTAAAGATTACAAATTTTTAAAATAACTCCTTAATTAAATTTTTACTTATTCAATTTATTTGAAATTTGAATTATTTTTTTTAACAAATTCTCCCTTAATTGAAATTTTTAAATAACTAGTTGATGAAAACATTTATCTTCTCATCAAAATTTGCCCTTTCAAGTAACTAAGAATTTTCTCATTCTTTTTTCCTTGCAATATTAAGTCTCTCTCCTTGTACACTTTGCATCCTCATTTTGAATCAATATACATGTAACTTTGTAATGTCAACTCTCCCAATGAAATTATACTAGATGTAACAAAAGGTATATATCTCACATTTTCAACAAATGGTTCATATCTCACTTTTTCAAAAGTTTGGATGATATCATTGTGAAATTTTATTCTCATAGTCTCGATGCCTTTAACCATCGTTTTTCCACCATTTCCTATTTTGAATTGACCAAACTCATTATTAGTTTTTAAAGTATGAAACATCATTTGGTCTATAAAAATGTGTTTTGAGGCAACAAAATCAATTACTTATTTTGGTTTAACAACTTCCTCAGTAATTGCCAAATAAACATCTTCATTGTCTAGAAGATTTTGGGTTACATTAGCTTGAAAGTTTTCATCGTCTCTCCTCATAATTCTCAGTTTTTGAAGGTCTCTTTCATTTCTTTACAAATTGATTGCATGTGACCTTTTCTTCCCACAATAGTAACATTGCATGCTACTCATATCTCATTCTAGACATGACTGAAAATTTGATCTTTCTCTAAACCCATCTTGTCTCCATGAATTACTTCTTCCCTTACTCAAAATGTTGTATGGCTAATGCATGACCTTTAATATCCTGTATCCATATTCTCTTAGAGCGGATGTCATTCCATCTAACTAAAAATTTATAAGACTTTGGTAGTAAAGTCAACAACAACACTACTTATTCTTCATCAGAAATTTTTTCATTTACATTTAATAATTGACATACTAGCTTATTGAAATGATTAATATGATGATGAAGATTTTCTCCCATCTCCAATTTGGGTTGATACGAGTTCATCTTCAAACATAGGCAATTGGTTAATGACTTAGACACAAATGCTCTCAAGCTTCTCTCACAAGGCTTTTGGGAGTAAGAGCTAACTGAATCATGCTTATGACCTTCTTTTGGATCTGATGACTCCATTCTCTTCTATTGATAGTATTTGACTTTTTATCTTTCAAAGCTTAATTAAGACCTTGTTACACTAAAATATCTTGAATGGTATATTGTCAAATCGTAAAATTGTCTTACAGTCAAATAACGGGATCTCAAACTTTAGTATGTTATCTACCATAACTTTGATACCACTAATGAGGAAAACTCCTCCTCACACAATAAAATTAGCAACATGTCCAAATATCTTAAACGAAACACACACAAATTTTATTTCTTGGCTCTCTCCCTATATATATAACAAAACTATAATACAAAATTTGAATCATATAATCCTCCTAATTAAAAAAAACAAATATGTAAAAAAATATTAAAATAAATAAAAATTTGTAAATTTGAATAATCTTAAAAATTATAAATTCCTAAAATAACTCTTTAAATTTCTACTCATTCAATTTATTTAAAATTTGAATTATTTTTTCAACAAATAATTTATTAAAATCGAGAAATCAAATAGGTCTTAGACATACGCAGGACGTAAAGCCCTTAAATATTTTTGTTTGATGAGAAAGTTTGTTGCTAACTGTTTACGGTGGATTTCGTTTTATGGATCCTTTTTATTCGAACTAGCACGATTTCACGTTTCAATTTATGCGCGTTCGTGACATGACAGAATTGAAGACTTTCAGTGAAAAAATAAAATCGTACAAGTAAGAAATAGAGTTTTCATTAAATGGTAACAAAATTACAATTCGTGAGGATAACGAAACGTGTTTAGAATGACTACACTACACTAGACTAGATTATGCTATGCTACGCTATGCTATGCTACTCCTAAAAAAGGAAAAAGAAAGGTGGTCAAGAAATCGTACCCAAAGCTGTCTCGTACGCACAGTATGCCTTATGCACAGGCTGCGGAGTGCATGTGAGGTATTGTGGGAATTAGATTTTCGATCTCTGCTACGAGCATGGCTCGTTTAATTTATAGACAAAAATCTGGGAAAGGTAACTGTTTCTGACGTGCCCCGGAAGCGCATAACCATTCTAAACTTCCACGTCGTGGCTTATTCCCGGGCACGTCTTTGGATAACTCTTGGAACTGCTCATTAACTTCCCCAAACCGTTTTGCAGCCTTTGACACTTATCCCATGATTTACTTCAACCGCTCTTAAATCGTGTCTCCTTTAAGCTCTTCATTCCGAGAGGTTGCGAAGTGTGTTCGTGTATGTCCGGATTCTTGGGATTTCGAGTAACCAACGAAAAATATACTCGAGTGTTTCCTGATTTTTCTTGTACTTTGAGAGGTTGCGAGGCTGTGAGCCTTTCTCTTGAGCAGCGTCCTTCCTAGTTCAATAATTTCGAGAGTTTCTCGAAAAGTGTCTTCGTGTCCTTCCTGGTACAATGATTTCGAGAGTTTCTCGAAAAGTGTCTTCGTGTCCTTCCTAGTACAATGATTTCGAGAGTTTCACGAAAAGTGTCTTCGTGTCCTTCCTCAGAAACTTCTTTGCCATTTTTCGATCACCTAGGATTTAAAACACCTCTGTATTTCGAGTGCCTCCGAATTCATTTTTTGGTACCAACAAATGCCCCCCTGGAAAACATTTGTTTCGAAGTAACTGAGAAAGAATGTTTTTCAACGCCTCAACTCTCTTTCTCTGATAAGACCCTAGAGCATTGTACTCTTCGCGAGAATTAAATGCCCCTAACATCTTTTAATTCTGAATTTCTCCTTTTCGTACCTGCTGCTCCATTTTCTCAGGATGTTATCGAAATTCGTGAATCAACTTCTCCTGAACGTCCTGAGGTATGTTTTGTTGACTTTCGATTTTCCTCGAGCCTTCTCAGCTTTATAATTTTTCATAATTTCAGACTCCTCGAAAGCCTTAGCTGCTGATCTGTCAAACACAACGCTACATCTCGGATAAAGCATAACTTCCCGATCATCATCTTTCTTCCTCGAAAGAAAATCGAGCAAACTGTCCCTCTCTTTCGGATACATAGGTTCCTGCTCTTTCGCGAACTCATCTAAGAGCTCTTCCAGTTTTTCATCCGTAATAAGTTCAACAACTTCCTCTTCATTCGCAACCAGGTCAACCATATCGATTTCACGCACATTACATTGATCCCCATAGAGAGAGGTTCCACATATCCTGCTTGTGCAGCGAATGGATCAGTATCAATTTTCATTTTCTTCTCCTCGAAAGCCAAGCGACCATCAGTAATCGCTTTCTCGACCATATCCCTGAAACGTACACAATTGTTAGTCCAATGACCATACATGTTGTGTTGTGATACAATTTTTTTTTTCTGTTCAAAAGGAGGAATTTTATGATTTTCTGGAAGTATGATTTGCTTATCTTTCAGGGAAATATCGAATATTCTATCGACTTTTGTTATATCGAAACTATATTTTCTATTTGATCCGGCCTCTATATCATTTTCCCCAGGTTTTAATAATTGGCATTGATAGGTTGGCCCAGGTTGCAATTCGGCTAAGTTCACTTTCATTTCTTCATTTATATATATAACAAAACTATAATACAAAATTTGAATCATATAATCCTCCTAATTAAAAAAAACAAATATGTAAAAAAATATTAAAATAAATAAAAATTTGTAAATTTGAATAATCTTAAAGATTATAAATTCCTAAAATAACTCTTTAAATTTCTACTCATTCAATTTATTTAAAATTTAAATTATTTTTTCAACAAATAATTTAATAAAATTGAGAAATCAAATAGGTCTGAGACATACGCAGGACGTAAAGCCCTTAAATATTTTTGTTTGATGAGAAAGTTTGTTGCTAACATGGCAAATTTGTCTTGTGTTGGATAGTCTCTGAAAATGTGTCAATTGAGGGTTTAATCCTCGAAGAAGAAAAAAAACATACACACACAACGCTCAAATCTTAGTTGTTGGGTCGATATCATTTAATAATGTATAAATAAAGTTTTAAACAAAATTATAGTAATAAACACACATAAGTAATAAATAATAAAGGCTCTTCTAGTCAAACAATCCTAATTTTAGTATTTTTTTAAATAAAAAAAAAACTGTATGGTCATCGAACTAGCCAAAAAAACCAATTTATGGTTAAATAGTTTAACTGTGACTGAATTAATATTAATAAAATAATTATTATTATTAAATAAAATATAAATATATATCATAATTTTATAATACTAAAATTAAAATAAAATATTATTTTATGTAATTTTTTAATATTTAAAGTACACATAAAAATATAAATATAATATTTAAATTTTAATTTTAATAAACTATAACAATACTAACAATAAAATTTAAATTGAGAGTAAAAAAATGTCAAAATTAATATAATATAAAAATACAAAGTATCATGATATAAAAAATTATAAATTAATATAAATGACTAAATTATTTCTTTATATAAAAATTATTAAAACGAAAAATTGAATAATTTATTCTAATTTGTATATATTTTTATTAAATATATTTTTTCTATTTATCATAAAATATTTTAAATAAATTTTGAAAATTAAAAAATATTTTTTTAATAGTACCATGTTGGGAATATGCCTAAATATCTTTAGAAGATTAAGTTAGTTTTTTATAAGAATATTTTATTTATATTTCAAATATTTAGATTTAATCTGTTCTGATTATTTTAAGATTTATTTCCTTATTTTAGAATAGGATAATATCAAATATATTTGATTTTGTATAACAAATTTTCTCTATAAATAGAGACTCATGAATAAAATTATATTATGCTCCTCTGATAAAAAAATAAGTCTTATTATAAAATATCCTCTCAAACAAATATCATAAAATAACCCCATCATTGGTATCATAGCTAAGGTTACGATCTTGGAGATGGAAGCAGAAACAAACTTTTCACAAATTTTCCCACCTATTTTTGATGGAGAAAGTTACGATCTTTGGGCGGTGAGAATGGAGACATACCTAGAAGGTTTAGATCTCTGGGAAGCTGTAGAAGAAGATTATGATGTTTCCGCGTTGCCAGAAAATCCTACCGTAGCCCAAATGAAAATTCACAAGGAAAGGAAAATCAAGAAGGCAAAGGCAAAAAGTTGTCTCTTTGCCTGTGTTTCACAAGGATCATGACTCTCAAATCGGCAAAAATAATTTGGGATTATCTAAAGGAAGAATATGTTGGAGATGAAAGGATTCGAAGCATGCAAATATTAAATTTAATGAGAGAATTTGAAATACAAAGAATGAAGGAGACAGAGACAATCAAACAATACTCTGACAAACTGCTTGGCATTGCTAATAAGGTACGATTACTAGGAACGCAATTTCTTGATTCTAGAATTGTTGAAAAAATTCTAGTAACTATACCTGAAAGATATGAAGCTTCAATAGCAGCTTTGGAAAACACAAAGGATCTGAGTAAGATCACTTTGGCAGAAGTGTTACATGCATTGCAAGCATTAGAACAAAGGAGGCTTATGAGAGAAGAAGGATCCGTGGAGGGTGTATATTTAGCCAAATGGAAGAACAAAAATAGTGGCAAAAACAAGAAGAAGGAATTGTTTCAAGAGAATAGTCAACATAATAACACTCAAATTTTTCCACCATGTCCTTATTGCAAAAAGACTAATCATCCACAACAAAGATGTTGGTGGACCTGATGTAAAATGTGACAATTGTGGAAAATTAGGACACCTAAAACATGTATGCAAATCTTATGAGCAACAAGAAGAAGCCAACATTGTTGAAGATCAACAAGAAGAGGGAGAAGAAGAACTACTTTCAATGTCATGCTTTATGACCAAAAAACCCTCAAAAGCTTGGATATCATATGACCTATGATCGAGAACTCTTCAAAGAACTCAACAAAACTGATATCTCTAAAGTTCAAATGGGGAACGGAGCACACCTTGCAGTAAAAGGCAAAGGAACACTTGCTATTAAGAGTCATTCAGGTTTTAAATTAATATATGATGTTTTATACGTTCCTGATATTAACCAAAATTTGTTGAGTGTTTCTCAATTATTAGGAAAAGGCTATAAAGTGTTATTTGAAGATAAAAATTGTGTGATTAAAGATTACACAATAAAGAAGTGTTCAATGTTCATATGAAAGACAAAAGTTTTGCTTTAAATTTGGAGAAGGAGGAGCCAATTATAAATGAAGATACAAGTGAAGAGCACAAAGATGCATGTCTTCAAAAGAAGTTTGATGATCAAGAGGAGAATGAAGATGATGAAAAATCACCTTCAAAAGAGAAGTTCGAGACAAATGTTAAAGTGGTCCCACTCAAGAAGAATTACAACAAAAATCACAAAAAGAAGAAACCAATCAAAAAGAGAAAAGGCAGATTTTGAAACTCAAATTAGGTGATAAAGATATTCAGTCAAGGAGGAGTGTTGGGAATATGTCTAAATATCTTTAGAAGATTAAGTTAGTTTTTTATAAGAATATTTTATTTATATTTCAAATATTTAGATTTAATCTGTTCTGATTATTTTAAGATTTATTTCCTTATTTTAGAATAGGATAATATCAAATATATTTGATTTTGTATAACAAATTTTCTCTATAAATAGAGACTCATGAATAAAATTATATTATGCTCCTCTGATAAAAAAATAAGTCTTATTATAAAATATCCTCTCAAACAAATATCATAAAACAAAAAATGTGACTGATGGGGTTATTTTATGGTATTTGTCTAAGAGGATATTTTATGAGTTATTTTTATAAGGTTATTACACAAACATACTCCACAATGATGAGATATTGTCTGCTTTGGGCCTTAGCCCTCACGGTTTTGCTTTTGGTCATCACCCAAAAGGCCTCTCAATCATTGAAGTATGTTTGTATTATATAAGTTGTTATTTTTTATCATATTTTATCGATGTGGGACTTGTTTGTATCCCAACAATCCTCCTCTCAAACAAGGGACCTAACCTTTCATGCAGCGGAATCTGTCTTTATATAGCACATTATATTTTATGAGTTATGAGGGGTTATTTTATGGTATTTGTCTGAGAGAATATTTTATGAGTTATTTTTATAAGGTTATTACACAAACATACTTCACAATGATGAGATATTGTCCGCTTTGGGTCTTAGCCCTCACGGTTTTGCTTTTGGTCATCACCCAAAAGGCCTCTCAATCATTGAAGTATGTTTGTATTATATAAGTTGTTATTTTTTATCATATTTTATCGATGTGAGACTTGTTTGTATCCCAACATACCAGTTTATCATGGTTCTCTTCATCAATTTTGTATTGGTTTGTACTAGTTCTGAAACATTGATTGTTTCAAGTTAACTGACCAATCACCAAACTTATTCCTAAATAGATCATTAAACTAGTCTCCAATTTTGACAACTATGGTATTTTTTGATTTATTTTTTGAAAAGTCTAACATGCAAGTATGGGGGTGATCTAGGTTGTTAAACATATAATTTAGTCTTTACACAAGTCATGGATTTTCAATTTCGTCCATATACATGAAAACTTGTTAAATCAATTCTTATAAGTTAACTTCATTGCACATATTTAATTTAATCTTTATACATATGTAACATTCTTAATTTAGTCTTTACAGTGAATTCATAGTTTGATATCTACATATAAAAGATCAAATTAAGAATGTGTTAATCATATATGGACAAAATTAAGAATATACTACCTATAAATAGGGGTAGAGGGAGGGAGATCTAAAGGTGACTTGGAAGGATCATGGTTCTCCCTCCCACGCTCCCCAATTTTTTTAAAATGTATCAAAATTACTTTAAAAAATGTTTGGTCCCCTTAAAATTTATAAAAATAAAAAAAAAATATTATAGATTGATAAGATAAATAAAAATTATCATGTTAGTTTACACCTAGGAAAAGAAAAATAAATAAAAATATATGTAGGATTGATATATAATTTTTTTTTATCAAGTACAAAAATAACAAAACTATGGCCTAAAATAAGTGACACCAACAATATCAGCAAGTAACAAGGAATGTAACTCTTGTGGCTACAATCCCACACCACCATATCCATATCACAGGTAGACCCCATCTTGACCAACATATCAAGGCAATTGTTCCCTTGGGAAGAGTGAGAATGAAGGTGATGTTCCATTCTTGAATCTTATTTATAATAGTAGCACAAGGATGAAAACATGTATCCTGAGCAATGATTTGAAGGGCAGACAATGAATTTGATTCACATGGAAGACGACGAATATTCATGTCCCAAGCAAGTTGAATCCCTTTCAATAGAGCCAACAATTTTACATATAGGCTTGTAGCCAAGCCGCATGATCTTATAAAGCTTGATATCCATTCTCCAACTAAATTACAAAGGAGTCCTCCATAACCAGCAGGGCCTAGGTTTCCAATAGATCTTCCATCCATATGTTAACTTTAAACACATTTTATGGAAGATGGATATAAGAAACCGATTTCCTTAACAAAGATGTTGTAGGAGTCAACGGATCCCCTAAATAATGGCATGTAACATTTTGATTTGATTTACCATAAATCATACCAACCACTTCACATTATTTATAGTTTATGCATTCCGAGCACACTAAATAAACGAACAGGCGCAAGTTATCAGCAAGTGATGTAACCCCTGCATGTGGTGCTTGAGCCATGAGATCTCATTCTGGATATTAAAGTCAATTACACCCAATAAGTTGCCCCTGCGTGTGGTGCTTGAGCCATTGGATCTCATTCTAGATATTAAAGTCAATTACACCCATGAGATTGAGTTTCATCCAAACATCTATAACTTTAGGGCATGCCAATCTTAGAATATATGGAGAAAGGACTCTTCGAGAGTTCCACACTTGCAACAAGAGCAAACAACAACTACATGCAACTTGACGCATAAAAGGTTAGTGAGTAGGCTTTCATGGAAGGCAAGCCATAAAAATATTTTGATATTTTCTGGTAATAAAGTCTTCCAAACGTAAGACCAACTTCCCATTTAGGAAGAATGATTAGCAGGCTCACAAACAAGCCATTGGAAGGTAGATTTGGTAGTGTAAAATCATGTAATAGAGTGGCTCCAAATAAGTCTATCCTCAATGTTAATGTCCAAGATGATGTTCATCATACATTGTTTGATGTTTGACAAAAGTTGTGTGTGCAAGACATCCCATCTCCATTCATCGTCCACCAATACACCATTGATGTATAAATGATAATCGTCCTCATAAACTAATTCCACCTGGTTATACAATAGCCCCTCATCAAGCCCTTTTTCAAAGAATATAGACATGTCACCTCTCCCCATTCCATATTTGAAACCATTCTTTAAAGATTCATACGCAAGCATCAATGATCAACAAGTGTAAGAAGTCCCATTTTTAATGACACCACTCATAACAATCAAAGCCCTCAAGTATTTATCTCTCAACATACGAACCTAGAGTTTGTCTATTTGGTGATACAGGAGCCAAATATGCTTCCTAAGGAGTGCAATATTTGTCTCACTAGATCGATAGATACCTAGACCCTCTATACACTTCAGTTGAGTGACCTTATCCCATCCTACACAATGAAAAGAAAACTTGCCTCATATAAAACTATGAATGGATTTGTTAATTTTATCACAAGTGCCCTAAGGGAGCTACAGATTTTGCATGGTTAGGATGGGATGGAAGACAAAACAATCTTAGCTAAATTGACTCTACCAACTCGATTTAAGGTCTTAGTCTTCCAACATGTGATATGAGAAAAATTACTATTGCGAACTCGACTTTTAAACAATACAATTGATATATAATGTGATAGAAAGAGAAATAAAAAAAATATAAATAATAATGTACTATTTATGATATTAAAATATTCACATATAAGTATTATAAAGAAATGACTGAAAATATTCATATATAAGTATTATAAAAAAAATCAAAATAAGAATGTAAAAGAATTAACTGTTTCGGGAATTAAATCTGCAATATTAATGTATGTATAAAGACTGAAGTAATAAATTTTTAAACATAAAAACTAAATTAAGAATTGACTCTATCTACTAAATTATATGTTTAGGCAATGATATATAAAGAAGTAATATAGGAATCGAACACGATGCGATTAGAATAATATGGGGAATAGCAATACGCGTGCATACTGTGTCACTCTCGGCAGCATTTCAGCGTTCTTCTCCCAACTCCCAAGTGAGAGTGCATAGACATTAGACACCGTATTCCACAAGTTACGAATATTATTATTATGAAAACCTTTACAATTACCATTTTTTCACCTCTGATGCTACGTATTATATACCCACTATCTATACCAGAAAAAGACTAGTCAAATAAACAATACTTATACTCCACATCTCAACTATCATTCATTCATTCTTCCTTTTCTTTTATTTTATGGCTACTCCACCTTGCTTAACCTTATGTCATCAATACAATTTTCTTAATTTCTTTTTTCATCTATAAAGGGATTGCTATTAGATTACTTTCACTCTAGCTTTTGTTTTGCCTAACAAATATTATATTGTAAACTTAATTTTCATGCATAAATAGCCATAAAAAATTATGTTGCCAATCAATTAAAAATTATATATGTTAAAAATGATTTTATGATAATTATAGTACAACTCAATAAAATTATCAAGTGTATAACAGTTCTGATTATTTAATTATGTAAAAAAATTATAATGTTAGTGCACAAACAATTACAAAGTATTATAGCTGTAATTTTATGCTAAAATTATAATAGTGTTGGTTTTTCTTATTGGACATTGTTATGCAAATTTTTTTCTTCTTCTTGTATTGCATAAAATTATAATAATATTAGATTTGGTCTCTGTATTCAAACTGTTTTTCGTTTAGTATCTCCGTGAAAGAAAGAAAAAAAAACTACTCTTCATTTTTGTCTTTGTATTAAAAAATCTGCATTTTAACTTCTACAATTGAAATTAATTTCTCTCTTTATTTATATATATATATATATATATATATATATATATATATATATATATATCTTTTCATTTAGATCCTAAAATTTATATAAAACTAAAACAATATCAAATATAGGAAAAATATAATTTAACCATAAAATTATTAATATAGACATTATGATATATTCTAATAGAATGATTCAGTGGTTTAAAACTTTGAACTTACATAAATAATGTTAAATCTTGTTTAAAATATAAGTTTTAATAATATCAAACTCTTAGTTTCAAATTTTTATACAAAAGAGTTATCATGTGGTGTGTTAATAATTTTGTTCAAGTATTTTGAAAGTATTTATGTTTTATCAAGAGGTTGATTAAGTTTAAGCAATTCAGAAGTTTGGGTAGAAACCAGAAAGTAGTCCAGTTAAGATGAATCAATATAAAATTTGTGTGCAATCACTTTTACTATATCTCTTTATTTATTTTATTTACCTTATTTCGTATTGTTGCATAATTTGTTTTGAAAATTAGTAAGGTCAGAAAATAATACTCTAAATTTTAATACTCAAAATTAAGCCTTACATGTTGAATAATAGAATTTCATAAATAACTAATTATTAAAGAATAAAATAATTTAATCCCTTTTTATAGTCTAACATTCACTTTAACTATATTAATATAGTTTAATTTCTGTCAGACAAAAAAAATAAAAAAAATATATATATATATATATATATATATCATATAAAATAAATTTAATGATCTTTTGTTTTCATTACTATATGGATCTTTTCTAATAATGACCCTATTGAATGCATACATCGCATGCATCTCTATCTGCTATGATTGTCTTTACATAAGATAAAAATAAGTTAGATCCTAAATAAAAGTATATCCTTTGAACTTTTTAAAATATGACTTGATCTGACTTTTTATAAAAAAATTAAATTTAAATTTAAAAAAAATTATTTAAAAAAAATTAGACTTAGATTTATAAAAAAAAATATGTTAAACTTAATAGATCAACTTATATATTTATATAATATAATAAAAAAAATTAATATACATATATAAAAATATAAATAAATAAATTTATAAAAAAATTAATATTTTATATCACTCCACTTAGATATTTTAGGTATTTATTTATACAAAATCATAAAATTGAAAATAAATATCCTCACCATCACATTTATTATATATTATTATATATGAATGTAAATCATTATACATTAAGTGTCTCTTTAATAGAAAATAATCCGTACAAATTTTACCTATATATTCAAATTCATGATCCAATCATTTTCAACCTTACCTCTATAACAGGATGTGTGATGCGACCTTATCCATATGGATATGCCCATTCTTCAATTTAACTGCTTACTCCCTCCGTATTTTTTTTCATAGTCGTTTTATCAAAATTTGTTGTTTTTTTTCATTGTCATATTATTAAAATCAATGAGTTATTAATTTTTTTCTTTCATTTTTACCCTTGATAATTAATACATGTTTCCTTAACAATATGTATATTTATTTTTAATGTCTACCTAATTTTTTTCTAACTGTTCATATAAAGTTAATATGCATTTATAAGAGCAATATATTCTCAACAAAATACTATAAAAAAACAAAAAAAAGGGACAATTATTTAATGGAGTAGTTCAACAGTCTAAAAATCCAAAAAATAAAAGGTAAAATAAGAAAATAAGTAATAAATATTTTTAAAAATTAAAATATCAATAATTTCCTTAATTGCTGTGCAAAACCTTAAACGACTATAAAAAAAACAGAGTATCATCTATGAAATTTTATCTAGCTACTCATTCTTTCTTTTTCCTTCATATTTTAACTTTCTGGAGATATATTTTTCTTCTTATTTTCAATTAATTTCATTATTAAATTGTGAACAAGTCAGAGGTTGATGGGTTCAATGGATCAGGGTGGTGTTTCGAAAAGGTAAATAAATAATGATGTATTTAATGCTTGTTAAGTGTCTGTCACTACGATTCCCCAACAAACTTATATCACTGCATCATCTATTGAGTACAACAATATTATTATATACTATATAATATAAAGGTATAATTTTCTTTTATCAAATCAACTCTTCTAAAAATAAAATGAAACATCTTATCATAGCTTTATACTTAAATTAGAAATCAAATTTCAGATACTTAACTATCAAATCACTTGTATTAACAACTTTTAATAATAAAAAAAAATATATGTTTCCACTCAAATCAATAGTTAAAAATTAATTTATTTTAAATCATAAAAATTATTAAAGTAGATTTTGCTTCTCTAATAAATTTTTTTTGTATACATATTATTAGAGAATCAAATTTATAGAAACTCAAATATCTATCAACTGAATTAGATTAGATGATGGAGTAAACTTTACATGTTCAAGACAATAATATATGAGCTTGGTCTCTCACTTCCAAAGTAGCCATCTACTTTGACATGTTGAAGAAGCCCCACCATGTGGATTCAAAATGCAACCACTTGCCTTTTAAGTCTCTACTTGGATTTTCCATGCATAGTTTAATTATAGACAATTAGACACTGTTTGTGATGCGTTGGAGATGTTGGCTCTGTTGAGAGCAGAGGGGAATTTCGGAATTTTAACAACAAACACAAGCATGTGGCCAACTATTTTGATTCGACTTGCTAACCCAAGTAACCCATTACAATTTTATAATGTGCAAGGCTAGAAGTTGCAAATGTTTTATAAGTGTGTGGGGTGCATTTCTTAGTATATATGACCAAAATTAAGAAACAAGGTTTGTGTATCATGGATGACCAATGAGAACCAAAAACATATAAAGGTAGAGAGGGGTTTTCTTGTTTATAAAGGGAAATATTTTTTGAACACGTATTTGGGATAAAAAGATGTTATTCTTTTGATTTTCAGATATATTTTTAAAATATGTATAGTGGGAGATAAAGGTGAAACACAAAGTTAAAATGGTAAAAAAGAATTGTAAACAAAAATGCACCAAGTTGGAAATTTTAAAAGCGCCAAGGAGAAGTAATGACATTTTTCTGTTCATAAGCTTTTATGACATGATAAAAGTAACTAATGTTCTGCCTTTTTCAGCTTCCAAGTGATGATGTTTTTGGATCTAAAAAACATGGGAAATGATCTATCATATAAAGAAGGCCATTTAAACTTCACAAGAACAATGATTTTCAGATGAAACTAAAAAGATGACATTCAGTTAGGAGAATGGGAGAAATAGATCACATACATGAAGTTGAAATTCAGTCTTCATTGCGAAATTTAAGTATAGCTCTTGCAAAAGCAAGCTGTGTATACTTCTTTTGATGATTATTAAAAATAAAATAGCTAGTAACTAAAATTTGGAAAAAGATAGTATGAAAGCCTACTAATAAAAGTTTTGGTTTAATTATTATTTTGTTACTTACGCTTACCCTCACTTTGTGTTTTAATTTCTACATCTAGAACTTTTACGTTTTAATTTTTATACCAATAAAAAAAATATTTTAAACCCTACTAATTTTGATAATTTCACAACCAAAAAAAAATTCTAGTGATTTTAAACTTCCAATTGTAATATTTGAGATTCTAGAGCTAACAGAGTTATTAGAAACTAATAGCAGAGTAAAATATAAAAAATAAAATAAAAAGTATTCACATAGTAATATTTTTTTAGTATATAGAATAAAATGATATATATATATATATATATATATATATATATAAATCAAATGAGTGATTAAATTGATAGTTGTTCTTCTGTGAATCAATTAAAAATTATAATTAGTATAATTTTTAAGATAAATTATTATAAAAATAAACAAAGTATATGTTATTTAGAAACTAGATTTTCTTTTATGAAAATTACAAATATTCTTTATTAGATACAATCCTCCTCAAGTTAGTTATACCATTTCTAACAACAAAATTTTTATTCTAAATATTTAACACAATTACACATTCAAAACTTTAATTCGAGTGAATTAATCAAACCAAAATAACTTTATATAAATTGATCCATATACTCAATAGTATAGTTTGTGATTAAAAAATCTTATTAATCCACCTAATAATATTAACAAATAATTATGATTCTTAAGCATATATAATCTAAAAGAAAATTATGTAAAGGAATATTTATCTATAAAGAGATAGGCATAAAGTTTCAAACTAAAGATTTCTTAGCTAAAGAAAAAAACTAATAGTAGGGAGTTTGAGTGTATAAATTTATAGATTCCATGATCATCATTCTGATGGTAAAAAAATAAAAATGGAAGAGTAAGGAAGAAAGGACATATAAGTAATATAGGCAGGAAGGAAGGCTTATAAAAGGCAGTGGGCTTCGTTCAAACAAGTTTAGTCGCAGAAGACACTCACAAAGAGAGAGAGAGAGAGAGAGAGTGCGTTGACGACATCTTGAGAGAGAGAGAGAGAGAGAGGAAAATCTCGGTCCCTGAAAGTGAGGAAAGACGGTGGTGGTGGGTAGGATCTGGCGGTGTATGATGGGATCTTGCATATGCCCGTTGGAGACTCCGGCCAGGTTGCTTTGGACCACAAGCTTCTTCCGTCATAAGCTCATGATCTTCTAATCCACACTTAACAACAACAACAACAACAACAACCCTTCTAAATTCTCAAAAACAACTTTCTAATAATCCGCACTAACAAGTAAGAACTCACACACTGTATCACTATAATACTAATCTCTCTCTTGCCATATGGAATCTGGACGCCTTTTCTTTGACGCCTCTGCTTCTCGCGCCAACAACATGCTCTTCCTCGGCACCACTGAACTCGCTTTTCGAGGTCATTCTCTCTCTAGATTTTCTCTTACTTACCCCTTTTTTTCATTCAAAATTTTAAATTTAACCAAGTGGGGTAGCTCGTGTTACTTGTTAGTATTGTTGTTTCCGGCTGTTTTTTTCTATCGTAGTTGAGATCATTTATGTTGTCTTGACTTTTAATCAAACTACTATTGCATGAATTATTGAGCTAAAATTTTGGTTATGATTGAAAAACAACGTATATGCAACTACCTCAAGTTTTGTCTTTATGAAAATTGTGTCTGGTTGCTGGGAAGATGCTTCGGGTTAAGGAAGATTTAAAGAAAGTAAGAAAGAAAAAAGACACGACTCGATTTGGGTTTGTGTTAAAGGAGGCAACTTGATTGTGTATCAAACTCGGGGTGTGATTGTGTGACAAATAAATATATTTTTTTTTCTCTTAGTTTTATGTGTATTCTTATGTTGTGACACAGATGGTGTCTAAAGGGTTGATACGTAAAAGAGTGTTAATTGATGAGGTTTTGTTTTGGGGGTTGACTGAAAGCAGGGAGATCGATGATGAGCATGGAGGAAGCCTCTAAGAGGCGACCTTTCTTCACCTCGCCGGATGAACTGTATGATGAGGAGTATTATGAAAAGCAGTCCCCGGAGAAGAAGCACCGCCTCAGTTCCGATCAGGTCGGCTTGTAGTTTCACATTTGAATGAATTGCTTTTGTTGTTGTTGTTGTCAGGCTCATCACCAATTTGAATGAAAGTAATTGTTGTTGTCATAATAGCTTGAAATTTAAATGAATTGCTTTTAGTTTGGCTTTTTAATTTAATACAATATGTGGGGAAAAAAAGTGGTTGGCATTAAAGAGAAATTTCATTTTGTGGCAATAAAGTGATTGATTTTGAAACCATTTCTTACTATTAGTAGTAAATCAAGACAACTTGCCTTGAGTTGAATGTTTGGTGGTGTTATTAATTTACTGATTAGATGGTACTGATGTGAGAGATATTCTGCAAGGATTTTGCTTGCTTGGTTTTTTAGATTAATTTGTATTATTGCAATCAAAGCCAAAGGTTAATCAAGAAGTCTAGCTCAATTACTTGATCAGTGAGTTGTTGTAAACTCGCTCAATACTAGGTTGAATTCCCATAAATTAAAATATAAAAAAAAGGTGATGATTAGGTCCTGTGATAGCATGGCAACAATATTCATGTTGTGACACTCTTGTGATTGATGGTTAGGTCCATCTGTTGGAGAAGAGCTTTGGGGAGGAGAACAAACTGGAGCCTGAGAGGAAGACCCAATTGGCTAAGAAGCTGGGGTTGCAGCCCAGGCAGGTGGCTGTGTGGTTTCAGAACCGCAGAGCTCGATGGAAGACCAAGCAACTTGAAAGGGATTATGATATTCTCAAGTCTTCCTATGATTCCCTACTTTCATCTTATGATTTAATTGCGAAGGAGAATGAGAAACTCAAATCTGAGGTATATTTATACATGTGTAGTGTACTATTGAAAAAACTGAATCATTGTATCTATGCAATGGCGATTTTAAGATTTTTCTTTTTAGAATTGAGGAATGCTACAATATGGTTACAGCTATGGATTGAAGTGTGATGAAATATTTGGTGAATAGAATAGAAATAGTCTGTCAACAGTTGTGGGTTTGAGTTACTGTTCAGGATAGAATTAGTGCCTTCACAATCAGAACTCCATCATAGCATAGGGAAACAAGTCGACACATCACTTGGAAGGTGATTGGTGGCTATCCATAAAGGGCCCTACACATGGGATTCGTCACTATAATAATCACAAACTACCAAGAGTAGCATCTGTTCTGAACCCCACCTCCTTTGCAAAGAAGCCACTTTCAAAATAACTATGCGAATATACCTTTGTAGATTTCTCAAAATATGCTTTAAGACCTCCTTTTGTGAAAGAGACTGATAAACTTTTTAAAAAAGGAGTATGCAAGCTGAGCCATAAACCAATTAACAAGTGGACTTTTTCTAAGTATGGTGGATTGATTATCTTAATGATATGTTGACTATTCCGCAGGTGGAATCCTTAAACGAGAAGCTTCAACTTCAAGCTAAAGAGGTACCTGAGGAACCATTATATGACAAGAAAGTTGATCCACTTCCGGTAGATAATATAGCTCCTATTTTCAGCACAAGGGTGGAGGACCACCTTAGTAGTGGGAGTGTTGGAAGTGCAGTGGTGGACGAGGGTAGTCCCCAGCTGGTCGTTGACAGTGTTGATTCATACTTTCCAGCTGACAACTATGGTGGATGTGTGGGCCCAGTTGAAAGGGTTCAGTCAGAGGAGGAGGATGGGAGTGATGATGGGAGGAGTTACTTTGATGTGTTGGTGGTATCTGAAACTGAGCACCAAAACCATGAAGGAGAACCATTGGGTTGGTGGAGTAATATGTATTATGAAGGCTGAATCATAATGTACCAGTGCTTTTTAAATTAGATGCTTAATTAAGAAAAAAAAAAGTAATAATATTGTATAATTAGACGTATAATGTGGACGATACAGTTAACGCCCGGTTTGGGCGGCTTGGACCCCTAGGGGTTAGAGTGTCCTCTAGCCAAGTTCAATAAATAAAGTCTAGAAAATTTGGTCAATGGCGTCACGTGTTGGTTGTACTTCCAAGTTTATTTCAAGTATAAATACATAATTAGTAACTATACAAAATTTGAGTTTTCTTTATTTTCCTTCTCCTGAATACCCTATTTTCAGAAAACATTTGGACAACATAATCAAGAATCAAATCAAGGGTGAGACCCACAACAATGGCTAAGCTGTATCATCTTTTCAATCCATTTCGTATAGTGCTTTTCATCAAATAATATTTACACCTTAAGTATAGTAGTCCAGTACGCATATACGATCATTATCGTTAATTTTATTAATAATTTTCGCAAAACACCTACGGCAAAGTAGTCAATAAAAAGGGTAGAAAGGCATGAATGAGAATTCAAAAAAAAATTTCTTGAATCTTAAAAGGAAATAAAAAAAAAGACTCATTTAACACCATCCAGTACAATTTGCTAGTCAACCCTTTTGGTTGAGGCCAAGCTAACTGAAAATTATATGGATCATCTTCAATTCTCAACGAAATTGTTAGAAGATACGACGGAAGCTTCCAGCACCAAATTTGCAGCAACTCACAACACAAGTCCATGCAAGTTAATTACACAGATAAATCTTCGATGATTATTAGCAAGCACTCGAAACAATCATACTATGTCGGATATTTCTATTGCATAACAGATCTAATATCCAAAGCTTTGTACACATTCGGACCTATTGATCATCAAGTAAGCAATGACAAAGCATACAGAACCTATTCAACCTACCCCCAAACACACTCCTAGGTTGCCAAATCCGCAGCTACACTTTAGTACTAGCTTTGTTAAATTAGCATAACAGGCACCGCAACCACTTATTCAAGTGATTGTATTTGTGCGTGCCACCTCCAAGTGTGCAATGCATATGCATTAATGCCACAAGCAAATAAACAAATCAAACAGAACTCGCACTAGGCAAGCACAATAAAGCAGATGGGGAAAATATT
Organism: Cajanus cajan; assembly: GCF_000230855.2. Lineage (NCBI taxonomy): Eukaryota > Viridiplantae > Streptophyta > Magnoliopsida > Fabales > Fabaceae > Cajanus > Cajanus cajan. Next base: position 2,360,234 of record NC_138518.1, read on the forward strand.
TGATTTGAATAATTACCCTGCATTCTAACACATCTGCAGATGCCCAAGAAAAAAATCAAGGGCATGCGTGTGCAGGATTTTGGTGGGGGTGAGAGAAAAAGTATAAAGAATGAAATATTGCCTACAACTGCTCAATTTAACATTTTTCTGACTTTCTTTCCCATCCTTTCTTTTTAACTACTTTTCTTCTATTCCTTCTTTACAATAATTCCATTTGTATACATATATGGATCAGACTCTGCTAGAAAAATGAAAAATGGTACTTCTCGCAATGGAGCAGCCAACTGGACAGCTGCAGCAGAAATCATTTCAAAATTGGACGCATCCTCACAATTCCCTCATACTGGTGGTGCCTCACTGAAAGCAGATAATCCTACAAATTCTGCTTAGCCAAAAAAACCAGCATCCAAGTTAGCAGGTCAGCTTTACCTATATGTACAAGCACGCAAGAGACACCAGCAGCTGTGGCTGCCACATTTAATAACCTGAAGTTGGCCCATGGCCCAATCATACCGGTGGATGACCACATCACACCACATAAAGTGACCGACCAGCTTTCTGATCTTCTGAGCCAAGGATACAGTATGAGATTAACCATCTAGTTCCTTCCTTTTTCTGTTTGACTTTCGGCATGGTTTGGATTTCTCTGCATCCACAGTCATCGGTGATTTCTGTTCCACTATGGCACAAGGTTCAGAGTTGTCAGTAACATTTGAATTGGGCATTTTCTCATATATAATTGCTAAATCAAGGGAGTATATGCGAAGGGCAAGGGAAGGCAAAGTAGAAGATTTGGCAGCAGCTGAGAACGATGACCAGTACCACCAGTCATTCCTCAAGTACTCTGTCTTAATCATATCCTCCAGCGTGATTGTTGCCTGAATCATCTGCATAAATGGAACGGACATAAGTTAACAAACACAAGTTCACATTCATCTCCAATCTGCTTGAAATAGAAATATAGAAATACAGAAATACAGTATAAGTATTGTTCAAAAAATTCATGTACAAACATAGAACAGTTGTTTTTCACTGATATTGGAGGAATAGTGCAAAGTGGCATTTATAACTCAAAAAAATTGTTGTCTAATTAGACTCAAAAAGGAACGAGAAAAGGGTTGAGTTGGCAATGCCTTTTAAAGGAAATGTATATGTGATAGAGCCACAGAAATAAGACAAACCTCATATATAGTCTCTGCAGATTTAACAAATGCACGCCAAGCCTGTCTTCGGTCAGACGGGGCCTTTGATGGTCTTAGAGCAATTTCCGGGAGTGCAGCATCCATATCAAGTAGATTAATCTTCAGCTGCCTCAAAATGTGAAAAGCTTTACCATCTAACGGTCTCAATGAAGACAAAGGAACCACACAGCAGCCATCAACTCCTGTATCTGAAGCAGGACTACAAAAAGAGAATTTCCCATCTCTTTGTTCTCCCAAGGATGATTTGTTGGATTTATTGCTTTCATTTGCAGCTAACCTTCCAGTAGAAATGCCTGATCTATGGTCAAGACATGTGCCAACTCCATCAGTGTTTCCTTGAGAAACCTGGCTTTCTGACACTTTGGACACACCACCAACAATGCTATCATCCTTTTGAACTAAGAATAACGTAGAATCACTAACAAAAGAAGATACAGAAGGAACAAAGGATGGGATACCGTCTGAACCAATAAGACCTATCTCTCTGACAAGTTCCTTGTTAGAATCATTTGTCACAAACTTGGAACATATATCTTCAAAACTAAATGGGCATGTGGATTCTTCATTTGAAAATTTAATCAATCTTGAGCTAAGCTTAGAACACCCACTGACTCTGGTTGCAGCTGTTTCTGCATCAGCTCTGGAATTCTCATTTGAGATATCACATTTTAAGTTCCCTCTTCCTTTAGAAGATCCACTTTTATCCTTATTCTTCTCTGAGGCTGGAAGACCTGCATTGCACTTGCCATCATTGTGTCCATCAAGTTCAACATCACTAGAAACAGTTTTGTGACAACACGTGCAGTGTTTCCTAGAAGGCAATATGGGTTCTAGGCATTCACACCTATACAACTTTTCATCATTAGTTGTTCTGGCCTTTTTATTTTGCTTATTCAACACCTCAATATTATCCCACTCAACAAAGGGACCAAATTTCTTTTCCAGCAAGGCAGTCGCCTTTGTAACAAGAGAATTAGATACTGTTTTCTCCCTTTTTCTTGGCATAGAAATAGGTCCTTGATCCTCAACCTGATTTTCAGTCTGTGCATTAAGAAACTCTTGGAATCTTGATTTTGGGCCCTGAATAATTGAGTCTTTCAGTTCTCTTTCTTTAGGGTCACTATCATCCAGCCAACCTAAGAGCTCTTCGATTTCAGCATCAGTTTCATAAGCAATCCATGGTGAACTATTGCCCAAAGTATTACTAGGCTGAGACATTAAAGGAGAGGAATTTTTGTCAGATAGTGAACAATGCTGCAGAACAGAAAACTTCTCCACATAGTCTCTGCTAAACGATGTTCCTCTTCCATGCAGCAATGCAGCACTTGCATCAACAACTATCCGTGAACGTCCTCTGGGCAAAGCCGAAGCCCAGTACAGTCGACCAATGGAATCAATGCCCAAAAATTCCCGGCGAACAGAGAGCTTCAGCAGCTGTGATACTACACTAGTTATGGAGTCCTGCAATAGTGAAATATCACGCCTGATAGCATTGAGCTCAAGTTGGTATGGTTCTGACTCATTCACAGTAATCTGAGGAACATCAACAGGCACTCCTCCTTGCTGGCATGTCACAGGAGTAGATATGTCCCTTCCCTCACATTTCTGGTGGTTAGCCTGGACATGAGCTGCAGCATTTATTTCTTGAGACATGTGATTTGGCGATGATAAAGACTTGGGAGATTTGTCAGTAAATTGAGACTCCACAGCACCAGAGACATTTCTAAATTGTCCCTCTACATCTATGGAATTCATATTTTGGCTATCAGAATCTGAATTTGTCACAGATATGCTTTTATCAACACTGTCAAACCTATACTTCTCTTTGGTAATCTCTTCCGAAGGCAGACTATCAACAAATACCCCAAAATTACTAGGATTGTCAACTGCAGTATGTGACTGGACCAGACATTTACCAGAACTTGATAATAAAGAAGCAATTCCTTCCTTAAGACCAACTTCTCCAGCAGTATTTAGTGAGTATGTATCAATTTTGGCAGCTTTTGCAGATAAAATATCCTCTCTAGTTTTCAGGCTTTTCCACTCTACGGAGTGTGCACGCAATTTCTGATGTAACTCAGCAGACAACTCTGAACATTGCTCAAGGTGCTGGCGTATCAGGGAAGAGTTAAGCAACTCATCACATAAAAACTTGAGAAGGAAAGTTCTCTGCAACCATTAAAAAAAACTGAGCAAACACAAACACAAGAGGTTCTACAATTTCAGAAATATGTTATCTAATCATAAGTCAAGTTGCAAACCACCGCATATTTTATGTATAGAAATAATAGTAGTAAATTCAAGCAACACAACAACGTGCTCAAAACAAAACAAAAAAAAAAAGCCTTTGCATCAGTGAAAGTGATATTTTGATGGGAAACCTCTTATATATACAAGAAAATGACCTATACAAAAAGAAATCCAGTAACAAGAAAATCTAACAATTACAAGAGTCAGGATAATATATCACTAATAAAAAATAGAATCCAATTACAATTCATTCAGATGATAGCAAATGGGAAACACATACCAGCATAATCCAATTACCAAGACATTCTTCTCATAATGATTCGACAAATATCATGGGATAAAAATAAGACAATAATGCCATTCTAGCTATGTTAAAATAAAAAAATAAAAAAAAGTAACATAAATAGGTGTGCATCAACAAACCTCGCCCATGCTATACTCCCAGTACTCTTTTTCTTCAATTACAGTTGATAACTGGGTTAGAGATTCCAAGTAAAGAGAATTAACTTCCCCCTGGAATTTTTTACTTCGTCGTTTGCCTTTAATCTGTGTTACTTCTGTAACATCTTGAGTTGCATGTTTACCATCAACACAAGAAGGACAGTACCAGTTTCCCTCAGGGATCCTTGCAAGTGGAGGATTCAAGCAATATGTATGATACTCAGCATCACAAGTATCACATAGTAGAACACTATCATCATCCCTATCAATGCCACACACTTTACAGACTCCCTCATCCCAAGGGGCCTTTGGAATCTCATTTGTTGTCTCAATAAAATCATCAACTTCCTTTCTCATTTCTGCACTTAAGCATTCCAGTTTAGCATACTCCACAAATTTTTGGACATAGGTGACAACCTGTAGAGGAAGAAATTTAAATGTTCAATTAATATCTGAAAGCACAAGAGCACATGTACTAATGTAGACACAAACAAGCTACCAACCTCCTCATTATATAGTGATTCAAAGTTTTGGGATAATTTTTCAGCTAGTTCAACTAAATCAGGTTGATCCCCGAAAGCAACATGAACATTGTTCCACAGCTGCAACATCAAAACAAAATTTTAGTGCCCCCACAAGTCAAAAAATAAACATTGTAAGAATGACTTAGCTACTACAAGATAACATATTAGAGACCAGTATATAAAGGAGAACATGAGGAAACCAATCATGATGCTACATGAGCCAGAGACTTAAATGGCACACAAGCAAGCATAAAGAGAAGTGTTCACAATAATCTTTAGAGGGAAATAATACCATAACAAAAAAATGAGGGCCTAAAAGGTGGTAGTAATCTGTAGAAAAAAATAAACGAAAGACCACTTGGTCAAGCAATTGAAGTTTGATAAGACACAGACCTCCCGAACATCCTCAAGAAAAGCTTCATGAGATCCACCATAAGCTCCAGCAGCCAATCTTAGGTCAATAGTGCGGAAGTCAAGAGGACGGGACACCATGGCCGGAGATCCAAGAAGCCCCTCATCATCATTATCTGAAGAATTTATTAATTTTCTACCAAGCAAATTGCAAAAAACCTTTGAATCATCTGCAGCAGCGGCACGACGTAATACAATGCGACATTGTTTCATGATAATGTCAGAAACAGATATAACAATCTTCTTTTTCTGTCCTTTACTGGGATTTGATTGCAATCCTTCACCAACAACATTAGCCAACACTGAAAGAACTGCTTTCTGTTTATAAACAAGAATAATATTCAATTCCGGATCATGTTTTCTTAACCCAAAAAGACAAGTTAGTTTTTACCAGATAAACTGCCACATGGTAACATAGAGAACACGAAGCCCTCAATTTTGTCATTATACATTGAGTATGAAAAGTGCGTCTTGCATGTTGTAACAGGTAATATTAAGAGGGGGTATCTAAGATATACAGTTTCCTCATACACATGTATAGTGGAAACTATAAATTACAAAATGGCTTGCATATTACAACAGATGATAATGCACCACAAAGGTAGAAACAGAAACAATAAATAAAGAAAAACATTATGGTGAAACCATAGCACCAGAACTACTAGTTGGCAGTAGCTGACAGTTCCTGGACCATTGAATTCTATCAAAAAGCTTTTGGTCATATATCTGATCTAATGGTCAAGAAACTATCATATTAACAGTTTAATCATTGCATCCAAAACAGTGGTTATATATATATATATATATATATATATATATATGCACACACACACATACACTAAAGGAGAAGTGTCACTGAGAAGCACCTTTGTTGGTCCAGAAGCATTGCCCTTGTACACTTCCTTACTGATTGATCGCTCCAGTATCTTCTTTGCCCATTCTGGTGGATCCTTACCCAAAGCATCATAAACACACTTTCTGATTCGGGTACCTACATTTGTTGGTAGCTTTCTGACAGGTTCTAGCATCTGTGCCCATTCAGGAACACTACCATCATTTGCCAAAATATTTTCAGAAGTGCCCTTTGCATCAGACTCTTCTTCTTCCATGGTTAGTACATCATTTTCTCTGCTCAAAGAACCAAAAATTTTCTTTGTAGCCTCTGCAAGCAGCTGAGAACCAAATAAAAAAGCTTTTCAGTGTTACTTCTATCATTTCTTTCAGTTTGACAACTTTAATTGTTGTCAAGAGAAGTTTGATCAGCAGAAAGAATAAAATCTATTGATATGGTATGACATAAGAAAAATACATTTAAAAGGAAACTGAATTTCCATTTGTCAGATAAAACAAGCACCCTAGCCATGTCATGACAAAGCAGAGTAAAGAAGTAAAGCTAAACCATATATAAATGCACACATTATAAGCCATCCAGATGATAGATAGGCTTGTGTTAGCAACCTTGACAACGACAACAACAACAAAGCCTTGTTGCACTAAGTGAGGTTGGCTACTACATATATCACAATGCTATTCAACCAAGGTTATCAATAAGGTTATACGGCGGATGGCGGCAAGGACCTTTAAGTGCCATATTGTCATGGCGGATGCCATGGCGGTCTATGGCGGACATCATGGCGGACAAAAAAAAAAATATTATATATATATATATATATAATATGATGCAAAAACAGAAAAATAACAAACACATATTAAAACCAACAATATAACAATCTAAAATTCATGGCATTCATAATCTAGTAATAGTCATCATAAAGAAACATAAATTCCTAACCAACAAAAAGATTAAATGGCAACGGCGATGGCAGAACTCAAAGGAGGAGGCGTGCGGAGGGAGAATCTATCACGCGCGGAGGAAGTACCAGGAGGAAGAAAGTCTCGTTGGAGGTAGCGGTGGCGCGCTCAGAGGTGACGGTGGCGCGCTCGGAGGTGATGGTGGCTCGCGGGGAGGTTAGCGTGGCACGACAATGGTGCACGCGGAGGGGGAGAAGAAAGTCACGTCGTAAGTGACGGTGGCGGCCGCGTCGGAGGCGACGGTGGCAGCTGCGTCGGAGACGATGGTGACAGGCGGAGGCGACGGTGGCAGGGGGTCTTGTCGGAGCAGCCGCGGGTTGCACGGAAGAGAGGCTATTATGTATTAGGGTTTCTGCAACCCTATTTTATGTGTTGGGTGCTCAACCCGGGAAAGAACTCGGGCCCAAACCAAAAAAGAAAAAAAAATGGCCCAAACCGAAAAAAATATAAAAAAAATGGTCCAAAACGGCGCCATGTCCGCCATTCACGCCATGGACCGCCATGCCTAACCCGCCTTAACGGCCGTAACGGCCGCCATCTTCAAAATGGCGGATCTCCGCCATACACAGCCTAAACGGCCATAACGGATCGCGGCCGCCGCCGCCATACCTTTATGGCGCCGTTATGGCGCCGCCATAACGGCTATTTAACAACACTGTATTCAACAGAGTTAAAAACCATATCCCTTGACAACTTCCTCCAAAACCCTAAACTTGACAAAATTATAGGAAAAAAGAAAGCAGAACCTAGCCAGTACAACATTCTGACCAGCATTTTACAAACATTGCTAAACCACGAAGGAACAGCAAGTCTAATGTGAAGTAATTAGGCTAAGCATGATTCAAAGAACAATTATCATTGGGAACAGAACTACAGTTATGAGTATGACCATTAAAATGCTAAAGGAGTGTGTTAGTCTTTAAAATATAAATGTCCTTAATTCACTTAGAAATTTAGTATTCCAAAGGCATTCTCCATGGTAAGCATCATAATTCTTCCTGGTTCTTCTTGATCAAATTTCCACCAATTTTATCAGTTATGGGCATTTCTTAGACCTATTTAATGGTCTGAGATATCCTCCCATCAAATCAATTAAAATTTTCAATCAACTAGTCTAAACGAATTAAAATTTTAGTTAGTAGACTGATGAACTGAAATTCAATTTCAAAACCCATAAATAAATAATTGGAAACTTCTATTGTGTTCGTAAGTTGTGCCCTGTGTCCATAACAAAAAAAAATGAACATGTGCTAGGTGTCCATATAAAATCAAAAGTGTTCGTTAGACCCCACCACCAAGTATCAAGTTAAGTGAACTAAAAAAGACTCGCCTGGGTAGGTAATACAACCCATCAGTTAATCTTCAATAAATTATTAAACCTAAAGTGATAGTCTTACAATCTAAAATCTCTTGTTTTGAAACCATTAAAACCTGTATCTTAGAATTGAGCCCAAACGCCAAAACTGAGTATTAAGTATCTAATATTATTACCCAATGTGACATTAAAATTCATTGATAATTGTATTAAAACAAAAGCTATGCTCACCAGTGCATCTGCTTCCATCCCGGCCACACCGGTAAGAGAACCACACAGCAAACCACCATCACCACGTAAGCAACGAAATACCTTACCACTTTCACGAGCAGTAATTTCTGCAGACTCAAGGTTACCATCCATTGATAAAAAAGCCAAGATGTATCTATGAGCTAATTCTGGCCAAGTCAATTCATTAATAGGAAGCATGTTGAGCTTGGTTCGTTTAGCAGGAACAGCACTATCCATATCTTTCCTTCTTCCACGTCTTGTTCGTGTTTCTCCAGGTTCAGAATTTGGATCCACCAGGGCAGCCACCCTTGATAGCAATTCACCTATTAGCACTCTTAGCAATGAATCATGAGCCTTGGTCAAAACTACACCAAAGCATCTGTCATAAGTGAAAGATGCAAGCTTAACTTGAGCTGCCTCTTTTATTGCTTCTGTTTCCAGTTGAATAAATGCATGAGAACTTTCAAAGGAACCTGATGGACCAGCTTCACATCTTGGGGACAACAATGGTCTACAATTACCATCAGCTTCTTGGGAAATTAAAACTTGGCATTCATCCATGTCTCTCTCAGATTTCTCAAGAAAATCCAATCCATCAAACCAAGGATTCATAAGTTCCTTCTCAAGTTCATCTAATGACAATGGTTCTTTCAGGTCCAGAATTTCATGAAATCGCTCTAACAGCTCCCAAGCCTGGAAAAGATAAAAGCAGAAAAATGTAAGACTATATCATAGCAAATAAACAATAAAGCCACAAGCCAATAAATGTAAAAAGGTCAACATAAAGATTTCAGATTCACTATTGTCAGGTAACATAAAAAAAATACCTGAAAAATATCACCAATGAGCTCAACAGGAGCCCTAGAGCATAATGGTTTCCCAAGTGGTGGATGACAACCTTCCTTAATGCTTTTTCCAGTCAGCCTCGACTTCCCGGTTCTCCTGTATAAATTTTGAACTGCTTCTTCCTGATATTTTGATCCATCTCTCCACTCAACCTCTAAGAAACCATTTTCTACTGTCGGCAATGATGAGCTATTATTTCTGTCTTTTAAAAGTTCATACTGCAAAGAGTCTTCGACACCAGGAAGCCGCTCCAATACTTCTTGCACAAATTCAACATCTAAACCAAATCTATCCTGCTCCAACCATTTTCCCAGTGTGTCATAGATACCTTCCAGATCACTGTCTGCATAAATTACATCTGGGATGCCAAACGAACCTAGAGAACCACAAAATTTATCCAACGAAGTTAAGTAAGTATCACTTTTTCCATTCTTTAAATCCCATTTATGTAAGCATGTTTCATTTTCAACATGGTTACAATAGAACTTCAGTGTTCCTTTTTGTTTACAGACATCCTTGCAAGCATTAACTAACTTTTGGGAAATAACACTCCAAGCAGATTTTGATGACCGCTCTTCCACCAAAAGTTCACCAATTCCATCATTAAACCCTAAGTTATCAGCTAATGAATTTCTAGTATTATCTTGAACTGAACCAGCAACAGGGTGTAATACATCTGATGAAAGAGGATCCTCAATTGAGAAGCTTGCAAAGCAACTTGCGACATCATTTCCCGTTGGCACACAAGGGTCTATAAGCATCATCTGGATACTTTCATCATCATCTATATCCATACTACCATTAGTTTTTCTCCCACCTTCAGTGGTTTGACTAACAAATTGACAAAGTTTTGACATTGAGAGGATTGTTGATCCAACTGGAACAGGAATTTTTGAACAGGAACACCTTTGGATCCTAAATATAGGTCCGGAATCACCACCCTCCAAAACTTCACATGTAAAAAGAGAGCCAGTAATCTTGTCGTGCCAACAAGATTTATAACCTACAGGACAGATAAGATTAACATCATAATATGAAGGTCTCACATCAACTTTCCCCAAAGAAAGAACAAAGAAGTCCTTGAACTGTAGAGGAAGTCCATCCTGAAATATAAAACACATAAATAGCTAATTTCAGAATCACTATAGTAATTCCCTATATTCTTTATTAGCATGGGAAAAATTAATGTTATGAAACCAGCTTCTCAAAAAAACAAGGAAAAATAAATTAGATTTACTTACAGAAGATTGCTTAGTGCAGGAGTGGCCATCCTCTTTTCTTCCAGTTTCAGAGGATTTTGGGATATTACCCTGAGCACTAGCACATTCCACATTTAAACCATCAGAAGGAGGATCCTTACAATTACTATTCATCGTTGCTCCCCGTTTTTCTACAAAACCATTGGCTACTGGAGTTCTTGTTGACTTTCTTTTTCTAGATAGAGGCCCACCTAAAGAAGGGAGAGACCTTTCATTTCTTAGTTCAGATTCAATAGAGTTGTTGCCAGACGATAGCCCCAAATAACAAGCTACTTCATACACAGAATCAAATATCTTTCCATCTGGTGCACAGTAAACTGCATACAGTTCAGAGCTGCTCACTGATTGTCTAAATTCCACTCGCCAGCCTTCCTCTAGCACACCACGCCGTTCGGATATAAAATCTCTAAGAGCCTGCAAAAATATCTCATTTGGACTCAGATGATATCGTAATAGGTGCATTATTACTACTACTATAACTTCCAAGCGGGAAATCCATATGTACCTCCTCAAAGCTTCTAGTAATTGATTGAGTATGATTCAATATATCCTCAAAACCCACTCTAACAGCATGTGTCACAACTCCAGATGCCTTTTGGAAGCCAATAGCATTCCCATTGTATAAGTTTGAATACGTCACTGGGGCACCAAATGGATTATCACCCAGAGTGTGCTTTCTAAGACCAAAATAAACATAAACAGTAACTACTTATAACAACTGGGATTCAGGGAGCATAAATTATTGCATCAATAAATCAAAAGACATAAATGAGACTCGTACGAAGATTATAATAAAGTATCCCAAAACTTATCTACTAAAACTTGTAGGCAAGCTACGTAATTCAGTTTTTAAATAAACATTAGTATATGACAGACCCCATAAGTAACATGACATTTATGCTTAAGTGCTTTAAAATGCCATACTGAAAGTATATCAGATATACATTCTATTATGTGGGAACAGAGAAAAGGAGAATGATGGTCACAGTTTACACACTATCACCAGCAATCTGGGAGCAATAAGAACATAGTGATGAAGTTAAAAATGAAAGATGATGGTGAAAAAAAAAATAATAATTAGAAGAATGTGAACTGGGGACTTGAAAGGAACAAAAGTCTAAACAAAGTTAATTTTTGTGGATGGTAAGGAAGAAGGGTTCCAAATCCTATTATGTTTCTGAAGCAAAAAATTGCATTCAAAAGTAAAGGAAAAATCATAATTTTACCCCAAAAAAAAACCTAATAAATGTATCTGGAGGTAAAAATGGCACTGCTATCGTGTCCACAATGACTGCCATTGAAAACCTCTCCCCTATTTGAATCCCACGGCAGCCCAAGGCCACCCCACTTAGCTACTCAGTTATAGCACATACTATGCTTTGCATTATTCATTCTGATACTGTAAAGAACTAGCAATGTTTAGGGAAAACGATATGCAAACAAGTATTAAGACTTTCCATGTGAAGGCAAATCTTGGTAAAATATTCCCCATATTTAGAGAAACCCTAAATGCCTATTTAGCATCTAGAATTGGAATTGGAATTAGACCTCTTAATTTTAATATTTAAGTTTGGGAACCCTAATTATAATGGTACTTCTTTTTGAAAATTTCATAAAATTACAAAATTACTAGCTCGAACACTTTCTAATTCTTATCCAACACCCTAAAAATTGTCAATTTCACATCTACCAGTTAAAATCAGAAATAATAACATGAAAACAGTATAAAAGAGAACATACGGTTACCCATCCAAACACAACAGTGAAAGAAAGTAAAAACAAAACATAGAATACTAAAATTAATAAAGCAGAACATAGGCCCCTCTGACATGAACAGAACAGATCCTAAATGATGTGAACAGAGTAGAGACCACAGAACAGTGTGTCAGAGTTCCCCAGATTGTGGGTTGGCCAGAAACGCAGCAGAGAGCTCTAGGTCAGACAGTTCGTGTCGAAGAGAGAAGAGAAAATTGGAAGTAGTGTTATTTAGCCTTCGAAAGGAGAGAGTGGGAAAATAGGGTTTGTGTTCTGATGAAATAAAATTGGGGATTATTGCCCCCGTAATCAGAGTACTAAACGACATCGCTCAAGGGGCCAGAAAAGGGGATTTTGCTTATGGAAATAATAGCAGCTGAGCTGGAAGCAATACCACGCGAAATCAGCTTTGATTCACACCAAAACTGCGACCCTGAACTACTCTCCTACAGGCCTCACAAAGGCGGCATGGGGCCACACTGTGACACGCATTATTGACTACTGCAAACTTTATTATTTTAAACCAATTTCAACTCTTAACAGAAATGGAATTAAAATTATGAACTATAATTCCATTTCTGTCACCCAAGATAACCTTACAATCAAATTCCCCCAAATATTACTTGAATTCCTATTTAGTATTCACACAAGTCTCTTCCAATTAACAAAGGAACAATAATACCATATGAAATCCCTTTCTGATTACATTTTTATCATATTGTCCTACAAGCATTACACCAAAGGTGCAAAAAAGAAATATATAAGTGCATTTCATCAGGGTATTTCCTTTGTTCAAAGAGGGTATAGGGAGGCTTGAAATTTTGTTTGGTTGTGTTTTAATGAAATGCTTCTGAAATGGTATCAAATCATTTCGGGAAACGGAAAGTTGAAAACGCGGTGGCAATTATTTATAACAAAAGGTCGAAAACTATATAATTATAAGCCTACAAGTTTATAGCTCAACTGGCACTGGTCCAAGTTGCAACGCCGTGTTTTACGAGATCACAATGTAAGGGGTTCGATTCTCCTCTAGGCCAGCTATTCTCTCCACATTATGTGGGTAGTTGCTTCTTTTGTATACTAAAAATAATGAGCACCGATACTTATCACAAAACCTAAAAACCAGCTAACCAAGGTTGACTACGAAAAAGAAATCTGTTCGGACACATAGATAATCAAAGAAAAATTTGATTTTGGAAATAACTGCTCACACTTACATATTCTACCATACCTCAGTTTCCCACAATTTCACAAAACTCTTTGCAAAAGTAAGCATTTTCCAAAAAGAAATAATATTATAGGCTAAATTATATTTTAGTCTCCATTTATTTTAGGATTCAATTTAGTCCGATTATTTTTAAAGGGTTCAATTTGGTCCTTTAATTTTAAAAAAATGTTCAATGTTACTTTTTTGTCCAAATTGACATTAACGACATTAATGAAATTAAGTAAAAAGACAACATTGAACATTTTAAATGATTCAATTTGGTCATCTAATTTTCAAACGATGTTTCCATCCATCGAATTTCATTAATGACGTTAACTTTTTGGACAAAAGGATAACATTGAACATTTTTTAAAAATCAGAGGATCAAATAAAACCATGTAAAAATAGTGGTACCAAATTGAATCTTAAAAACAAATAGAGGAACCAAAAGATAATTTAGCCTAAAACTATACTAACCTAAAATCTTTTCTAAAATTCGAAACCTAAAATAAAAAATGAACGAGATAGGGCCTGTTTCAAGAAGCAAAAGTCTTAGGGCACACAAATGGGTTAAAAATCCAGGTTTATGTGAACTGGGTCACACAACCAGTTCTGGAAATCTCCAAATTCAAAATTGCAGAACTTGCACAATCTCACAATTTCACTACAATCTTGCCTATTTGCAGCTTCAGGTGCAATCCGTATTGAGACAGTTCAGCAGGCTTGTAAGACTGTGTGACCACAATGTAGACTGCGATTTTAAGAGCATTGGTATTTCCTGTCTTCAACGGGGGGAGGGGGGCTTGAAAATTATTTGGTTGTGTTTTAATGAAAACGTTTCTGGAATGGGATCAAATCATTTTAGGAAACGAAAATTTGAAAATTCAACAACAACTACAAAATTATAATGAAAACTATACATAGCTCAACTGGCATCGGTCCTAGTCGCATTGCCTCGCGCGCGTGATTACTACGCAAGCAGTTCGATTCTGCAACAGGCAACCTATCCTCCACCACGTGACGCGTGTGTTTGCTTCTTCATTATATTATAATAATTAAAGAACATTGCTACTTATCACAAAAACTAAAACACAAAAACCGTTATCCGGGGTTGACTATGAAAAAGGAATCCATTAAGATAAACAGACAATCAAAGAAAAAAGTGATTTTTTGAAGTAACTACTCACACCCTCAAACACATTCTTATTCTACCATATACCATATCCTACCAGCTAACTACCTCAGTTCCCCAAAATCTCACTACGCTCATTTTTACAGAAGCCACCATATTCTATGAAGAAATCAAATACATACAAACCAAACATACTCTCCAGCATTCAAAAACCTAGCAACAGAAAATGAACCAAAAAAAAAACAAAGCAAGAGAAACACGTTTCTCAGCACAACAAGGAGACACTGAACCACCCACATTGATCCCGCCACCCTTAAAGCCTCTTCCTTCTTTCAAACCAGCAAGCCATGCAACTCATTTCCAACAACCTCACTAAGAAAACCTCCTAAAAGGGCTTAACTTCACTACACACAGTCACACACAGCTAAATGAAAAGATAAGGTCACTTACATACATGTTATATTGCATTACACAACATAAGAAAGCTTGAAAGTTTTTTTTTCCGTACCTCAACTCCTGCACCTCGTCACCGTCGCCGTCGACGTCGCTCGGCGGCGGAGCGTTGATGTCGAGAAGCTGCTTGGACTTAACCCCCAGCGGCCACCGCTTGCTCTTCACTCCGGCGGCGACACACTCGCCGCAGACCCACTCGTCGAGGATGGCCACCTGCCGGCCACCACCGCCGCCGCGGAAGCCGGCGCAGGCGAGGTGGAAGCCGCGCTCGCAGGCGTCGCAGACGACGAGGTGGTGGTGGCTGCCGACGGCGGCGGGCTTGGCGCAGGCGGCGCAGGGAGCCGGGCCGCGGGGGAGGGCGGCGGGCCCTCCCGGCGGCGGCGCGGGGTTCTCGTGGTAGGCGCGGACGATGTCGACGGCGGAGTCCGGTAGGGTTTCGGCGAAGGAAGAGGAAGGCGAAGGGATCTCGTTGAGGTCGATTCCGAGGCCGGAGCGCGCGTCTTCGTGATGGTGCGGCGGCGCGTTGAGGTTGCGGTCGCCGCCGGTGGAATCGGAGAGTTCCATGATCATCGGAGAGTCGGCGCTGAGTGACACGGCGGCGAGTTAGGGCTTTGGCGTTGAACCATTGTGCGCGCGATTGCTTAGATTGCTGCGAAGAGATCGAACCCAGAAACTGAGATTGAAGCGAACGCAAGAGAGAGAAAAATTATAAAAGGGAAAGACAGAGATGGGACCGTATCTGTATCACACCGTAAATCTCTTTCTCACACTCACTTTCTATTCCCTCTTTTTTTTTTCCCTTCAACAACTGCCAAAACCTTAACCTGCTTCTTATTTATTTCATTATTAAATCAAATCAAACCAAAGGGACCCATTTTTTCTACTCAAGAATTCTAGGTTTAATTTCTTTTGCAATAAAATTTTCTACACATTATGATAATTGATAAACATGTTTAAATACTTGAACTTCAACCGTCTAGTTCAGCGGTTGGGGTTGATTCACGCTTAAGTAAGGTCAGTGGTTCGAATCCTGTTTTGTGTATGCAGCCGCATTAAATTTTGGGGTCAGCTATCTCACCCTTTGAGGTGTCTCCCTCGTAACGAGGAGATTAGTCACTATATTGGTAATGGATGTTCCAGGGACTAACCAAAATAAAAAAACTTGCCCACAAGTTCAAATTTTGAAAAAATGTTAAATTATAATTATTATCTTCTCAATAAACGTAAAAATTTATCCCCATGTTTGGTTTATATCG
The DNA here is from genome assembly GCF_000230855.2 of Cajanus cajan. Taxonomy (NCBI): domain Eukaryota; kingdom Viridiplantae; phylum Streptophyta; class Magnoliopsida; order Fabales; family Fabaceae; genus Cajanus; species Cajanus cajan. Next base: position 2,376,328 of record NC_138518.1, read on the forward strand.
TGTGACAGTAGATTCATGTGAACCCTAAAACCATATATTATAGCTTCCACGTGAAAAAAAAAATCAAGAAACATGTGCAATAAACGCTCATGCAAACACACTATAACTTAAATATGAGAAATACTAATAATATACATATTATAAGATTATTGACTTTTATGATGATTATTTTTAATTCAATTTTTATCGATAAAATGTAATCTTTTAACTCTAAAAATACATTAAAAAAAAACTAAAGTAGAGATATGATGGAAAGGTTTAAAATAAATATTTTAAAAAGAGTTAATCACCTATATATTATTAATGTAAAAAAAATTTACACTAATAACTAATTATATCTTTTAATTATATCATGTCGTTAAAAATAAATGTATTTATGGATTAATATTAAATAGAAAACGAAGTTAAAAGGATAATATGGTTGTGTTGGTGAGAATGTAGTTTGTTTGAAGAAGTATAGCTGCTGGCGGGTGTGTGGGCGATACGTGTAGATGCTTCTCTTTTATGGTTTTTATCCGTTTTCTGTTTCTTAAAGTAAGAAACTCACAGATAATAATCTTTTCGGAGAAAAATCAACAGCTAACAAAAGATAGAATAAATAATTAATGCACCCTAATTTTTAATAGTAAAATCTAATTTTTAGTTTTTTTAATGTACTTTGTTGATTTTTTTTTATAATATTATTTAAGATTACGAATTTCTTTTCTTTTTTTACTTCAATAGAAAATTTTGACTTGAATTTTTAATTCACTTTGTGATTTTTATAATACCCTCCACATTTATGTGTTTTTCAAAATTATTTTGTTAAAAACTAAAATATTTTCTATTATTAAGAACCCATTATATATTTTATCCCCTTAAATGAATTCATCAATTTCACGTTTCAACTCATATTACATCGAAAACAAATTAATAAATAATAACAACATTATTGGTCTTCGGTGTCGAAGTCGACATGAAAAACAAGTTAAGGTTTCTGCGGGGTTTCATAAACCATTTTATTCTAAGTACTTTTAAAAATTATAAAGTTTTAATGACATTATCAAAAGGTATTAAATCGTATAACAAACACAATTGGTATTTATTTTAATATATAAAAATAATATCATTTTTAGTAACTTTTTAGTTTCCACATTTACTAAATTATTATACACTTAAGATAAATTACAATATCAATTAAATTAATATATTTTTATTATTTTATTTTATTTTTAATAAAGATATTAAGTGTCTCGATTTCATTAATACCAAAATAAAGAAATATAAAAACAATTAATGAAAAATTATTATAATTTGATAAAAATATGTTTGTATTATTTATTCAACATATTTTATAATTCATTTCTTTCTTTCTTTTTTACACAAATAATCATATTTCAAGTTTTTTCTATTCTATTTTTATTTATATTTTATTAAATAGAAAATTATACAAGCATGATTTACATGTGTATTCTCTAAAAAATTTATATTTCGTAAATGTGATCTATAAATAAAATAAATATTCTAACTATATTTCCGCATTATTGGGGTGGTAAATGAAATAACGTATTAATAAATAATATATAAAGAAAATAAGTATTTATTTAATTTACTTATATTATGCATTGAACATATACAATAACATTCAACTAACATTATGTTTGAAATATCATTCTACTTATTATTGAGAATAAAGTATACATAAAAAATAAAAATAAAAAACTAGCCATGTCTCAAAATTGATAATTAAAAATTAATTTATATTTGAAAAATGTAATTTTTGATAACCAAGTATTAACATTTATAAAAATTAATTTTGGGAGTATTAGATGAACAACTATATCCTAAATCATGTCTAATGATCACTAGGTCAAGATCCTATATAATGAAATAAATTAAGATTTAAATTGTCATTAAAAGATGTGTTAATTGTATATGTATTTTTCGCATGATTTGTTACCTCGAAACATATTTCTAATGCATGTTTGGAATCAAAATTTATATTTATGTTATTGTGCAAAATCACATCCATTGACAAAATAAACGATATACATATATATTAATTCAAATAAGAATGCTTATTAATATGAAAATATTAAAATAAATCTTAAATTAAAATAAATAGTTTAGATTAAAATTTTATAAATAAAGTTATTGTGTATTGTTGTAACATTGTTAGTTTTGTGACATTTAATTAATTATACGAATGATAACAAATTAGTATGTTTAATGGCATCAAGCATTCTATGAATGACGTTAGACACAAGTTGTAAGATGAAAACTCATTGTTTAAAGTTGTTTTATAGTTGAATGATGATGAATAAGTTGTGTGGATGTTGATGTATGATGATGAATCTATATGTTGTACATTGATACATGATTAATGATGTTTGTACTATTAAGTTGTGAGATGATAAATGATTGAGTTGTAAAGTTGTGTATTATTTTAAGTTGCTTAAGTTGTTAAGATGTCAGACAAGTGGTGAAGATACATGTCTTTATTGAGATACATAAAAACTAGAAGAAAATTAAAGTTGTTTTAAAAATTAAAATATCATATTGTGTGAATATAGGTGTGATGCTCTAAGAGCCCGGTTGAAACCCTTCAATAATTATGTTGGCTTTTAAATAGATAGTTATTTTAAGTTGACTCATCCAGGTTCTATGTGGTATACGTATGTAGGCAAGGTTGAGGCATAATTATATAAAAACAACCAACCAAGTAAAGTACAAAGTTGAGGACTTAGTCTTTAACCAAGTATTGGAAGGGCATAGTATTTGGAAGGTAGTTGGTGGACTAATCCCATGGGTGGTTTAGTGTTGCAAGTTAATGTCATGGTAGACTCATACCCAAGTTTTTCTACCTTGATAACAGTATTAGACTTCCTAATTTAAGTGAAAAAACCTGAGAAATCAAATTAAGTTGTTAAACAGATTCTTTGAGAGACCTAATAGCCGACCTGGTTGAGATAGGTCATACGTTGTGATTTGGTAATGTTTAGCTACTTCAATTACTCACCTCTGTTGTAGGAGATGTCCATAGTTGACATGCGTGATGACACATTAGTTGTATGTTATTGTTGTGTTGCTTATGATGTGAGATGAAGTTGGCATGTTACCCTAAGTTGTGAATTGTATGAGTATGTTGGTTGTTGAGTTGTATGTTGTTTTCTATAAAGTTGACTAAGTTATAATTGTTGAAAGTTGTTTAGTTGTCTATTTATGTTGATTTTTTTCGCAAGCTTACCCTTCTTTTTCTTATAGTTAGAACTACTAGGATCATACTTGGTATTGGAGCAAGACAAGATTAATGGAATAACTTTATCAGGTGGTGGAGGATGTTTTGTTGTGGTTGGCTTTTGGTGATGTCACTTTGACGTGACATGTTAGTTGTTTAGTTGCTCGATTGACAAATAGGATTAATGTGTATAATTGTATACATCTATTTTTGTGTAGAAAGTATATATGTACATGATATGTTGTTTAAATTTTATTTTTTATACACATATCTATATGCATGAGATGAGATACACATTGTATGATAATCATAGGTTAGTTGATAACTATTAATTTTATTTTACTACATAGTAGTTGAACTATAGAAAGTGTAATGACCTGTCAAGTCATTACAATTATTTCCATCATAGTTTTCTTTATCATTAACATTATCATCATTGTTATGCAACCACCACCATCGTCACCGCTGCCACCATTGTGATGCCACCACCATCACTATCGTTGTCACTACTTTCATCATTGTCTTTGATTGTGGTGGCAACGATGGTGACAACAGTTGAGTTGAACAATGGTAGTAATAATGGTGTTAGTGGTCGAGAAAGGGTGGGTGCAATGGCCATGGTGCACCGATGGTGGTGGAAGTTATTAAGTCAAAAGATGATCTTAGATCTCTCAAGCTTTAAGTTTTAATAATAACAAACATAGATATTTTTATAAGAGAAATTTTTTTTAGATCAAGCTTTGAGACGAATAAATATAAGACGATCAATTATTAAGATATTAAGTCTTACAAACAAAGCATTTCATATGTAAGACAAATGCTTTGTATTTATATCATTTATGATGTATGATAACAAAAAATCATTTTTATCTACACGATTCCTCAACAGATCAAATGGAAAAGGTTTCTTCAGTACTCATAATTCACTAAAAGAACTAAAGGCATGCTTTAAGTACTAGCATATCTCGTAAAGCATGGAAAACTGCAAGAAAAGTAGCTTCTTTGATCAGATAAAAAGTAACAATTTGGTGAAATATATTTAATGCACCAACGAACAATTCTCTCTACATTGAACAAAGATGAAGACAGACGAAACAAGCCTATGAGAGACACTCAAGGATTTGCAATGATTATGTTCATAAAGCACCTATATAAAGAAGCTTGAAAATTTTATAAAAAAAAAGTGAAGAGAGATTTACATGAACACCATTAAACTTTTCATTCTTTTTGTAAAAATCCTTGTACTTAATTTTTTGTATCACTTATTGATAGTAAGACAAAACAACATTATTAACTTATCCAACTTTACCTTTGTGTTATTGCTTTGAAACTGAAGAGACTTAAATGTAAAATAATATTTGGTTACTTTAAGCTTAGAAAGGTTTGAATGTAAAAGAATTCTTAGTTACTAAAGCCTAGAGAAGCTTTGTGTTAAAATAATACTTAGGTAGTTTCTTGAGAAGGCAAGTAAAAGAAGACTTAAGTCAAGCTAGAAGTAACTTGTGAAAAAATACTTATATATTTATAAAAGATAGTGGAACTTGATCGGGTTGATCAAGAATTGGACGTAGTCTCGATGGTTGAGATGAAACAGTATAAAAATAATATATTTTTCTTACTTTACTATTTGTCTGCTCTCTTACGGTCTTGTTATTACTTTATTTTTTTGAAAAAATCATTGAGTCTTTAATTGACACTATTCAACTCCTCTTTTAGTGCCTCTTTTTCCTCTATAGAAGCAATGATGGTGATGGAGGTGTTGACTGTTGCAATAACAATGATGACAATGATGATAATAAAGGGAATTATAATGGTAATGGCACGTAGTAACTTTATTTGTAACCGCCATTATTGTAATAACTACTCCACGGATCATGGCGATCACAAATAAAGTTATCACATACCGTTGTCATCGTAGTTCCCTTATTATTGTTGTTGTCATCACTTTTATTGCAAACTGCATTAATCTCCATTGCACTACTTCAACACCACCACCATCTCCATCATCGTCCCCACAAACAATATTGTTGTCGTCACCACTATTATTGTCACCACCACTAACAACAATGGCAACGAAAGTAATGGTGTGAAGGTGATGCAATAAAGGTAGAGGTGTGGCGATTTCAATAACGATGATGACAAAAATAATTATAAAAGCAACTACAATAGCGATGATACGTGGTAGCTTTATTTATAATCTCTTAATCTAAACTGTTTATTTTAATCTAAGAGTTGTTATTAATTGTTCTCATGTTTTCATATTAACAAGTATCCTCATTGGTGTTGCCCATATACATACATACACACATATATATAAGGAGGGATCCATGTACTGCAAGAGTAAGTTTTGGTAGATTTACTCCATTTAATAATTCATATTCTACATTAAATTTCAACGATTCAACTATTAAATTTAAAGTTCTTAATACATAGATTAAGTTTTAAAATTTCTTAAATAAAATTTAAAACTATTTGATACTTTATTTCAATAATTCAAATTAACGGATAATCATATAAGTATTTTATACACTGATTTGAATTGAGTGATCCACCTACTCCAACAGTAACTCTTGATTGAGTTACTATACTAAATAACTAATGATATACATTAAATTTTAACAATAAATCTTACAACTCAAATACGTACACATCCAGTGAGCTCCGTGATGATAATGGGTAGATTTTTCATGCAGCCCATACATGCAGTCCGCAACCCATGCAGCTCATAGTTTTTCTGTTATTTTTTGTTTCATTCGCTTTTCTGATAGCATCATTGTATCGAATCTTTTCCGTTTTGCTTTTTATCTTTTGCCTTTCTGTTAACAGACCATGCACCTTCTCTTTCTTCTCCTTCCCTTGTATTTATATGGGATGTATTTTTCAATAATGAAGATAAGAATGAGGTTGCATTTTCTCTCATTTCTTCTCTCGTTTATTCAGCTTTATATTCTTTCTGGTTTTGTGATGGTATCAGAGCTCTTCCATTGAAGAGCTATGCTGCGCTACTCGCTCGTTATTTTTCTTCTGTAGACCCCTTAAATTGTCCGGGTCGAAAATAAAACTCGAAGACCCTCAAAGATCGAAGGAAAGTCAGCCAGAAGGACTCCTAGAAGACCATAGGATGGCTATCTGTAGGTTTAGAGGTCTTAGAGTAGCTTAAAATAAGGAAGTGGAGGGAATGAAGCCCAATACGGCCGTACTAAACTTAATACGGCCGTATTGAAGCTTCAATACAGCCGCAGTGAACTCAATATGGCGTATTGAAGTTTCTGAAACTTCAATACGGCCGTACTGAAATCAATACGGCCGTATTGAAGCTTCAATACGGCCGCAGTGAACTCAATACGGCGTATTGAAGTTTCTGAAACTTCAATACGGCCGTACTGAAATCAATACGGCCGTATTGAAGCTTCAATACAGCCGCAGTGAACTCAATACGGGCGCATTGAAATTTCTGAATTTCAATACGGCCGTATTGAATTCAATACGGCCGTATTGAAGTTCAAAAATTTCAATACGGCCGTATTGATTCTGTAGCCCGTATTGCGCCTGTTCCCTATAAATATGACGTCAATTGGACGTCATTTGACACTTTCACACACAGTTTTAACCCTCTCCTTGAGTATTCTGGGGTTTTTGAGCAGTGTTCTGCCCTAGAAATCACTCGGAGAGTTGATCCGACGAAGTTCTTGAGCCCCGAGCCATTTTGCTTGAGGATCGAACCTAGTCGAAGGGAAATCCTCCGGATTTCCAAGTCAAAAATTATTTTTAGGAAGGAGTGAGCGGGCTTGTAGAGCGAGGGAACGCCAAAAAGCTTCCCAGTTTTACTTGATATATAAAAGCACGCTTCAAAGGTTTCTTCTTAAATCCTTCCTTTTACTGCTTTCTGTGTGCATATTTAAACTGTCATCATGTAGATAGTTAATTTATAATCGCTTATAATAAATAGGGGTAATTTAGTAATTTTACGCTATTATTTTAGAAATAATCTGTCATAGGGAACCCGAAAGGGGCGTTGTGGGGTGCTAACACCTTCCCCACACGTAACCGACTCCCTTACCCAACTCTGGTTGTAATGGCCGAAGTTGATTTATAAAATCAATTGCCTTATCCCTTTTTCCAATGTTTTGAGTAAAACATTGGTGGCGACTCCATGAACCCTCCTTTTACGAAAACCGCTAATCCATGGAGGGTCCCGCTTGGGATTAACATGGATTGGTGAGACTTTTAATAAATAAATTGGATAAGATCGACAAGGTCTCAGTTTGAGAATAAGTCGTTCTAATAATCCAATACATTTTCAAAGCTAAAATAAAAGCGAGCTCGACCGTCTTCGCGAATGCCGAAGGCCCGTTTGGGCCGGTGGCGACAGATGGCGACTCCACTGGGGAAGCCTCGAGAGTCAGTCCCATTTAGTGACAGATTATTTTTAACAAATAATAGTTAAAATTACTTTATTACCCCTCACTTGTATGATAACATGTTTATCTATTTGGCTTTAATAACTGTTGTATTTTTAAATTTACGCAATTGTTTGAAATAAAAACTGCACACAAACCTTTGCACACAACAGTTCCCTCTATACCCGGGGGCATGAGTGATTAACCATAGGGAGTGGATGTTAGTACGGCCGGTTGTCGAATGGGTCTATAGGTGCCCGTAGACCGTTGTCGGAAAACATCACTCAAGGTGATAACCATGAACTTGAGTCCGACGGTGCGTTGGAGCTTTCCATCGACCTACGACGAGAGGAATTGGGTCCCTATAATGGGGGCACCTTGGGGGCCTTTGACCAAGTGAGAACAGTTAGATCCTCCTTGAATATGCACTTTTCTGCAGGAGACCCCTACCTCGTGATTCGCTCATGACTGTTCGTGGATGAGTGAATTGTTTGTGCATTGTTTATGTGAAATTGTTTGAGCATACATTGCATTTCTTTAAACATACAACATTCCTATTCTTTTAAAATAAAAATAAATAGGAATAAGGATCTTCTAGTACATGGTGTTAACATCTACCTTCATTGCATTCATGTAGGTAGTTTCCCTTTTCACCGAAAAAATAATAAAATAAAAATATATACAAAACAAAATACCCGAAAAAAGAAAAAAAAGGGGTTATTTATCCAAACCAAGCAATATCATGCATCATCTTAGGAACATCCTAAAAACATGATAATGTTTAGTTGAATAAACACTATGCATGCATATTCAACCTCATCATCTCATATCATGCATATAGATCATGGAGAGATCTAGGAGTCATTCATACATCTCTCCTAGTAATCCATTAATAAACATTAATAAAAAGAAAGAAATAATCGATGCGTATATTCAAAGAATGGATCACACGCCGTTCGTTATCAAGTGTAAGCCAACAACCGCGCCAAGCGAGCACACGTCAACTCCGTTGTTGGTAATCAAGACAAACAAAGGGGAAGGTCCAACACCATTAAGGATCACAGTTCCAAGGCCTTTCCCTTACAAATCAAATAAGGCTGTGCCGTGGATATACGACATCCACTCTTCTGCCGACAGCGATATCTCCAACATCGCTGGACTTGGGGGCATGACTAGGAGTGGTAGGACCTACACTCCCTATGATCTTCATAACAAAGCCCCCAAGAATAAAGAAAAAGAAGAAAAGAAAACCGAGGAAAAAGAATCCGAGGAGGAGACTGACAAGCTGTTAAAATTTATCCGACAGAGCGAGTACTCCATCGTGGATCAACTTCATAGGACGCCAGCAAAGATTACGCTGTTGTCGTTGATCCTATGCTCCGAACCGCATCGGCAAGCTCTGTTGAAAGTCTTGAACGAAGCATACGTGTCGCACACTATCTCCCAAGACAAGTTTGAGGGGATTGTTAGTCACATCAAGGCTAATGATCACCTCACTTTCACCGATGAAGAAATCCCCGCTGAGGGACCGAACCACAACAAGCCCTTGCACATCTCTGTAAAGTGCAAGGAGTACCACATCGCAAAAGTCTTGGTGGATAATGGATCTTCCTTGAATGTGATGCCTAAAAGAACTCTTGATCAAGTGGCAATCAAGGGAGTCCAAATGCGCCCGAGCAACATGATCGTTCGAGCTTTCGACGGTTCTAAAAGAGAAGTGGTGGGAGAGATCAATCTTCCAATCCAAATTGGACCCACTATCTTCAACGTCGAATTTCAAGTGATGGACATTACTCCGGCATACAGCTGTCTCCTTGGCCGACCTTGGATTCATGATGCGAAAGCTGTACCCTCTACGCTCCACCAGAAAGTCAAGTTCATAATGGGTGACAAACTGGTGACCGTGCAAGCTGAAGATGACATACTCATCAGTAAGCCATCCAACATACCTTATGTGGATGCAACAGAGGAAGCTTTGGAAACCGCCTTCCAAGCATTGGAAATTGCCAATGTTGAGACGTTTCCCCGAGAAATGAAGAAGGTAGCCCATATGCTCACTAAGAACGGATACTTGCCTGGACAAGGACTTGGCAAGTATTCCCAAGGAATTCCCGAGCTACCCATTATCAAGGAGAACCCGGGGAAACAAGGGTTAGGATACAACCCTAGTAAAGATCAAAGGACGAAGAGGAATCAAGATCCAACTCGACGTTCTTTAAGCCAGATCTTTCGGAAGGCCGGTTCACAAACGTCAAGGCCGGTTGTTGTCATCAAGTGTTCTTCTCCTTCTAATAGGGATGTTTAGACCTGATGACTATTAGAGATCACTCCTCGGGGACAGCCCGACCCCCGAGCCTCGATAGGGCACATGTTTCCATTAAGATTATAATAAAATCATTCTTCATTATTTCTTATTGCTTCTTTTCTTGCTTGCAATAAAATTCTAAACCGCATTATGTAACCCTGTTTGAATAAACATAAATGAGGTTAAAATCATCTTAATAATCAATAAACCCGCATCATTTTTATGTGGAAGTGTGTGACAACTTGGAGCACCTTTCCTTGGCCTCAATAAGTGCCGTCATGGATAAAAAGAAATCCATTCAGGACAAAAATCCTAAAAAACAAAAAGCTCGGCAGGAAACCCAAAAAGGGGACTGCACAAAATAAGAGCAAAAGACCCGCTAGGAATCCCACAAAAGGGTGACCTAGGCTAAAATTAGGGTTACAAAATAATGAACAAAAACAAAAGCCCGCTAAAACTCCACAAATGGGGGTTTTAGGCAAAAGTTAGGGCCGTCAAAAAAGAAAAAACAAAATAAATCTATGATGGTACCATCAATTGAATTCAACAAGGGGCTCAAGAAAAGCTATCCAAGTTGTCAAAGCACAATCATTAATAACAAAGATGTGCTTAATCTCATAAGTGTTTAATCGAACAAACCTAAACACAATAAGCCTACCATGGCCAGCCATTCTTACAAAATCCATTTTTCAAAAATAAAATAATCCCCTCTAAAACACAAACTTTTGAAAATATATCCTTTCCTTCTTTTCTCTCTTGTCCCAACGATTTTTGAATAATCTAGTGGAAACATGGAGATATAGTGGTCAATAGGAGGGTTGACATATCTTTTAAAGGAAGGGAAGGATCATTTGGTTGATGACACCAAATCCCAATATAACACGCATCATTCCTCGGTTACAGAAATCGGCAGCGCACAGCCCGTCTGGAGGAATGGCAAAATCCAAAAAACGCATCGGTTAATTCTTTTGAAAAATGAATCAAATAGAATTAGGTGCATCATACTGCATACATGCATACAGATGATAGGTGTACTGGAAGATCACTTATTCTCTGTTTATTGGAAAAAACAAACAAAAAACAAAAATATATAAACTTCAGAAAAAACAATGCGCCCGCACCATGTTCAGTACACCCGTACCAAAATGGGGGTTATGAACAAAATTTCAACTCAATACGGGCGTACTGAAATGGATACGGCCGTATTGGCTATAAAGAAATTTTCAAAGACCTCGTCATGAGGCAATCACATAAAATAGAAAAAATAGAAAATTGCTTGTGTATGACAGCAGCAAACAAAATGCAAAGATTCAGAAAATCAACAGCGTCATACAGAATAACTGAGCCTGGAGAGGCTTGCCGAAAGAATACTCACAGAATAACTGAGCATGGAGAGGCTTGCCGAAATAATACTCCCGCAGAATAACCGAGCCTGGAGAGGCTTGCCGAAACAATACTCAACAGTTTGTACAGAATAACTGAGCCTGGAGAGGCTTGCCGAAAGAATACTCTCAGAATAACTGAGCCTGGAGAGGCTTGCCGAAACAATACTCTCTCAAAATAACTGAGCCTGGAGAGGCTCGCCGAAATAATACTCTCTTAAAATAATTGAGCCTGGAGAGGCTCGCCGAAATAATACTCTCTCAGAATAACTGAGACATTTCTATACAGAAAAAGCCAAAACCAACAAAAAAGGCAAAAATACAGAAATCAACAAAAATACAGAAAAAGCCAAAACCAACAAAAAAGGCAAAAATACAGAAATCAACAAAAATACAGAAAAAGCCGAACTCAACAAAAAAGGCAAAAAACACGGAAAAAGCCAAAATCAACAAAAAGGCAAAATACAGAAAATCCAACAAATTATACAAAATAACTGAGCCTGGAGAGGCTTGCCAAAATAATACTCTCCAAAAGACATCTCAGCTTGCATTCTTGGGCTGAACAAGAAAAGCAACTCATCGTACAGAATAACTGAGCCTGGAGAGGCTTGCCGAAATAATACTCCTTCAGAATAAATGAGCCTGGAGAGGCTCGCAGAAATAATACTCCCCAGAGAAACCCCAACTCAAGCTCACGGAACAAATCCCCAGCAAGAGCTATCAAAACAAGATCGACAAAATTCCCAATGGAAGCACGATCTCCCAAGAAGAATATCCAAGTCAAAGGACTTAAACTTCCTCAGTGAAGATAGCTCTCCAACTCAAGCGTTGAGTGAGGCTAAGCCTGCAGAGGCTTCCTAAATAATACTCTGGGATACATAAGATCCCCAAATCCCCAGTCGCCTACTCAAGAGGCGTTCCTACAAAAAGAAAAAATCAAAAATATCAATAAATATTCCCCAAGCGGAATCCGGCACTCAGCCGAACACTGAACTTCAAATCCCCAGTCGCCTACTCAAGAGGCACTCCTTCAAAAAGGAAAACCCAAAAAAAGAAATCAATAACAATTCCCCAAGCGGAATTTGGCTTTTTCAGCCAATCATCAAACATCAAGATAATTCGCCTACTCAGAGGCACTTCCTTCAAAAAGCAAAAATCGAAAAGATCAATAATCATTCCCCAAGCGGAATCCGGCTCTCAGCCTATCATTGAACATCAAGATGATCTGCCTAACAGAAGAGGCCAAACACAACCAATGACAAAATCCCCTGGCGGATAACAGCCTACACAGAGGCAACAAAATCCAAAAATTAAAAAGAGTTACCCGAATAAGGATAACCGGGATACTCCACCAACGTCAAAGGACGTCCGCCAAACATTAGGCATCGCTCAACTCAGAGAGAGAGCATTTGTGTCTACACCCCAAGGAGTTAGAAATTCCCCATGGGTGCCAACTAAGCAATGCAAGTTGGGGCACAAAAACCTATGAATGACTGCACATCCCCTAGACGGATCCCTGCGTTATCCAGCCCTCAGCGGCACAAAAATCAAAAAACAAACCGTCGAAGCAGCATCGTGGACTGTGGAGACAAAATCATCATGACAGAATCCCCCAGCGGATAACAGCCTACACAGAGGCAATAAAACCAGAAAATCAAAAAGAGTCACCCGAATAAGGACAACCGGGATACTCCACTAACGTCAAAGGACGTCAGCCAAACATAAGGCATCGCTCAATTCAAGAAGAGCATCTGTGTCTACACCCCAAGGAAACAGAAATTCCCCATGGGTACCAACAATGCAATGCAAGTTGGGGCACAGGAACCTATGAATGACTGCACATCCCCTAGACGGATCCCTGCGTTATCCAGCCCTCAGCGGCACAAAATCAGAAAAACCGTCGAAGCAGCATCGTGGACTGTGAAGACAAAATCATCTCAAAGCCTAAGAGGCAATACTCAGCTGCCCAGTTGTTGAGAGCACCGAGGTATGCACCAGCCTGGAGAGGCAATACTCAGCTGCCCAGTTGTCGAGAGCACCGAGGTATGCACCAGCCTGGAGAGGCAATACTCAGCTGCCCAGTTGTCGAGAGCACCGAGGTATGCACCAGCCTGGAGAGGCAATACTCAGCTGCCCAGTTGTCGAGAGCACCGAGGTATGCACCAGCCTGGAGAGGCAATACTCAGCTGCCCAGTTGTCGAGAGCACCGAGGTATGCACCAGCCTGGAGAGGCAATACTCAGCTGCCCAGTTGTCGAGAGCACCGAGGTATGCACAAGCCTGAGAGGCAATACCCAGCTACCCAGTTGTCGAGAGCACCGAGGTATGCACCAGCCTGGAGAGGCAATACTCAGCTGCCCAGTTGTCGAGAGCACCGAGGTATGCACAAGCCTGAGAGGCAATACCCAGCTACCCAGTTGTCGAGAGCACCGAGGTATGCACAAGCCTGGAGAGGCAATACTCAGCTGCCCAGTTGTCGAGAGCACCGAGGTATGCACAAGTCTGGAGAGACAGTACTCAAACGAAGTCTGGAGAGACGATACTCAAACAAAGTCTGGAGAGACGATACTCAAACAAAGTCTGGAGAGACGATACTCAAACAAAGTCTGGAGAGACGGTACTCAGACAAAGTCTGGAGAGACGATACTCAAACAAAGTCTGGAGAGACGATACTCAAACAAAGTCTGCAGAGACGATACTCAAACAAAGTCTGGAGAGACGATACTCAAACAAAGTCTGGAGAGACAGTACTCAAAGTCTGGAGAGACAGTACTCAGAGTCTGGAGAGACGATACTCAAAGTCTGGAGAGACAGTACTCAAAGTCTGGAGAGACAGTACTCAGAGTCTGGAGAGACGATACTCAGAGTCTGGAGAGACGATACTCAGAGTCTGGAGAGACAATACTCAGAGTCTGGAGAGACGATACTCAAAGTCTGGAGAGACAGTACTCAAAGTCTGGAGAGACAGTACTCAAAGTCTGGAGAGACAGTACTCGAAGCCTGGAGAGGCGGTACTCACAGCTTCCAGCTTGGGCAACAAGCAAAGCAAAGCCTGGAGAGGCGAAACTCACACTACTCACCGTCGTCACAAAGGTGCTTAGTTTCTGGCTCGAACAAAGAGCGAGACTAAGCCTGGAGAGGCGAAACTCACACTGCTCACCGTCGTCACAAAGGTGCTTAGTTTCCGGCTCGAACAAAGAGCGAGACTAAGCCTGGAGAGGCGAAACTCACACTGCTACCGTTGTCACAAGGGTACTTAGCTTCCGGCTCGAACAAAGAGTGAAGTTAAGCCTGGAGAGACAGCACTCACAGCTTCCAGCTTGGGCAACAAGCAAAGCAAAACCTGGAGAGGCTACTCGACAATTTTCCACCGGAAGACGCTACAAGTCAGAAGGTTGGCACATCACCCGGACAATTGGGTCAACTCCTTTACTTGTCAGCCGGTACACCAAAAGACCGTTTGACCAAGTAAAGGGGGGGCAGCTGTAGACCCCTTAAATTGTCCGGGTCGAAAATAAAACTCGAAGACCCTCAAAGATCGAAGGAAAGTCAGCCAGAAGGACTCCTAGAAGACCATAGGATGGCTATCTGTAGGTTTAGAGGTCTTAGAGTAGCTTAAAATAAGGAAGTGGAGGGAATGAAGCCCAATACGGCCGTACTAAACTTAATACGGCCGTATTGAAGCTTCAATACAGCCGCAGTGAACTCAATACGGCGTATTGAAGTTTCTGAAACTTCAATACGGCCGTACTGAAATCAATACGGCCGTATTGAAGCTTCAATACGGCCGCAGTGAACTCAATACGGCGTATTGAAGTTTCTGAAACTTCAATACGGCCGTACTGAAATCAATACGGCCGTACTGAAATCAATACGGCCGTATTGAAGCTTCAATACAGCCGCAGTGAACTCAATACGGGCGCATTGAAATTTCTGAATTTCAATACGGCCGTATTGAATTCAATACGGCCGTATTGAAGTTCAAAAATTTCAATACGGCCGTATTGATTCTGTAGCCCGTATTGCGCCTGTTCCCTATAAATATGACGTCAATTGGACGTCATTTGACACTTTCACACACAGTTTTAACCCTCTCCTTGAGTATTCTGGGGTTTTTGAGCAGTGTTCTGCCCTAGAAATCACTCGGAGAGTTGATCCGACGAAGTTCTTGAGCCCCGAGCCATTTTGCTTGAGGATCGAACCTAGTCGAAGGGAAATCCTCCGGATTTCCAAGTCAAAAATTATTTTTAGGAAGGAGTGAGCGGGCTTGTAGAGCGAGGGAACGCCAAAAAGCTTCCCAGTTTTACTTGATATATAAAAGCACGCTTCAAAGGTTTCTTCTTAAATCCTTCCTTTTACTGCTTTCTGTGTGCATATTTAAACTGTCATCATGTAGATAGTTAATTTATAATCGCTTATAATAAATAGGGGTAATTTAGTAATTTTACGCTATTATTTTAGAAATAATCTGTCATAGGGAACCCGAAAGGGGCGTTGTGGGGTGCTAACACCTTCCCCACACGTAACCGACTCCCTTACCCAACTCTGGTTGTAATGGCCGAAGTTGATTTATAAAATCAATTGCCTTATCCCTTTTTCCAATGTTTTGAGTAAAACATTGGTGGCGACTCCATGAACCCTCCTTTTACGAAAACCGCTAATCCATGGAGGGTCCCGCTTGGGATTAACATGGATTGGTGAGACTTTTAATAAATAAATTGGATAAGATCGACAAGGTCTCAGTTTGAGAATAAGTCGTTCTAATAATCCAATACATTTTCAAAGCTAAAATAAAAGCGAGCTCGACCGTCTTCGCGAATGCCGAAGGCCCGTTTGGGCCGGTGGCGACATCTTCATGACTTCCGTCTCCTCAATCATGAGTGAAGGAACAGAATCTTTAGTCAATATACATAGTTATTTGTATCTTCATCCTAGCGAAAATCCTGCTACTTCTCTTGTTTCCCCTGTTCTCGAACTTAATAATTACCATACATGGAGCAAGTCCATGGAAACAGCTTTTAGTGCCAAAAATAAACTGGAGTTCATTGACGGAAGTGCTCCAGAACTAGCCATTGATGATAGGTATCACAATGCTTGGAGAAGATGCAATAACATGGTTGCATCATGGATTGTTAACTCCGTCTCTCTTCCCATTCGGCAGAGCATTTTCTGGATGAACAAAGCTGAGGATATATGGCGCGATTTGAAGTCACGTTATGCACAGGGAGATCTTCTTCGTGTTTCTGAACTACAACGTGAGGCTTCATCCATCAAACAAGGAGACCTTTCAGTCACTGAATACTTCACTAAGCTTCGTATAATATGGGACGAGTTGGACAATTATAGACCCAAGTTGATGTGCAAGTGTTTGAACAAATGTTCCTGTGATGTGCTTCCCAATATTACTCAACGAAGGATTGAAGACCAAGCCATGCAGTTCCTTCGTGGCTTAAACGATCAATACAACAATGTACAATCACATATATTACTCATGGAGCCTCTTCCTCAGATCACTAAGATCTTCTCTTACGTGGTCCAACAGGAGCGACAACTGCAGGGGAAGATTTTTGCTGGTAATGCCAATACTGCATCATGTACGTTTTGTGGGAAGGTTGGGCACAACGAGAATGTATGTTTTAGAAAACATGGTTTCCTTGATTCTAAGGGAAACAAACCTTCATTTGGCAAATGGAGTAAAACTTGCTCTCATTATGGAAGAAGTGGACATACAATTGACTCATTCTATAGAAAGCATGGTTTTCCTCCTGGTTTCAAAACGCAAGCTAAAAACAACAACTCCAATGTTAACAACAGCATGACTGATGAGGGAAGAAGGGTCACTGCTCAAAATGAACAGAAAGGTGAGGAACAAGATTTTCGTCTCACAGCACAGCAATATCATACTTTAATGGCCTTAATGCAGCAATCTAATAATGCTCAGCCAGCCGCTTCTGGTTCACCTCAAGTCAACCAAATAAGTTCCTTTGTGTCTACAACTGTTCAGCCTTTCAATGGTAATCATGTTCTTTTCAATACTAAAACGTTTTGGATATTAGACTCAGGTGCTACGGATCACATTGCATCTTCACTTTCTTATTATTTCACATATTCTGCCATAAAACCCATTATTGTTAAACTTCCTAATGGTCAACATGTTCATGCCACCCATTCGGGTATAATTAAATTCAGTGATCATTTAATTCTTTCTAATGTTTTATATATACCAAGTTTTAGTTTCAACTTGATTTCTATTTCCAAGCTTATTTCGTCTCTCAACTGTAAATTGACGTTTCTCCCCGGTTCATGCATTATACATGACCTGCACACCTTAAGGAAGATTGGTATAGTTGACATGAGTAATGGTCTTTACACCTTGGCTGCTAGACCTATTACCAACCCTATTTCATGTTCTGCTGTTGTCCATCCCAATTCTAGAACCATTCCCATAGATTTATGGCATTTTCATTTAGGTCACCCATCTTGCAAACGGCTTGCATCTATGATGAAGCAGTATCCATATATCACCATAAATAAAAACTATATTTGTAGTACATGTCATTATTCCAAACAAAGAAAGCTTCCTTTTCCTTTAAGCATTTCTAAGACATCAAAGGCTTTTGAAATGATTCACATTGACATATGGGGACCCTGTTCTATGACTTCTATGCACGGGCATCGCTTTTTCTTAACTATAGTGGATGATTTTACACGTTACACTTGGATTAATTTGATGAGTAACAAGGCTGAAACAAGAAAACATATAATTAATTTCATTTCCCATGTTGAAAGACAGTTTGACACCAAAATTAAGATTATAAGGAGTGATAATGGAGCTGAGTTTTTGATGAATAATTTCTTTCAAGAGAAAGGAATTATACATCAAACCAGCTATGTTGAAACCTCAGAGCAGAATGGTATTGTAGAAAGGAAGCATCAACACATTCTCAATGTCACTCGAGCTCTTCTATTTCATAGTGGTCTTCCTCCTTCATTTTGGTGTTTTGCCATTCAACATGCAGTTACTCTTATCAATTGTATTCCTACTCCCATTTTTCATGAAGTCTCACCTTACACTAAATTATACAATAAGCCATGTGATGTTTCAAATTTTAAAATTTTTGGATGTCTCTATTTTGAAAGCACTCTTTCAGCTAATAGGAAAAAGCTAGATGCTCGTGCAGATCCGTGTATATTCCTTGGTTTTAAGGATCACACAAAGGGTTACCTCTTGTACAATTTAAAAAATAATTCCCTTGATGTTAATAGAAATGTCATGTTTTATGAGGATCATTTTCCTTACATTAAACAATCCAATAATGAGCATGATGACAACCCTTTACCCGCTAGCCATATCCTTCACCCTTCCACTGACGCTATCCCAACCGACCGACCTATAGATTTTATCCTTGCAGCAGAACAACCTTTACCACCTCTCATAAATGTCCCACATGATATTCCTATTTTTTCTCAATCTTTTTCTGAACAACCTGCAATGTCTCAATCAAATACTTCAGAATCACATGATCAACCTCTAAATGTCCCTATCTCACCAAATGAGTCTTCCTTTCCTTCTCAACCATCCCATATCAGATGTTCATCTCGAACCCGTCTACCACCATCATATCTCAAAGATTTCCATTGCAATCTTATATCAACTATACCAGCTTCTTCAAGTGTAAGGTATCCTCTTCATGCTTTCCTTACTTATCATCGTTTATCTAATTCATTTCGTCATTTTGTTTGTTCAATATCCGTGATCACTGAACCACGTTCTTATGCTGAGGCTTCCAAATCTGAGTGCTAGGTTAAGGCTATGAAGGATGAACTTGCTGCTCTTGAGATGAATCACACCTGGACTTTAACCAATTTGCCCCCTGGCAACGTTCCTATTAGGTGTAGATGGGTCTATAAGATTAAGTATAATGCTAATGGCACCATGTTTAGATTTCCGTTTAAACACTTTTGTTTTAATCTATAAATTAGTTAGATTCTATTAACGGTCTCAAACACGGCAAGTATACCGGCCGTTCAAGTAGTAAAAATATCGTATCCACAGGGATTAGAAGGTAACATAAGCATTTATTGACTATTCGTGACTAAAGAATGATTCCAATTTGTAGTTTGTCATGTGAATGTGAATTAAAGATCATGACTACTGGAATGAAAATTATAAAAATATTTGGTTGTGAGTGGAAAAGGTTAGAAATGATATTGTGGTATTGTGAGGTTGTGGGGTCAGATTTCACCAAACGTTAAACTAATGAATCCTTAATCTCTTGTTAAATTCATTGCTTAGTCAACCCAATAGTTTACTCAAACCTAATCCCTTAGAGCAAGAGTCTGGGTGTGGATATTGAATATCAATCCCTTGAGTATCCAATATCTACACCCGCATTACGGGCTAGGGTTTAAGACTACTAATGGGCCAAGCTCCATTCCTAGATACATTTCCCACTAGGCATTTGTTTCAGAGCTAGTTTCAAAGGTTATTTTTCAATACCCATGGAACCTATATCATGCAAGGAGAATCAATCCAAGGCAAGCATTAAGAATAGAAACAACACAACAATGAATGAACAACATATATATATATATCATTGAAAATGTGAGGATTACACTATAATTCGTTGGTTACATCTAACCCCACAAAAATGGGTAGAACCACTCAAAATGAGGGCAAAACAAAATAGAGATGAAGGGAGAAATGAAGAAACCGAAGGAAAGACCCACACACGAACAGCTCCAAGCTCCGGGAATCCCTTCCACAGCTCCTAAAACTCGTCCAATGTGTGAATGAGGGAGAAACCCTCGAAAATGGCTTCAAATACGAGCCTGGGAGGTCAGATTAGGGTTTCATGCCCGGCGCCTAAGTCTTCGCGCCTAGCGCAGCATCTTCTGAGCACTTTCTGCCTCATTATAAGCCCGACACAATTACTTTTTACGCCCGGCGCAGTGTCTTCCAGAGGCTTTCAAGCATTCTCTGCCTTAGAGCAAGCCCGGCACAATTCTCTATTAAGCCCGGCGCAATTCATTCCAGAGAGTTTTGAGGTACTCTCTGCCTTGATCACGCCCGGCGTGGTGGAGTCTCGCGCCCGGCGCATGTATGACTTCCAGAAGTCCACTGCTCTGTTCTTCTCAAGCCCGGCGCGGCGTCATCTTGTGCCCGGCGCAGCCACTCTACTCTGCTCCTTGGCTCCTTATGTTTCCAATCCCAAAGATCTTCAATCCTCAAATCTCTAGCTCAATACCTGCACAAAAAATGAGGTGTATTAAGGTATTGTTAGCTAAAATGGGTTAGCTATATCTGCACAAAAGATGAATCAAAAAGGGAACAATTATCTTGCAATGGTGTTAAGAATGAGTAGAGTTGTTCAATAAATCTCATTCAAAAAGAGGTATAATTGAGACTTAACACACCATTGAGAGATACAAAGCTCGTCTCATTGCAAAAAGGTATAATCAACTCGAAGGACTAGATTTTCTCGATACTTTCTCACCTGTTGCCAAGATAACCACTGTTCGTATGTTGCTAGCTTTGGCATCCATAAATAATTGGTACCTCAAACAACTTGACGTGAATAATGCATTTTTGCATGGAGAGCTTCATGAAGAGGTTTTCATGCATGTACCTCCAGGTCTCTCAACTCAACGTGATCAAGTGTGCCTCTTGAAACGTTCTTTGTATGGGCTTAAGCAAGCAAGTCGTCAATGGTATGCAAAGCTATTTAGTTTTCTTCTTTTACATGGTTATCATCACTCTCAAGCTGATCACTCCCTGTTTTTGAAGTTCTCGGGTTCATTTATCACAACTCTCCTTGTTTACGTAGATGATATTGTTCTATCTGGAAATGACTTGTCTGAAATATCTCATATTACACTACTTCTTGATCAAACTTTTAAGGTCAAGGATCTTGGAAATCTAAAGTATTTTCTTGGTCTCGAAGTGGCCCGATCAGCTGATGGAATTCACCTTTCTCAAAGGAAGTATGTTCTTGATGTTTTATCTGATGTTGGTATGTTGGCTTGTGCCCCTGTTTCAACTCCAATAGATTACACAACAAAGTTAACCTCTGAAACTGGTACTGCTCTTGCAGACCCTTCACCCTATAGAAGGTTAATTGGTAAGCTCATTTATCTTACCTCAACACGCCCAGACATTGCTTTTGCTGTCCAGAACTTAAGTCAATTTGTTTCTGCTCCCACTGATATTCACTATAGAGCAGTTTTTCGGGTTCTTAGATATCTGAAACAATCCCTTGGTGCTGGCATATTTCTTCCCTCTTCAAGCTCATTGCAATTAAAAGGTTTCAGTGATTCGAATTGGGCAGGTTGCTTGGAAACTCATCGTTCAGTGACTGGATACTCTGTCTACCTTGGTGACTCTTTGATTTCGTGGAAGTCAAAGAAGCAAGCTACGGTTTCAAGGAGTTCATCTAAAGCTGAATATCGAGCTCTTGCCTCAGTTACATGTGAAATACAATGGCTTTCTTTCCTTTTTGACGATCTTCGAATCCCTTATGAGAAACATGCTTTGCTCTTTGTCGCCACCGACCCGAAACGGGCCTCGGCGGTCGCGAAGACGGTCGAGCTCGCTTTTTATTTTGGTTTTGAAAATGTATTGGATTATTAGAACGATTTATTCTCAAACTGAGACCTTGTCGATCTTATCCAATTTATTTTTTAAAAGTCTCACCAATCCATATTAATCCCAAGCGGGACCCTCCATGGATTAGTGGTTTTCGCAAAAGGAGGGTTCGTGGAGTCGCCACCAATGTTTTACTCAAAACATTGGAAAAAGGGATAAGGCAATCGATTCAAGAATCGACTTCGGCCATTACAACCAGAGTCGGGTAAGGGAGTCGGTTACGCGTGGGGAAGGTGTTAGCACCCCACAGCGCCCCTTTCGGGTTCCCTATGACAGATTATTTCTAAAATAACAGCGTAAAATTACTAAATTACCCCTATTTATTCTAAGCAATTATAAATTAACTATCTACATGATGACAGTTAAATATGCACACAGAAAGCAGTAAAAGAAGGGATTTTTAGAAAAGAAACCTCTTGAAGCGTGCTTTTTATATATCAAGTAAAACTGGGAAGCTTTTTGGCGTTCCCTCGCTCTACAAGCCCGCTCACTCCTTCCTAAAAATAATTTTTGACTTGGAAATCCGGAGGATTTCCCTTCGACTAGGTTCGATCCTCAAGCAAAATGGCTCGGGGCTCAAGAACTTCGTCGGATCAACTCTCCGAGTGATTTCTAGGGCAGAACACTGCTCAAAAACCCCAGAATACTCAAGGAGAGGGTTAAAACTGTGTGTGAAAGTGTCAAATGACGTCCAATTGACGTCATATTTATAGGGAACAGGCGCAATACGGGCTACAGAATCAATACGGCCGTATTGAAATTTTTGAACTTCAATACGGCCGTATTGAATTCAATACGGCCGTATTGAAATTCAGAAATTCCAATGCGCCCGTATTGAGTTCACTGCGGCTGTATTGAAGCTTCAATACGGCCGTATTGATTTCAGTACGGCCGTATTGAAGTTTCAGAAACTTCAATACGCCGTATTGAGTTCACTGCGGCCGTATTGAAGCTTCAATACGGCCGTATTGATTTCAGTACGGCCGTATTGAAGTTTCAGAAACTTCAATACGCCGTATTGAGTTCACTGCGGCCGTATTGAAGCTTCAATACGGCCGTATTAAGTTTAGTACGGCCGTATTGGGCTTCATTCTCTCCACTTTCTTATTTTGAGCTATTCTAAGACCTCTAGACCTACAGAGAACCCTCCTAGGGCCTTCCAGGAGTCCTTCTGGCTGATCTTCCTTCAGTCTTCGAGAGTCTTCAAGCTTTATTTCTGACCCGGGCAATTTTAGGGGTCTACACTCTTTTGTGATAATGATTCCGCTGTCCAGATTGCTCATAATCAAGTCTTCCATGAGAGAACAAAGCATATCGAGATAGATTGCCATGTTGTTCATGAAAAGATTAATCTTGGTGTTCTTAAGCTACTTCCTATATCTTCTTCCTTGCAACTTGCAGATATTCTTACAAAAGCGCTTCATCCTCATGTTTTCAAAAACTTTTATGGCAAGTTGGGAATGTCTAATATCCATTCTCATCTTGAGGGGGGCTCTTACAACTCAAATACGTACACATCTAGTGAGCTCCATGATGATAATGGGTAGATTTTTCATGCAGCCCATACATGTAGTCCGCAACCCATGCAGCTCATAGTTTTTCTGTTATTTTTTGTTTCATTCGCTTTTCTGATAGCATCATTGTATCGAATCTTTTCCGTTTTGCTTTTTATCTTTTGCCTTTCTGTTAACAGACCATGCACCTTCTCTTTCTTCTCCTTCCCTTGTATTTATATGGGATATATTTTTCAATAATGAAGATAAGAATGAGGTTGCATTTTCTCTCATTTCTTCTCTCGTTTATTCAGCTTTATATTCTTCTGGTTTTGTGAACAAAATCATTGAATTAAAAGTTCTTGATGAATAGATAAAACATACAAATTTTCACAAAATTTGAAAATTACTAGATACTCGTTACATAAATTCATATTAACATATATATTTTTGTTAATAACCATTAATTTGAACTAATTTGATGAAGTATTAAATTGTTTTCCAATTTTTGTAGACTTGATATATTCATTGAGAAAATTTAATTTAACAATTTAATCATTGAATTTCGACATAGATCATGAGTTATTGAGTGAAATAAGGTTATCAAGATTTATTATTTGAGTAAGTGAATCCCTTATCACACACACTCACACACACACACACATATATATATATATATGAGGGATAGTTTCAATGACTCAATTATTAAATTAAAAGTTTTTAATGTATAAAGTCAACAAATTTCTAAAATATTAAAATATTTTTTTAATCCTATAGTTTCATTTACTTTTATATTTTAGTTTTTTCTAGTTTAAATTATACCTTTTTAATCCCTATACTAATATTTTTCAATCATTTTTAGTCGTTGTAGTTTAAAATACACCTTTTTAGCCTTTATACTTGTAATTTTTAATCCTTTTAATCTCTATCGTTATTTTTTTTGTAGTTGTATGTTTTATGTTAACATGGTAGAGGTCTTCAATTTTATAAGAGTAAAAAAAGGTGTTTCAACAATAGGCGTTGTAGGTGAAGGTACAAAAGAGACACAAAATGTCATGATACCTAATTGTGGAGAAAAGATAGATACTAGAATGGGGGTTAAATAATATATTAAAAACTCGCACATTTGCAAGTCAGTGAAGTAGTATCTGAGAAAGAAATGATAGCAAGAGTAATCAATGAATACAATAAGTTTTTATACTGATTCACCTCAACTATTCAAGCTACGTCCAGTTCTTAATCCAACCAGATGGAGTTCTAGTAACTTTCAACAAAGTTACAAGTATTTTTTTACCAAGTCACTTATGGCTCAACACAAGTGTTCTATAATTGGTCTCTTCAAGTCACTACCCAAGTATTATTTTTTACAAATAAGTCTCTTCAGGCTCAGCCCCAAGTATTATTTTACAGACAAGTCTCTCTAGACTTTATCCTATAACAATGGTTATAAAGACATTACAAGGTTGTTGTCGTTTCTTTTAGACGTGATTATAATAAAAGTTTAAGCACAAGAGATTTTTTGAAGAGAAGATTTTCTATGTGTGAGGTTTTATTTTGTGTTGTATGTGTTCTTTATGTAACGTCTAATAGTATAAATATTAACCCCAATTTTATATGTATATATATGTATATAAATTATATATATTTATAGATTGAAAAAACAAGTAGTTATTAATAATATTATACGTAATAATAAATTTTTTTTTGAACTCACATACACATAATTAACTTATAATGACCTTAAAATATTTGCGATAACATACGTAACTATAAACTACTTATATCTTACATTATTATTTCAATATTTACATTACATATTATTCTAATAATATTTACAACACATGCCTTACATACCATTTTTTTTTCTACTACTACGATAGTATTTACATTGGTGGTGGAAATAAGTTTACAATAGGATTGACATGGTTAGCTCGTGGTAAAAAGAAAATCACTATAATAGGCTCATCTATAATAGTGGGATTTTCTTGATTGGAAAAAAAAATGAACAAAGACAGTCCTATGCCTTGGAACGTGACTGAATTGGAGACAGCGTCTACACTCCAATTACCCCCAGGAAAAATTCCAGTCATAACTACTGTAAAAGGACCTGGAATGGCCGGTAGATCCATTTATTTTGTGATATATTTTATTTTACACAAAGAAAAATAAGGAGTGAGAACAATTATCAAATAAACACAATTAATTAAATAAAGTACAGAGTTATCTATAATCAACGGTAAATACATAATTATATATATAAATTAAATTTTCATTGTTATAATAAAATTTGAATTATTTTAGTAGTGACTAGTCAGGATAAATAAGCACAATAATATCGAGCACAAAAGGATTTTTCCTTAAGTACTTACTCATTTAAATTCTCAAGGTTAATCCTCCAACTACAAATTAATTCAAACTTTATTTCTTATGGCCATAAAATAACATTTATCTTTATAATGTATAATAAAATAATAGCAAGATAAACTTATGATATTTTAACAAAATTATATCATAGTTAAATTTAACATAAAAAGTAATCAAGTTAAATAAATTGAGTATTATTTTTCTTTCATTATTTAGAATTTAATAAAATATAGATTACGTAAATGAAATATATTAAAGAGTACTAATCAAGTAAATTATAGTGATAATCATTATAAAATAATTAAACAACATAAACTAAGAACACCTTATTAATTATTAAAAGTAAAAAAATATCATAGATTAAGCAAATAAGTGAGGTTAGGGACACCTTACTAAGTAAATATACACAAAATATAACATAAATAAGGCTTAAATATGTTTAAACTACATCGAATTAGCTCGATTTTCAGATTACTACTTTTTTAAAAAAAAATTGTTTAAATTACTTGACTAATATTTTTTTTTCAATTTAGTACCTGACGTTAATTTCCTCTGTTAAATGATGACGTGGCAAACGGACTGCCACGTCATCACCCAACAGTGTATGACATGTCATCACACATGGCCACCTCATTCTCCACGTAAATTGCCATGCCATATTTGAATTTTTTTTTAAAAATTAGTTTCCCAAACCCCCCTCATTCTCTTCCACCGCACGCAGTGTCTCCTCCAGTCGCGGCAGTGTCGCCTCGCCGTCGCCGCCACGCTCATGAAAACCGCCCATATTCTTCCATGATAACCTCTCTCTCTCTCTGCTTCCACAAAACGCCATTTCCTTATATATCCCTTCTCCATTTTCTCATTCTCCTTCTTCTCAACACTTCAATGTATTTCTCTGACAAAATGCAACGCTTCAACATGGCCTTCTCTGACTACAACCAAGCATTGGAAAAAGAACGTCGTAAGATTCAGGTCTTCTCTAAAGAGCTTCCTCTCTCCTTGGAACTGGTCACTCAAGGTAACCCAACAACCTAGAAGACCATACCCTTTTCTTTTTTTGTCATGAGGATCATAAAGTTTCTTCCTTTCTTTTATGGGTTTCTTTTCTCAGGGTGTTTTTGTTTTCTGGTTTTTTTTCCTTGCAGCCATTGAAACTTGCAAACAACAATTGTCTGGCACCACAAGTGAGTATAATTTGAATGGCCAATTGGAGCATACAACATCAACGGGACCTGTTTTGGAGGAGTTTATTCCAACCAACAAGGAAAGGGCTTCATCCCCTTGTTTTGATGAAGATGATGAACAACATTCTAATAAGACGAGGGTTCAAAGGAGGACGGCGAGGGTGAGGGCGAGGAGGACGGCGCAGCTGCCGCCCTCGATGAGGAGGAACTGCGCGGTGTCGATGTTACAATGGCGGGCGATTTCTCGGCTAGTGGCGTGCTAGACGACGAGGAGCTTGGAGGCGAGGGCAGCAGGCCCAACATGCGGCGGTGGTCGCTGCGAAGCTTCACGAAGAGGAAAATTAGGAGGCGCTGGCTGCGACGAAGGAGGCCCTGTGCGGTGGCTTCAGCGTTGTTGTCGAGGAGGTCGACGAGCGCGACGAGGGCTTCATGAGGGCGGCGATGATGGCGAGGCGGTGCTGCCGCGGCTAGAGGAGGTGTTGCGCGTGGTGGAGGAGAATGAGGGGGGTTTGGGAAACTAATTTTTAAAAAAAAGTTCAAATATGACGTGGCAATTTACGTGGAGAATGAGGTGGTCATGTGTGCTGATAGGGATGACAAAGTGAGTCGTGGCCCGTGGGCTGGCCCGTTGGCCTGCCAAAAATTGGTGGGTCGGGCCCATCATTTCAACCCGCCAACCCGTCAAGCCTGCCAACCCGCCAGGCCAAATAGCGGGCTGGCCGGCCACATCCCGCCGGCCCACATATATATATATATATATATATATATATATATTTTTTTTTTTAATTTAATTATTTTTATGTTTATTTTATTTTGATGTAGAAGATGAGGATGAAGATGATTAAGAAAAAAAGTAGAGACAACTTCTTCCAAGAGAGCTTCTAATATTCTTAAAATAAAAATTTAAAATTAATTAATTGTATTTGAACTTGTTTTGTGGAGTATCAAAAAATTTAGTTTATAAGTAATTTGTAAGTTTATAATTTGGTTTTGATTTTGGTGTAAGTGGACTAATTTCTATTTGATTTTTTTCTAAGTTTGTAATTTGCTTTTATTGAACATATATTATGTATAATATGTATGCATTTTTAATTTCATATGGTTATATTTATTTATTTGTAGCAAATTTTTTTTTTTGAACAAAATATTTTTTTTTCCATTTATTTTTTGTATGCGGGCTAGCCCGCCAACCCGCCAGCCCGTCCTTAGGCGAGGCGGGCCAGCATCTCCAGCCCGTTTTACATTGGCAACATCTCTAGTTGCAAACAAGGAAATATAGTAAAGTGGTAGTTTTGCAACTTACATTACATTTTTATATAATCAAACTTTATAATAAATATATATTTTTGAATATATAAACTATATTATAATTGAAATTTGTAAAAGATAAACATTTTTAATATAAAAATTCTATTTTAAATTTATAATGAATAATCTAAAATATGATATAAATTTAATTTAAAATTAAAACAATAACTTATAGGACTAAGAAGTTGAGAAAAAATTCTAAAAATATGTTCACTAAAAGAAACTCTCTAAAATGTTTATGTTAGAAATTGCCTCCTATAAATTATTCTGTTTAATATAACTATTTTAATTTATATAAAAAAGGAAATATATTTATTAGATAGCAAGAATTTATATAAAAACTAAAGGAAAAGACAATAAGAGTGAAATAAGAGAAGAAGCAAAAGAAGTCTCTTGTGAAGAATAAGAGAATGAGGATGAGAATTGGAATTGAGTGTGAAGAAAGGTATAAAAAAATTAGTATTTTTAACTTCCAAGAAATGGACTAGAACAAGTTACTTTTTTTTTTTAACAAATAAGTAATAATAACTTGCATAATTATCATGAAAGTATTTTTTTTTGTAGTGTGAAGGTTTAGATTAGGGCAAGACTAGATGCTAATCACTAACTTCTTTCAAAATTTTCAGTAGGATTATGAATTACTTACCACATTTCCAACATGAGTTCATATGGAAGAATATAAAATACAAGAAAATTGGGTTTAATCCCAGGTCCTATCTAGTTAGAACGAAGGAACTCAATCAATTGTATCACTTTGCAAGACTTCATGAAAAAGCTTAAATATATCTTTCAATTAAAAAAAACACTTTTCTTTAAACCAAAAATTTTAAATAAATAAAATGTATACCACATTTGGTATTGGTACTACAGAAAAAGAAAAAAAATTACTTTTCAAGTTATGGAGGGGTTATTTGTAACAACTATGTTGAGTGGGTAGATAATTAGTCTAGTTTCATTAGTTTAGTGACAAATTTGCATGATGAAATAATGGCTATCTTGAAAGACTTAATTCTTGGTTAGAAATATCATAACCGGAAGTTAATTTGTATTTATATTTCTCTAGTCTCAATTAGTGATTAATCTAGTTTTACATGGAAGCTTCTATTTCTCAAATAACAACAAAACTCTTCAAATAATTATTGAATAAAAACAAATAAGATCATAAACAAGACAAGTGAAAATGGTGATAAGTGTAACATACTATTTCTTAAATAACTTTAGACTTGCATTGGTTGCAATAAGTCTCATGGCATACAAGAAAGAAAAAGGTGATGTTAACCAAACAAAAAAAAATATTTACTTGGATTCTACTGATCAAAGAAATTACTTTTCTAGAATAAAGAGTTTTAGAGATGATTTTTTTAGTTGTGGAATTGAGAGCCTAACAAGTGGTGTTGGTGGATGTTATGACTTGGTTGCTAATGTTAGGAATAAATTAGGAAATGAGATTAGAAGTTCAAATGAAAACTATTAACTTCATACTTTTGGGAATGATTGGGAACAACCATGTTCTTTGTACCCAAGGACCTAGAAAATAATAGGTGGGGCAGATTCCAGAAAGACCAATGTCAAAGTTGAAAAAATTGAAGATGATCTATCATCTATGTAGATTTGTTGAGCTTGTGACATTGATAAGCAAGAAATTTAAAAATGTGATGTTTGTCAAAACAATTTTAGTGTGCCTTATAGCACGACATATTTATTTAGGTGAGCATAAACATGAATTTGGATTTGTTATATTACATGAAGTGCTAGTTAATCTATTTTGTCTATGATCACTCTTCTTTTCTCTAGCAAAAAATCAAACCACAAAAGGGAATAACCAAAAGATGAAAAGTTATAAAGGTTACTTAAATGTTATAATATTTATTGTGCTTTTAAATATGTAGATTGTGGTGTGCTCCTCTGTTTTGATCATCAAAGCCTTTATGTGGAATTAGGTATGTGGATTCAAACAAGAGCAATTATAAGAGTTATATTAAAACTACATATTATTGCATTCTTCATGTTTTTGTAGATACTTTAGATTAGTCCCACAAAAAAAAAAAGACACACCTTCAATTATTTCAAACTCATATTAGAAAGCACCATAGATTCATTTTATGTTCTTGCCATGTACTCTTTTTTCTTCTTCATAGAAACATAATCAGTGGTAGGGAAATGTGGGCATTTTTTGTCAAAGAAGTTCCAAGTTTATCTCATGTCAAACACTCTAAGATAAAGTTTATAAATTGAAAAAAGTTTTGTATAAGTTGAAGAAAACTTTGTATGAATTGTATAGTATGGTTTTGAGGGATGTCCTTTTGGACGCACTTTATATATTAAATTTGTTGATCCAACAAATGTTCTTATTGTGTGCCTATATGTTGATGATCTAATTTTTACTAGTAACAATCCAAAGATGATTAAAAAATTCAGGAAGGTTATGATAAGATGTTTTAAGATGACAAATTTAGGCTTGATGTCCTATTTCCTTTGCATTGAGGTTAGTTAGCAAGAGGATGAAAATTTTATCACCCAAAAGAAATATGCATGCCATATTTTGAAGAAATTAAAGATGGAGAATTCAAAACCAATTTCCACACCAATTGAAAAAATGTTAAAATTGACAAGAGAAAGTGAAAACATAAAAGTAGATGTAACCCAATCGAAAGTTTGATCAGAAGTCTAAGATATTTGACTATGACTAGATCATATATAGTATTTGGTGTTGAGTTGCTTATTAGATTCATGGAAAAGTCACATGCTTGTCATTTACAAGGAGGAGCAAAGAGAATTCTTCATTACATCAAAGATACTTTGGCTTGTGAAATTTTTTACGAGAATAATAATGATGTGAAGTTTGTTGGATACACAAATAGTTGCTGGACAAGAGATGTGAAAATAAGAAAAAAAATGTGTCAAGATATGCATTTCATTTAGGCATTGGTGCAGTATCATGGTCTTTAAAGAAACAACTAGTTGTTGCACTTTCTACCGCTGAAGGCGAATACATTGTAACGACCAGTTTTGCTACACAAGCAATATGACTAGGAAGAATTTTAGAAGTGTTGCACCAAAAGTATAATACTCTTATTGAAGTATTTTGTGACAACAAGTTTGCAATTGCATTAAACAAAAATCCAATTTCTCATGGGCGGTCCAAACACATTGATATTTGATTTCAAAAGATATAGGAATTGATAACTAAAAAAGAAGTGGAGCTTCATTATTATACAACTGAAGAACAAGTTGCAGATATTTTTACGAAGCCGTTGAAGACTGAGTTATTTTACAAGTTGAGGAAAATACTTAGAATAATAGAAGCTTGATTTAAGGGAGGCAACATCAAAAGAAAAAAAAAATTAAATCAAACTAAAATAGTTGATTGTTTTTTGTTGTTGCATTTATTGAAACATCATCAAGCCAACAATCTTTGCGGAAGGCTACTCCAGAGTTTCTTAAGTATTAAGATAAGTTGTTTCTTAAGTATTAAGTCTTCCAAAACTTCTCAAATATTAAGATAAATTATTTTTTTAAGTATTAGGATATACTTTTATAGCAATATTATATTATATAATTTTGCTTATAAAAGAATTTGTAGGTACAATGGTTTGAAATAAATTTTGAGTAAAAACCAAATAGTGAATTTTATTTTGATTTCTTCCTCCTTCTCTTTTAATTTTATTTCAATATGTAAGTGAGTGAAGTTTATATCGTTATCTCACTAATAACCTTAAACTCTAAATCTTAAACCTTTATCATTCAATAATTTGCACCAAACTTTTGTTTTTTTCATATGGAATAGAAAGTGATTTATTTATTTATTGTCATATGGTGACCAACAAATTGTAGCTAGTAACATAATGAAATAGATTAGTTGGTAGTGCATAACATGTTAGGATGTTTGAAGTCATGGGTTTGAGTTAAAGTTTCACATTATGGTACGTGTCAATAATTGTTAGCCACAAGGTAGTATCATTTTAAAGGAAAAGGAAATTATTGGAAAAGTAGTGGAGGAAGTAATTATAGAAATGTTTTTTAATTTTTAATGAATTAATCACTTATACACTGCTGGTGTAATTTTTTTTTTACACTAGCAACCAATTATATCTTTTAATTGTGTCATGTCCTTGTTAAAAGTAAATATGTTTATAGTGACATGACATAATTCAAAGATATAATTTATTGTTAGTGTAAAAAAAACTTTACACTAGCAGTGTATAGATAATTAACTCATTTTTAATGGTTTAAAACTTAATGATTTTAATTGTAATCTTGATGTCAATAAAATAATAATAATTAAATAATATTAAAGAAATACAATAAAATAAATTTTCAACACCAAAAAATAAAATAAAACATGACCCCTTATTATTATTTTTTCTTTTATATTTTTCATGCTTAATAAGTTAATTCCAAATTAAATGAAGAAAATAAGGTTTTATTAGTTCTTAATATTCGAAATATACAAAAAAATTCAAAATCAAACATACATAATATTTATGTCTATTTTTTTCTATAAAAAATATACAATAAAGTTATGTAGTAATAATAATGATTTCATATCGATTTTTATCTTTTAAATAAAAAATAATAAAAGTGATGTTGGATTAAACCTTTTTTAATTCAACACGAAATGAGATTTTCTGTTTTGTTGATTTTTACTAGTCGTATTGGGTTTTAACTAGATGTGACAAATTGGGCCCAACTCAAACAATCTATTAAAAAAAAGTCACGTTGGACTCTCAAATTTTATGGGAAAAAAAAATGAGACAAATGCTGTATACACTTTTTTTTTTTTTTTTTTTAATTTTATAATTTTTTAAAGATGTCTTGCGAGAAATCATCTTTTGAGGATTCAATATCCAGATTGAATTTTTATTTTTTTATTTTTTTTAGGTTCGTTCATGGAATATCCACCGCCAACGTTGGAGGCACCTCAAAGGGTAGGATAGTTGGTCCCAAGATTTAACGCGGCTGGATACACAAGGCAGAATTCGAACCCCTGACCTTACTTAAGCGTGGATCAACCCCTACCGCTGAACCACACGCTTGGACTTATCCAGATTGAATTTAGCTGAGAGCTTGGCTACCATCTTGGAGTATTTATGCTCATCCTCTTCCTTTTATTGTTTTTCAAAAACTTCCTTAAATATATATATTTTAATTTATTTCCTTTTTAAAATAAATTTTATTTTTAAAAGTTATTTTATTCATTTACTTCCTCTTCCTTTATTCTTTTTCTTCCACTATTCTATGCTATCTAACCATTTTTCATTTGCTTTTTTCTTTTTTTTAACTTTTAATTTTAACATTATTTAAACTCTAATTTTTCACTCCATCTTATATGTTCTAGTAAGGTTATGAAAATTTTTAAGAAGTCATTTTCAAATGTGTAAGTCATTAATTTTATGATAAATTATTGATTAAAAACAATATAATTTTTTATTATTATCAATATGAAATTATATTTAATAGTTCTCAAAATATGTACTTTTTGAAAGTATATTTATCTCTTTTCAAGTTGAAATGAGTGCTAAAACATGCTTCCAAAAAATATTTTGTGAAAGACAAAAATATTTTAAAAAAATACTTTTCGAGAAACAAAATATGTACTTTAGAAAATACTTATCAAAAGAGAAAATTTATTTCTCTTCAAAAAGTAATGTGTAGAAGTATATTTTAGCTTTCGAAAATTTCTTTTTAACAGTATACTTTTCTCATCCAAAAAATACTTTTCAGAAAAAAAATATTTAAAAAATAAATAAAGAAAAACAAAAATAAGAAAAATATATTATTAATTAATAGATGCGCTTTTAACAAAAGGCAAAGAAAAATAAAGTCTAATTGTCCAACCTATCACTTAAAGGATTAAGCTGAGTGCATCAAATAATGTAAACTACAAAATTACCAAGTCTAAAGACAAAATCATCTTTAAACACAAATAAGATCCAATTTATCTTTTGCACTATAGTCACTATGGAATTTACTCACATTTTTTTCTCTCCATATATATAAGTTTAATTTTTAATATTATCTGTGTAGAAAGTTTTAACCTGTCATCTAAATAAAAATTACAATAAGTGCAAATTTTCAAATAATTGATGTAAAAGTTAATAAAATTATCATACATCAAAATTTATGATTGAATGAGAGTGGAAAGTGTATAGATTATTCAGAATTCTGTGCATATTATTCAAAACTCTCAACACTGGAAATTATTTTTGTTTCTCTTTATATATTATTGAATTATAACTAATTAGTAATTTATCTTATTTTTGGTACTATTTTTACTTTGTTTTACCCCAAATTACAGAGGACACAGTTGAGTGATTGGACGTTCACTGGGGCTGAATCTTTAAGATTAGTTGGACTTTAGCTGGTTCCATGGACTTCGTTACAACTTGGAATAGGTTCATGATATATACACCTCCTTTTTTTTTTTTTTTTTTTTTATAAATATACCTCCTTTTAAAAAAAAATTATAAAAAATTATAATTTTTTATAAAGAATTTAATTTTACACTTTCAACTTTCAATTTGCTACTTTCTTCTTTTTATTCACACACTTTTTTTTTTCTCTTTCAATTTTCACATATTATCAAAATAGGTGGGGTGAAGGAAAAATAAGGGAGTGCATATAAAAATTGAAAAAAGGAGAAAAGATGTGTGAAAAAAAAGTACTAAATTAAATATTGTGAATGTAAAATTAAAAAATTTAAACAAAAAATTAAGAATATTTTAAAATTTTAATTATTTTTTTTAAAAGGGGGTATACTTATAAAAAAAAGGAGGTGTATATATCATGAACCCTTGGAATATCTTCTTGTACCTTAATATTTTGTTGGGCCATATCCCTTTACTATGGGCCAGCATAATGCTTTCAATGACCATGGGCCATTATTGGGCCATTTATCCAGCACAATTCTCATCGGTGGGGGACCCATAATTATTTTCAAACCATTCCACGAATCCCATATATGAATCAATCCATCTACCATTTGTTAATCACATTCTTCATCATTTATACAAAGGTTCATTTTTTCTAGCTTTGGAATTATTTTTAAATAATATTTATCTTCTATGCAATCATATCTTTTAATAATTAGTGACTATTAGGATTAATCTAGTAGTTGGGTGGAGAAAGTTAGAGTAATTAGAAGCATGAGGACCTAGATTCAATTCTCATTGCGATCATTTTTGTAATTTTTCCTACTTTACCAAAAAAATATCTTTTAATAATTAGTTAATATTTCTATTATACCAAATATGATGGTGGAAGGTTGTGCTCCCCATTTAGTTGGACTCATGTAAACATCGAGTAATAATAATGAGTGTTATACAAAGTGTTCCTAGCATTTGTCATGTGATAAATATTTTGTTAAGGATAAAAAATGAGTATTTAATTAAAAAATGACATTGACACGACAATAATATGTTCTTAACTCATTAGGAGCAATTTACTCAACCTAGATAAAATTAAGTTATTCTAAATTTGGAAACTAAAACTTGAAATGCATGAGAAAGTGCTTGGTGTAACTATAAACCTATTTCAAGAGCACATAGTTATGTTTTGGCAAAATCTGTGCAAATGCATTAATTAACTTTTGCTTATGAATTATGAGTGTTTATTCTATTGCTTCTAGAGAATATTGAATTTAATTTCGGTTAAAATATTTTTTTTATAGTTATTTTAGTTTTACTTACTCTACTTTTAAGTTCCTATAATTTAAAATAGATTTTATTTAGTTCTTATACTTAATTTTTAATTATTTTTAGTCTCTATATTTTAAGGTAGATCTTTTTAGTCTTTATACTTATAATTTTATAATTCTTTTAATCTTAATCGCTAATTTTTTTTGTAACATTGTTTGTTTTGTATTGATGTGATAAAAGTTTTCAATTTTGAGAAGGTAAAAAAAAAAGGTGTCTCAACAATGATTATTAGTGAGGTTACAAAAGAGACACAAAGTGTTGAAAGATCTAATTTAAAGTAATTCTAATAAAATAAATTCAACATTAGACATATAAAGTTGAATTAATACATCTTTTATATTAAGACAAAAGAAATAATATTTAAAAAAATTAACCACATAAGCTAAAAAAATTATAAAACTATAAATATAAAAACTAAAAAAATTTATCTTAAATTATAATGATTAAAAAATTGAAAAATAAATAAATAATGAAACTAAAAGAATTTATTTTAAGTTATAAAAACTAAAAAATAAAGTAAAATTGTAGGGGCAAAAATGTATTTTAACCTTTAATTTATATCGATGAGGAAGTAGAATATTTTTTTATGTTTGCTCTAGGTATGGTCAATTTAATGCAAAACTCGACATCATGATTCATTGACTCTGTTCCCTATTCCCAATTCAATGCCTTCATTAGAAATTTTAACCGAATTTAATTTACATCCATTCACTCTTTGGCTTAAAATCGGAATTTTATCGGAGAGCAAGAGGAATATAAAAGAAGAGTTAATCATCTATATATTGTTAGTGTAAAGTTTTTTTACACCGACAACTAATCATATCTTTTAATAATGACATGTCAGTTGCTTATTTAATAAAATAAGTAACTTTAAAAGATATGATTGATTGTCAGTGTAAAAAATTTTATGCTGACAATATAGGGATAATTAACTCTTAAAAGAAAAAAGAAACCTACTATCATAATTTTATGGAAAAATTGTTATAACTTTTTTTTTATAGGTTTGTTTAAAATGATATTGATCTTCTTTCTATTTTCTTAGTTAGTACTTATCTTTCATATTTTTATAATTTAGCTTTCAG
This sequence comes from Cajanus cajan, assembly GCF_000230855.2. NCBI lineage: Eukaryota > Viridiplantae > Streptophyta > Magnoliopsida > Fabales > Fabaceae > Cajanus > Cajanus cajan. The sequence goes on from NC_138518.1 coordinate 2,413,404, forward strand.
ATATCTCTTTTTAATGTAATGTTTGTTTATTTACACGTTAAAATTCATCGTCTTTAATTATTTAAACTTTTTTATATTGTTGAAAAAGTTCATGAGGTCATTAGTATATATTTTTATTATTGATTTCATTCTATTGTGACATAATAGAAATATAAAAATAAATGTCATTCATCGTGGATTGCATAATAACACAAATGATTAATTATTTCCATCTAAAAATTGTGTCGATGATATTTATCACCTATAATTGAGTTTAAAAAACTTAAATAGTTTTAGATGTATTAATTAAGGATGTAACTTTGTAGTTCTAATAATATGTTCCTCTATCAAATATTAGAACTGCTAAAAGAACAATTACGTAACATTTATAAAACTACATTTTTGTTTGCATAATTAAAAAAGAAGAAGAGGACAACCTAAAAAGAATTGTTTAAATGGAGACACTGAAAATAAGAGATAATAGTGGAGAAGAAGCTTGTTAAAGAATAAAGGAGAAAAATCATACACATTAAAGATTTATTATTTTCAGTGACGGATCCAGAAACTTTAGATAGTGGGGGTAAAATTTATCCATATATTTGTAATGTTAAAATTTTTACATATAATTTTTAAAAGTATAAATATATCATAATTATTTTTTATAAGTTTTTATATTTACGATTACGATTAAGAATAAAAATAAATTAGGTTATATTATAATTTAATAAGTTTGAACTTAACTTTCTTTAAAAATACATATCCTAAATATGATTTATTTATTTATCATAATTTTTTTTTAAATATTTGGTTAGAACTACAATCTTAAAAACATACTTTATAATAATTTAACACTAATAAAAATATAAAAATAAATATGTTAAATCTTATAAAAATCAAGTTAAATTTATTTATGATATAAACATATTTTTAATATATGATATAAGTTTTTAGATGATAATTTATTTTAAAACATATTTTATAATAAAAATTCTAAATAGAACATAAATTTTCTAATCTTTTTCTATTTTTATTTTTTTAATAAATATATACAATCTCATTATCTTTACTATTTTGATCTTTTTAATCAACATATACAATAAATTGAAAGCATAAAATGTAAACATACATGCTACAAATTTTATTTTATTAAAAATTAATTTTTTTTAATATATTACATTATATATGTATATATATTATAATTAAATTTTAAAAAAAATTCCTTATCACATATAAAAACTAATTTTCTTCAAAAATTTGACAAATATATCAAACAAATGAACACTTTGTCCAAATTTATATTTTATACATACTATAATTTAAATATATATATATATATATATTATTAACATATAAATTTTATTTTTAAAATATATTATTTTTTAATAAAAATTATATATGTATAAATAAATAAAAAAATATGTATAAAATTCCGTGGCTGATTATTTTTACCTAATTTTTTTTAGTTTTATTTATAATTTAAGAAGTTAAATAAAATTAACATTAAAAGAGATCTTTATCTTTCAAAAATTAGAGAAATAATTTGTATCATTTAAACAAATTTTAAGAGAGCTCAATACAATTTTTCATATATTTACTATAATAAGGACACGAAGCCAAAGGGGGAAATTTTACCTCTTCATTCTTCTATTCTGTAAACTTCTAAACTAAACAAGAATAGATTTTTATAAAAATCTCTCTTTGAATTCTTCCTTTTTTCTATTTTATTCTCCTTAAACTCTCAACATCGGAGAATAGGTGTTTGTAAATAATGAAATCAATATTTTATACCTCTTTTAATTCTTATTATAACACATTTTTAATTAAATTACACGGATCAAAATAAGTTGTTATATTAGTTAATTTTAATGGATTTATAAAATAAAATTAAAATGTATTAATTTTACTTTTTTTACTTATCACTAAATTTTAATGAAAGATATGAAAATATTATTCCATGTCAAAATTTGTATATCAATACTAATAAAATTGATAAATAACATTTAAAGAGTTTAAAAGATAATAGAGAGAATATTTATTTTTCAATTTTTCTTCTCATTATCTAATAAGAAGAAACATATTTCTCACAATTTTAATAAGAACAAAAAATAAAATAATTTTATAAAAATAGTAAAATACCTTATGAAAAGAACTATAATTCCCTTCTATGTCTTAATAAGAACCAGAGAAAGTATGTAAAAGTTCATCTATTTTACTTATATATTTTGAGTAATGCTACATGTATTATACATCATTTTTATGTTTATATTTTTTTTTATCACTTCATTTACTATAGAAAAATATTTATTAATGATGCAGAAATAATACAAAAGTTATGCGGTAGAAATTTAGTTGTTCACATAGTATTACTCATTTAATTTTGAGTAAATTACATATATATCTGATGATGTTTTTATAAAATTGTATTAACGCTATCTATTTTTATCATCATAATAAATAAAAAAATTAAAAATTACAAAAATAAATTAATAAAAAAATTATTTACCAAACTAAATAATTTTGGACACGTCGGATATGAAGGAAAGAAGAAAACGTTAGAAATAGTGACGATTTGTGGAAAACGTTATTCTGAGTGACGCTTTTCATACTATTCAGTATGAGAAAGCAACTAAAAACGTTAACTCTGTTGACGTTTTCTGTATAAATTAAAATTTTCAAAATTGAATGTAAAACGTCACTGGTACGGACGTTTCTTAGGTTTCGAAACACAACCAGAACGGCCCGTTCTGAAACCAGAACGGGCCATTCCGATTCACTCTTTGTGCGTTGCATTTGCATCTGAAACGGGCCGTTTCAGTTACAAAATTAACACACAACTAGCGAGACCAGAATGACCCGTTCTGGTTTCAGAACGTGCCGTTCCATGTTCATGAAAGAAGGACAACGAAAAAAGAAATATTATAATATTGTTATTTTGCATTAAAAAAATTACAATTTTTTTAACATAAAATTAACACATTACTAGTGCTTTTAATTTTCTTATGATATTCAATTTATGATTTTTGTTTCTCAATTTTTAGTTATTCAATTTTAGTCTCACAATTTTATAAAATTTATAATTTTAATTTTATTAATAAATATTATCTATTAACTATTAAAATTATAACATTGATTATGAATTTATATATTAAGTAGATTAGATAATTAATATTTAATGATATTTATGTAACGACCCGACCGGTCACTACACATCAACATCAAAACACCGGAAACACCAGACAGAAAAAGCAAGTATATAATTATAGGGTCTAGAATATAAAAATATATAAAGTCTCGATCCGACTAGAGTTAGAGTGTATCAAAACATCCTACCGGCAAAAATACATAACCAACTGCTACACCTAGTAGCTATTACAACAAAATATCAATAAAACATGGCCAGCTCCGCATACCAGCTGCCGACTCACCACGAACCAAACACCTAATCCTGTTCTGCTCCCGTAAATCATACGATCATAGCAGTCCAACCACAAGGAAACAACAAGGGTAAGCTAGTATAAAAAGAACAACATACAGCAAAAATTCTAATAATCAGCACAACTTCAACTGTCAACACAACAACATTCTACTATCCATTCAATTTATGCAACCAACCAGCAATTAGATATAAATGCGTCGTCATGCATATCACCTCGGAGATTCTCCTACAACAACTCTGTCGTGAAGGCCTACAACAACTCAGCCGTTAAGGCCTACAACAACTCAACCGTTAAGGCCTACAACAACTCAGCCATTACGGCCTACAACAACTCAGCCATTACGGCCTACAACAACTCATATCAATATTCAACACACCTCAACTTTTTCAACTCAACATACAACACAACTCAACTTATCAACATACAACACAACTTATCAACATACACTCAACTTATCAACATACAACTCAACTTATCAACATAGAACTCAACTTATCAACATAGAACAACATAATTCAATACATAAAAGGAAATGTCTCATCCCCGCGCCCGGCGCCCTCGAAGTTGCGCCCAACGCAGTACAACCAGAGAGCCCCAGGGGGCTAGCGCGCCCAGCGCAAGCAGGCTCGCGCTCAGCGGGACTCAGCCAGAGAGCACAAGGCTCTCCCGCGCTTGGCGCAATACTAATTGCGCCCAGCGCAGGCCAGACAGAGACTCCAAGGAGTCTCACGCGCCCAGCGCACCTAACCCAGCGCTCAGCGCGGGAAAGGCAGAGACCACCCCTTGGTCTCGCGCCCAGCGCAATTCGAAATTGCGCCCAGTGCCCACGAGGCAGAGACTCCCAAAGAGTCTCACGCCCAGCACGACAAGGGTCGCGCTTAGCGCAGCCTCTAGAGCCTAACAGCAAGTTACAATGGTATCGCGCTTAGCGCAGTCCAAGTCGCGCCCAGCGAGGGCCAACCAGAGACCTACGTTCTCAAGCACGCCCAGCGCACTCATCAAGGTGCTCAGCGAGCTTGGCTAAAGGAGGTCCCATGGCGGCCACGCGCCCAACGCGATGAACAGCGCTCAGCGTAAAGCTCATCTGAAACCTTACCAAGTTCGAAAATTTTCCCAAAGTACCTGCAAAAATCACTATCCAGTACATGCAATCCGGCCAAAGTAACACATTTTCATCCAAGAGTTCAAAAATAACATCTTTTTCAACATGCAACCACAACTTCATCAAAAACCCCAAATTTATCAAAAACCCCGAAAACTCAAAAACCCCATTTTTCAACAGTCCCAACTTGAAATTTTTTTAAAAAAATCTCTAACCAACAAATGAGTTTTGGACTCATACACAGCCAAATGCAACGGAAATAACCAGCTTCCCTTACCTCGGGTGAAGATTTCGAGTTCTGGGAAGTGGAAAACGAAGAACGGAGGAGAAGAGGGATTGGAGAAGAAGATGGGAGGAGCTCCGCACGGGTTTAACAAGAATTTCAAACCTTCAATCAGTACCTTCAGCCACCAAAACCACAGTTCAAGAGTGAGAAGAGGAGAATTGAGAGCAAGAGCATAAGAGAGTGAGAGTTGAGGGTTCGGGGATAGGAAAAAGAGAAAAGGAAGCAGGGTCTCACAATTTAGATAAAATTATACATTAAATTTTCATTTTTATCCTAATTTTTTTTATGATAAAAATAAAAATTAAAAGTTAAAAATGAAACGATAGTATAATATTTTTGATAATGTGACAATTAATGAGATGAATTTTTTTAATAACGTGGCATTTTTATGACAAAACACTAGACATGCCAATAGGCGGAACAGATGTAAGTTTTGCTTTTAGTTCTCATCTTTGTCCTCGTAAAAGGCCAGCGAGTTCTGATTTGGATAAACTCATAAGGAAATCTTAGTACTTTTTTATAATTTTAATTTAGTTCAAAAATTTTAAAAAAAATTGTATTTTAAGTTATTAATTATATATAATTCAAATATATATAAAATTAATAAATAATGAATAATTTTAAATAAAAATTTTAAGAATTAAATTATATAATTTCTTTTTCCATAGTCCTTTTTAATTTCATGAATCTGGAACGGTCCGTTCTGAAACCAGAACGGGCCGTTCTGGTCTCACTAGTTGTGTGTTAATTTTGTAACTGAAACGTCCGTTCCAGATGCAAATGCAACACACAAAGAGTGAATCAGAACGACCCGTTCTGGTTTCAGAAGAGCCATTCTGATTGTGTTTTGAAGCCCAGGAAACGTCCGTACCAGTGACGTTTTACATTCAATTTTGAAAATTTTAATTTATACAGAAAATCTCAACAGAGTTGACGTTTGTAGTTACTTTTTCACACTTAACAGTATGAAAACGTCACTCAGAGTAACGTTTTTCACAAATTGTCACTCTCTTTGACGTTTTCTTATTTCCTTTATATCTGACGTGTCTAAAATTATTTAGTTTGGGAAATAGTTTTTTATTAATTTATTTTTGTATTTTTTTATTATTATTTATTATGGTGCTTCAGCCTTTACGATTAGTACAGTATAATTTTTTAAATAATTAAAAGTTTTTAATGCTTAAGCAACTATAGTGCGATGTTTTCAAGGATAGAAATTAAAAAGTAGAGATATTAATACAATTTATCATTTTAATTAAAGAATATTATGTATTCTAATAATCTTTATTTTCTTATTTGACTAACCAACTAATTTCATTCTAAATTCAAGTTTTATTCAACGTAATCTAAAGCAAGCAACATTTTACAAAGCCTCCTGAATCTATTAAATTGATGTGTAAGTTTTGTTACTAACTTACTCTGAAAAATAAGAGAGATTTACTTAGTTTGATTATTACTCTGAAAAAATAAGAGAGATTTGCTTAGTTTGATTAATTGTTTTTACATTTGCATTCTGTAGAAACTAAAATAGAAGAACATGATGCATGAGAAAAATAAAGAGATTGTCCAGTTTGGTGCGGTTTGAAGTTTGCATAGATAAGCTCAATTGCAGGTTTGAATTTAATAGGTAGCAGCACGCACCAGGTTGTCAGATCGTGCAAGGAGCAATGTCCATGTGTTGGAACTTAAATCTCCACTAATTGTTAACCACGTTCCACTCACTGCTAGACAATAAAATGGGCCATCACAGGTTTTGCCATTCTATGTCTACCTCATCAAATGCATCCATGCCCTTAATTAATCATCTATATATGCATGTTAACTAATTACGTACCCTACTCTACTCTCCTACCTCCTCACAATATACCTAGATCTACCACTCCACAACTAAGGAATGAAGCAGCACAAGTGATGAGAGATTCAACATCAAGAGTGCCAGATATTTTACACCTCTTTTACATTCATAATTAATTATTTATATCTCAGAAAGAAAATTGTATTATCATACATCAATTAATGAGACAAGATCAGTTACACACATCTAGTTCAGTCTTCTCTACGCTTACATTAATCGTGACTTGAGTTTCTTTTCCAATTAATTCTTTTTTCTATTAGCAACAATCATGTAAATTAAGTTAAGTTCACTTTTGATCTATTTATATTTTTTTTATAGTAATTTTAGTTTTCAATTTTTATTTTGTTATCTTAGTTTGTCATTTTACATAATTTTGTAACTTTGACACTGTATTACTAAATATTTATTTATTAACTATTAAAATTGTAATATTGGACATGATACATGATGTAACACTATTTTTTTTTTTTTGTTAATTATTGTTGTTTCTTTCAATAATTATGTGTTGTGATATTTTAGAGTATGTTGTTATAAGACTCTCAGATTTAAGAAACTTTTAAGGAATTTTTAAACGTTTAGAGGATTCCTTTGGACAGAAGCTTGGTTTGACCCTAAAAGCATATTATATAAAATTTCTTTTAAAACTTTAGTCTTATAAATTCATTTCTTAAATAATTTTATAGAGAAGTTAAAGAGAGAAACCGTAGGATTTTGAAATCTTCCTTATTCCTTTCTAGCCTTCTTGAGTGTGTAGAGGATTGTAGTTGAGCAAACTAAGTAGAGAATTCAAGTTTGAAAAGCTTAGAATCAGACCTTGTTGAGTAGGTGCAGAGCTTTCATGTGGATTAGGGCCCGTTCTTTTTCTTCCTCAATTCTCTTGAATTTCAATATAAAAGTTAGATTTGATCTTTTGATTTCGAGTTGTTTATGTTAATTTCCTCTTGGATGATAGCTTGATTTTCATGCCTTGGTGATTATGTTAATTGAATTGAGAATGAGAGATTTTGTTGTTCGTAAGGTTTGTGAAAGGAAATTTGATGATTTGATCAATGATGGTTGCATGTTGAATTTGTTGTTGGAAATGAGTTATTTGAGGTGTATGGATATATATGTTGTTGTATGTTTGAAATTTTATGGTTTTTAGGTGAAGAGAGCAATTTCATGAATTTGTAAGTGTAAAATTCACCATCACTCTAAGCAAACCTTCATAGTGTTGGGCGTGACTTAAATTAGAGGCCTTCTATCTTACTTACGTAGGACATTAAGTTGAATGGTGTCGGATGTAAGGAAAAAAATTGTCTCTGCCTAAATTGACGAATGAAGCGATGTTGGGCATGAATTAGACAGAGACTTTCTGCCTGAAATGGGGTTGGATGAGGAATTTGACCACACTAGACATGATTGTCCTAGGGGTCTTTGATCTAAGTTATGTCGGACATGAGTTGAATGACATCGGACATAAACAAGATATAGAGTTCTTTGTCTCTATGGCGTCAAATGCAAGGTATATGCCGTTAGGCATGGATTGCCTTATGAAGACTTATTATTTGATTGATGAAATGGTGAACATGAATAAGTTAGATGAATTTATTGCATATCGTATGTTGTCTAATGTTGTTAGTTTTATATTCATTGATTTAGGATAATGCATATAAATGAATAATTGTTGAACATTTGAATTACACTCATATAGTATTATGCATACATCTAAATATTGTATATATATAAATTTTAGGTAATTGTAACTTATTTTTTCACTACTAATTTATTGAACTGTTAAGTGTGAGAATCATGACGGATCACCACACATGATATAATCATTAATATATACAATAATATTTAGATCAAATTATATTTTTAATTTTATTTTATCTCATAAAAGTGATAAAAATGATATAAACACAAAAATTAAAAAGTCTATTCTAATTTAAATTTTATTAAACTTTAATTACCATGTCGTTTATTTAATCTACGTAAAATAATTATTAGAATTGTATTAGTTAGTTTGCTATTAATAGTTAGCTGATTGATCTCAACCATTGATTGGTTCAAGTTAGTTAGAAATCAACGGTTGGATGATGTAATATATATACTGTAGCTTCCTTTGTTAGCGATTAGTATGAAAATCATTTTCACAGATTCTCAGTTTTTGCTCTAAGCTCCTCTCTATTTCTCTCAAATTACTCAACCATGGAGATTCTCAATTTTACATGGTATCAGAGCTCCTTTTGAAGGAGTTTCTGATTACCGATGCGAAATCTCTGATCCTCCATTCTCTTCTTATATTCAACACAGATTATTTCACAATCTGTTACTTCCGATCTTTTTTGATCGAATTTTCCGTTTATTCGAATCTTGCAAAGGAGACATCGATTTCTTGCGATCGATTCATTCTTCGGTTTTCTTTTTCTGATTGAAGTTTGATTTAGCAAAGGAGACATCGAATTCTTGCGATTGAACTTGCAAATTTCTTTTTCAATTTTGGCGGGAACTGTTTCAACAATTCTCATCAATGGCGAATGCTAATGTGGTGGTGAATTACCTCAATGATCCGACAAGTCCTTTTTTCATGCATCCTAGTGAAAATCCAAGTGCTAGCTTGGTTACTCCTCTGTTGAATGAAAATGGCAGTAACTATCATTCGTGGTCACAGGCGATGATTATGGCGTTGGAATCCAAGAATAAACACATGTTCGTGAATGGATTACTACCCAAACCAATTCAGCATCAGGTAAACAGCTTAACCAGTCTCATTTCTGGATTCTAGACACAGGAGCCACAGATCATGTGTGTTTCTCCTTGTCTGAATTCCAATCTTATAAACAAATTCCATCAGTTTCTGTCAAGTTACCTGATGGCAGCATCACAGTTACAAAGATTGCAGGGACTGTGATGTTTTCAAACCAATTTTATTTGACTAATGTCCTATATTTGCCTAGTTTTACCTTTAATTTGATTTCAGTATCTCGTCTAACTAATAGCCTATTCTGTAAATGTATTTTTTCTGCTTCTAATTGTCACATACAGGATATCCATACATTGAAGATGATTGGTGCAGCTGAGCTCAGAGGGGGCTTATATGCAATGATGTCTAGAGGATTAACCACAAATTTACTAAAAACAGAATTCAAACCAGTCAAACCTCCTGATCTTTCAACTGCAGCCATTCATCACATCAATTCGGTCAATCATACTGATATCTGGCACAGAAGATTTGGACACCCTTCCCATGATAAACTCTTAGTTCTTAGCAAAACCTTTCCTTTTATTACATGTACCAAGCATAGTAATAATAGCCCTTGCGATATCTGTCATTATGCAAAACAAAAAAGACTTGTTTTTCCTTCTAGTGATTCTCACTGTAATAGACCTTTTGATATAATAAATGTGGATATTTGGGGTCCTATTTCTGTCCCTTCTACTTTTGGTCATAAATATTTCCTAACTATAGTTGATAATCACACACGTCATACTTGGCTTTTTCTCATGAAACAGAAATCCGAAGTCCCTAAACTACTAGAATCTTTTGCTGTCATGGTTGAGAACCAGTTTGATATAAGAATCAAGTGCATAAGATCGGATAATGGTCCCGAATTCAATATGACTGAATTTTTTCAATCAAAAGGGATTATTCACCAAGTATCTTGTGTTGAGACTCCTCAACAAAATGGAATTGTTGAGAGGAAACACCAGCATATTCTAGGGATAGCTAGAGCCTTAATGTTCCAATCTTCTTTACCCAAATGTTTCTAGAACTATGTTGTGTCTCACTCAGTTTTTTTGATTAACAGACAACCCTCTTCATTTCTAAATAACAAAACACCTTATGAAATGCTCTTTAAACAGCAGCCCAACGTTATTGACTTAAAGGTGTTCGGTTGTCTGTGTTTTGCTTCTACACTCACTGCTCATAGAAAAAAGCTAGATCCTAGAGCAAGGAAGTGTATATTTCTTGGTTTTAAGTCAGGGATTAAAGGTTATGTGATGTTTGATCTCAAAAGTAAAGAAACCTTTATCTCTAGAAATGTCATTTTCTATGAGGACGTTTTTCCTTTTTCAAAGGAGTCACTGTCATGTAACAATGACATTCATACTGACATGTCTAGCCAAACCTTACCAATAACATCCTTCAGTGATCTTGACCAATTTTTAGACTACCCTGAACCTAATATCAATCCTGTTCCTGCCACTCAAGATCATTTACTCAATCAATCACCAATTCCAAACATAAATGATATTCCTGATTCTCCTCCACAATCACCTGTTCCTCACCAGAATATTCCAAATCAGAACCAACCTGTTTTGAGGAGATCAGAGAGGAACCATCAACCTCCATCCTACCTCAAAGATTATCATTGCAATCTTGCCTTAAAAGGAGCTATAACTGCATCAATCAACTCTAATGTCAGGTATCCTTTGTCTCAATTTCTTAGCTATGATAAACTGTCTTCTACTCATAAAAACTACACCTTAGCCATTTCCACTAATTCTGAGCCACGAACCTATGCTGAGGCTGTGGTTGATGAGTGTTGGAGAAAAGCCATACAAGCTGAATTGTTGGCACTTGAGAAGACTAAGACTTGGAGACTCGTGGTTCTTCCTGAAAATAAAAAAGCCATAGGTTGCAAGTGGGTTTTCAAGGTAAAACACAATGCTGATGGGACTATAGAAAGATACAAAGCAAGACTAGTTGCAAAGGGTTATACTCAAACTGCTGGAATCGATTATCTTGAGACATTTAGCCCCGTGGTGAAAATGACAACAGTTAGAGTTCTTCTTGCTTTGGCATCTAAGTTCAATTGGCATTTACATCAACTGGATGTAAATACAACATTCCTTCATGGTGACTTATATGAAGAGGTTTATATGGAACCTCCTCCTGGTTTGGCAGTAGCACCTAATGTTGTTTGCAAACTTGAAAAATCCCTATATGGTCTAAAACAAGCAAGTAGGCAATGGAATGCCAAACTCACTGCTGTTTTGCTATCCTGCGGTTATTATCAATCACAAGCTGGTCATTCTTTGTTCACTAAATCATCTGGCCAGGACTTCACTGCTATACTTGTCTATGTAGATGATTTAGTACTAGCAGGCACATCTTTGACAGAAATTAGTCGATTGAAGCAAGTATTGGATGAAAAATTCAGTATAAAAGATCTTGGTATACTAAAGTACTTTCTAGGTATGGAGGTAGCCAGATCAACAAAAGGGATTAATCTATGTCAAAGAAAATATGCTCTGGATTTGTTATCTAGTGCAGGATTGCTAGGAACGAAACCTGTATCTACACCTATGGATAGCACCATCAAGTTACATAGTGCTTCTGGTCCAGCTTATGCTGATGTAATAGGTTACAGGAGAATGATTGGAAAATTGGTGTATTTGACTCATACACGACCAGACTTATCTTATGTCGTAAGTCATTTAAGCCAATTCTTGGATAAACCCACAGTTGCTCACTACAATGTTGCAATCCGAGTCTTGAAATATTTGAGGAATGAACCAGGAAAAGGTGTGTTCTTTCCTGCATCTTCTTCTGACAAGGTACAAGGTTTTAGTGACTCTGATTGGGCATCTTGTGTAGACACAAGGAGATCAGTTACAGGTTACTGCTTCTTTATTGGTGACTCTTTGATTTGCTGGAAAAGTAAGAGACAACGCACAGTATCTCGATCCTCAGCAGAAGCTGAATATCGTGCATTATCTCTTGCTGGTTATGAAGCTCAGTGGTTAACCTATCTCTTTGCTAATCTGAAATTGCAACATTACAAACCTATTTCTCTATTTTGTGATAATTAATCTGCTCTTCATATAGCTGCCAATCCCGTTTTTCACGAACGGACAAAACATATCGAGATTGATTGTCACTCAATTCGAGAAAAGGTGCAAGCTGGGATTGTTCATCTTCTACCAGTGCGGAGTGCTCACCAACTCGTTGATGTTTTTACGAAGCCTCTTGCGTCTGGGCCATTTCACTTGAATATTTCCAAGCTTGGAATGTGTAATATACACCTTCCAGCTTGAGGGGGGCTATTAGAATTGTATTAGTTAGTTTGCTATTAATAGTTAGCTGATTGATCTCAACCATTGATTGGTTCAAGTTAGTTAGAAATCAACGGTTGGATGATATAATATATATACTGTAGCTTCCTTTGTTAGCGATTAGTATGAAAATCATTTTCACAGATTCTCAGTTTTTGCTCTAAGCTCCTCTCTCTATTTCTCTCAAATTACTCAACCATGGAGATTCTCAATTTTACAATAATATTAAGAGAATATGTTCGTTTTTATTCTTGTGCAAGTAAGAAAAATATATTTTCTAATTTAAGTTTTTTATATAAAAAAATCAATGAAGATATTCTTTGAGGATTCATTTATAACCATTATATGAATATTGTAAAACAAGTGTAAAATATCTCGTTTTCTTGATGTTGATCCCTTATTTGTACTGTAGCTTCCTTATCCTTTGCTAGATCTATACTACACAAGGATGAGTAGGGTACCTTATTCTTCCTATTCAATATTTCTCTGTGCAAGCTTATAAATATCTGAAAGCCATTTAGATCTAACATGTTACTACTATTGACATTATAATTGTATTGAATTTTTTATTGTAATTATTTTGAAATTACACTTATTTATTATAATTTATTCAAAGATTCAAGTTCATTATCATATATATTTAGTCTAGTTGGTTAAATAGAATGTGTGAATTATTGTATTTTTTTTTATATTAAGATCAATTTTGATGGATAGAAAAGAATTTCTTTATCTTATTTAAAGTAAGTTTATTAAGTATTTAAATTTTAAAAAACCTTATTAGACTAATAAGTTTTTCAATATAAGCTTTAGGTCAGTTGGTTAGACTAAAAAAGCAAGGTTAAATCTTCGAGGAAATTATATCTTGAATATTTTAACCTTAAATTTCAGAAACAAGCAAGAGTATGATGTAATATCCCAAGTGAGAGAATCATTTCATCACATATGAAGGTGAAATCAACAACAGTTATGTATAACAATTCATATGGGTTGCATGTGTGGATAGCATAACATTGCTATCATCATTAAAGAAAGGTTAACTTACCTAGTTTCAGGTAGAATATACTCTCTTTCAACAGTATTTTTTACTTTTTATTTTTATTTTATTTTATATTTAATAACAGTTTGTGAACAATGCATCCTAGCTTTGATTTCATCCATGTTTCAAACCCATCTTGCTTTTTCCATTCTAGTGCTTATCTTATCAGTGAATTCCACTTTATAACGTCTTTGCAATAAATAAAAAAAATAATAAAAAGTAATAATAAAGAGGTAGACCGTCTCATTCATGGGAAACAGAGAATCTTGCAGATTGTGTTATGAGGCATTGGAATTTAGATCCCAAAGGCATACGCAACTTTAATAAGAAAGACTTCTCAAAAGGAAGCACTTTATTTATTTTTTGTTGGATGTATAAGAAAACAATTTCTGTTTTGACGTGACACCTAATACTCAGAATGAGATATTCTGAATCCATTATATAAAAATAAAAAAAATATTAAGGATCGATCTAATCATATCTTCTTGCATAATAGCTTAGCTGATAAACCTAAACTTCATGAAAGAGAATTTTGTTTATAAAAATGGGGGTTAATGTTTTCAAGAAGCACATGTGGCCATAATTGCATTATATATATATAATCTCGAATTAAAATATTTAAATAGTGGGTTTGGTTTCCCACATATATGTATAGTTCCAAATTATGTTTAGACAAAATAAATCTTGTCTTTCTTAATTTTTATTGAAACCCTTAATTTAAAACTTTAAACAAGAAACAAATAGTTTAGAGAAAAAATCAATAGAGATTATTCATTATTCTAACATTATATTTAAATCAAAAGAGTCGGCACAATCTGACGATTATTAGCCAGCTAACCGTTGAATAATACATTATTATGTGGATTTTTGAAGAAAACTAAGCAAATGAACATGTTTAGTGTCAGAAAAAGGAGGTGTTAAGAATGAAATTAATATGCTTTGGACTTGTTTAGCACAATAAATTAAAGTGCAATAATTTAGATTTGAAAAGAAGAAAACAGCTTATGAATTTCACTCTGCCGGCCTAATTAAGACTTTCCTTCTATATATAGCAATTATAGAATTCAATACTTCATTAAATAAATCATTGAAATCTGACTTTGGCACTTTGCATATATATAAAATTGTGATAATAAACCGGATTTTTAGGATTCCCTTGATTTCAGTGGGATATACCAGAATATGAAGGAAGTTGCCTGGGTCATAGAACACCAAAACAAAAAAAGTTACCACCTCACTCAGCTTATTTATTGATTGATTATATTTGAGGTGATAATGGAATCAAGTTTTTCTTTTCTTTTCAAAGTAAGGCCATATAATGGCAACAAATTTTTCTTTTCTCTTCTTTTCTTCCTTTCTTTATAATATCTAATTGAATTAAATATTTTTTAGTCTATTATAAAATACATTAATTTTTTATTTTTTATTTTTATAAAACATTTCTTGTTTTCATTTTTTAATATTTATAGACATTATTTTTAGTTCTTATAAGATATTTTAATTTTTTGTATAATAAGTAAATTTTAGTTTCAATCCTTGTAAAAATATTTTTTTTAATTTTTATCTTTTTAAAGTTTAAAGTTATTATTTTTGATTCTTAACAATAATTTTAAGACATATAAATAATATTTATTTTAAAAAATTATAAAACTTTTTACAAATGTTAATACTAATATGATATTACTAATAATCGTGAATGATACTGTTAAGAGCATCTCACCACAATTTGTGTGAGACAATCAATATGATTTAAAAAAAAAGATTACAATGTAAAACAGGAAATTACATCATAATAATAGAGAATAAATGGTAAGATATTAGTCCTGATAACTAGCTCTTAACAGATACCTAAAATGATTATTTAATTTTTTAATAAACAAATAAATAGTTAAAAATGATTACTTAAGAACGAGGACTAAAAATAAAAAATTCTAAATTTTAGAGTGTTAAAAAAAATTACAATCATAATCAAAACTTATTTATTTTACAGAAATTAAAAATATATTTAAATCTATTTAATATATATTTTGAACTTTTGTTTTTATTTTGTGATTTTAGTTTTGTAATTTTATAAAATTTATAATTTTATTTTAACAGTTAAATATTCCTTTTTTAATTATTAAAAGTTTAATATTAATCATTACTTCATATTATATAAATATGTAATAATTAATATTTAGTAATATATATAATTTAAGTGCTCATTTTTATTTCTTGAAAAAAAATCAAAATCTAAATAACACTAAATTAAAGATTAAAAATATAATATAATATAAATAATAAATATTATTTATCATATTATTTATTTAATATTAGATTGTGATCAATCTTATAAATTTAACAGTCAATAAATAGTCATTTAACGATTGAATTAAAATTATAAACTTAAAAATTTTACAAAAATTATGAAATTAAAATTAAAATTTTTTATTTATTGAAATTATAATGGTAATAACAAATTTTATTTCTCCAATTTTTTACCACTAGACTAATTCAAGTGTTACCGTTAAAATTACAAATTAAATACATAAAATTTAGCGACATAATTATCATGGATGTGAAAGTTAAAATGATTACTTATTGATAATAGGAATTAAAAAATGAAAATGAAAATAAAGTTTATAGAAAATAAGTGAGATGATGGCATCTAACTTTGGAGCACTAAAGATTCGGAAGGAGATTCTAAAATTCATGATGAGCATTGTGGAAATGCTGTTTGTGTCTAATTTAGTGGCATCGTGTACCCTTCCTCGGCTTCAAAATGCATGTGGGACCCACTCACTAATTTCACCACTCAAACCTTCAAATAAAACCATAATATGTGAGATAGTTGGTTCCAAGATTTAACGCGGCTGCATACACAAGACAAGATTCGAACTCCTTACCTTGTTTAAGCATGGATTAATCCCTACCGCTGAACCACATGCTTGGATTCGAATTCTTGACCTTACTTAAGCATGGATTAATCTCTATAGTTGAATTACATGCTTGGAATTTCAAATGATTCAATATAATTCCTAAGAAATCTGACCCTTACTCTTCCTTCCCCTCTTTAAAAAAATTATTTAACGTAAATTTTCTTTAATTATACATGTATTTCTTAACAAATCTTGAGTAACACCATGCATAGACTTTTATTTTTCTTTTTGAAAAGATGAAAAATAATTTTATTAGCACCGTGCATAGACCTTAATATCAAATTATTAAATTCTTAATGAATTTTTTTTAATGAATTTGTGTTTCATATTCAATCAAATAAAATTATTGGTTTGTTGGTTATCAAACTATCAATTAAGAATCAAACTATAAAGCTATCTTCTTTCTTATTAAGGATGATATGTGTCCAATTTATCCTCATATAACGAGTATACATAAAATCAAAGTTATGTCTATTTGTAATTGGAATATTGTCTTTATTCATTTTCATAGAAGGGAACTAATGTACAGAATGGTTAATTAATGAAGGTGTCTCATTAGTTAATAATCTAGTTATTTGACATGTGTGTATCTTCCGATTTACTTGTACTTGTTCATGTTATTTTGTGAGAATCTTCTTCTCCTGAGATAGTTAGATTTTTTTTTTTCCTTTTTGTTTCCCAGCTTTTCCACTAATAAAAGAATTAAATAAAATCATTGACTCTAATTTCAAATTATTGAATTGTCAAAAAGAAATCCTCCCCAACTCCCTCCCTTGAGAAAAAAGAAAGAAAGAAAGAAAAAAAATAGATATTTAACATGAATTTTCTTTACACACTCATCAATTGAGTAAAATTATAAACTTTGTTAACATGACTTTTCTTTGCATACTCAATTGAGTAAAATCATGCATTGACTCTAATATCAAATGATTAAATTCTCAATGAATCCTTCTAATAGTATACATAAACTGAATTTTCTTTCATACTTAATTAAATAAAACCATTGTCTCTAAATTCAAATTATTGAATTGTCAAAAAAATCCTCCCCAACTCCCTTCCTCAAGAATTTTTTTTTTATTATTTTTTTACATTTTTATTCTCTAGAATATCAAATTTATAATTTTGGCTATTCAATTTTTAAATTCATAATTTTAATCCCTCAATTTCATAAAATTCACAATTTTGTCACCTTCGTTTGTTAATTGATAAATTTTTAACAATAATATTTAAACTAAATTTTATTTTTAATTATCATTTTTTCCCTCATAAAAACAGCAAAATCAAATATTAATTATTATATCAATTATATAGTGTTAGATTATAGTGAATATTATAATTTTAATAATTAAGACATTCAATGAGAATACAAAATTGTATATTTAAAAATAAAAAATAAAATTATAAATTTGATATTATAATTTTTTTTTTAAAAAGACGGTAGATATTCAACATGAATTTTCTTTACATATTAAATTGAGTAAAACTATAGACTCTTTGAACATGATTTTTTTTACACACTCAATTAACTAAAACCATACATAAACTCTAATACCAAATTATTAAATTCTCAACGAATAGTATTAACATCACTTTTCTTTTCATACTTAAATAAAATATTAAAATCATTGACTCTAATATCAAACTACTGAATTGTCAAGAAATCCTCCCCCAACCTATCCTCCAAAAAACAAAAAAAATAGATATTTAACATAAATTTTCTTTACACGTACACTCAATTAAGTAAAATTGTAAAATCTTTTAACATGGATTTTCTTTTTCCATAGTCAATTGAGTAAATCATAAACTCCAATATCAAATTATTAAATTCTCAATGAATACTCCGAAAACATCCTATTATTCTACATCATAAGATTTTAAAATTTTGTAACTTTGAAGTGAAATCAACTAATTATCTGAGTCAAATAAACTTCTTTAAGGATGATAATAAAATTTTCTAACCACTCACTTTTTCTATTTATAATATTCAAATCTTATATTTTATTTAAGAAAAGTCAAATTCTTTCATTTAAACCAGTTACAAATTAACATTATAAGTAAAATCTAATTAACGTGTAATGTTACTTTTTGGTTTACAATCTCATTTTATTACCCAAACTCTCCACTATACATATGTGAGTTGATGTGTAATAATATTTAAATTCAGTAAATGTTAACTAATTAATACACTTAAAACATTAATTATATTAAAAATACAAAAATATAATTTAATATTTTTATAAAATAGAGTATTTCATATAATGTATAAAATAGTATTGAATCAACATCTTTAAGATTCACGTTTTAACGGGAGCTTTCGTCGAACGAGATATTAAAAAACATAGAACCAAACAAACATGTAGAACAAGGAATTTTATACAAGTTTAAACGTAGAACACATGGCACGAATATTTTTTCACATTGACGTGTAAGAAGCCTCGAGAAGTTTAACCCTTCTCTCTCTCTCTCTCTCTCTCCCTCACCCAAATCCCACAAGCTATTTGTGAAGAAAGCTACGTGTGAGTGTGATGGAACCACACAGCTACAACCCCTTGCTTGGAGTGGCATGCTTTTGTCTTAATCCATTGTTGGCTGCCACCATAGCCCAATAAATTAACATATAGATATTTGACCACTAGGGTCCCACAGAAATACCCTTTAGGTCTTCTTACATGCCTTCAATTAAAATACAATTTTATTGTGCATTTTACATTTAGGCACGTCATTGAACCTATCATCACACTTAAAAAATATTATGAAAGAAGAAACCTCCAATTAAAATAAAGTGCCATCAAGATCCCTTTCGTGCATATGCTCTTTTCCTCCCTTATTTCAATGCTAAAGCCAACGGAGTTAATAATCGTAATTTATTATTATAAGAGACTTTGGAGATGATAATTGATAAGAAAAGTCAGGCTTATATGAATTGTGTGATAAAGTGGGAGATAAGTGAAAGTGACCCACGTAACATCAAGTGGGCAAATGAAATAGTGTGAAATTGTTTTTTATTTTAACTTTAAGTCTTACGAAGAAGATTCAAATATGTAAATGTATTAAATGTTTTTAATTTTTTTTATTAGATATATATTTACTCAAGAGAAGAATTTCACGATTGATAATAAATTTATTTGATTTGAATAAGATTAATTATGTAATTAAATGAAAAATACTAATAAACAAAATGTTATATATATATATATATATATATATATATACATATAAAAGTGAAAATGACCCTAAAGGGCATTCACCCTTATCCTATGGGGTAACTTGTGAACGTGGAAAGAATTGGGACAGGTGGCTTTATTGTTAGAAAGTAGCCAAGAAGTTATGTTCAAAACAATTACGACAAATGGGCCTCCCCATGGCTTTGCTTTTGTGTTAGGGTGACCACTTTCCCTTTGTCCGTTAAACTTGTGAATGGCCATGCATGTCCTCTCTCAAGTTTATGGAATATCTTTGCTCCACTTGCCTCACTCACCTTTGCCCTATCAAATCCTAATTATCCTCATCTTAAAAAAGAAGCAAACCCCTTTTCCTTCTTTTTGCTTTTTCAACCTAAAATTCTAACCCCTTTGCTTCCCACTTTCCATATGTTTTCATGTTTATATTTACAAAGTAAAGCAGAAAACAATAAGGCAAGTTATATGGTGGGTATTATCTTAAGCAAAAGAAGTATGAGAAACGGTAAACACGCAAAAGTAAAATTAGATTCAATTTCTTGAAGTAAATATATATTTTTAAATTTAAGTGGGTGGAAATAAAATGCTATCCACTACTATATGTGAAAGTGGTGTTAAATAAACCCTAAGATGATCTAATACCATATGTTTAAGAGAAACAAAGATTAAACTTTTTTATATATTTTTTTACAGGAACTTTTATATATTTAGAAAGACTAAAATAATTCTTTTTTACATATTTAGAAATACTAAATATATTTTATCATGTTAATTTGTTTGACATTATATTAAAATAAAATTTAGTTATAGAGTTATTTCACTATTGGAGTTTTAGACATATTTACATTGGTTAACATAGACTTATTAGATTGGTTATCTTGACAATGTAAAAAATGGAAAATTTTTAGGTCAGTTAATGAACCGATGTGAAAAATAATTTTTACATCAGTTACTAGCAAAACCTCAAAATATAAACCACATAAAGTGTGAAGTAAGTTTTAGAAAGAAAGGAAATCTAAAAAAAAATTCTTTGGAGGTGAAGATGGAGTGTGCATGGATATTTAGAGAAGAAAGAGGACTAGGAATTTGATTTAATTGTGAATGTGAAAAGTGAAGCCAGTGCAAGAAAAAAGAAATACATGAGTCGGAACTTTTTACATTGATTCAAAGAATAATTGATGAAAAAAAAATACTTTTTACATCGATTTTAGTTTTAACCGATGTAAACAAAAATATATCGTGATAATTTTGTAAATATATAAGTGAAATGTTGTTACATTGTTTTAAAAATAACCAACATTTTCTTCACATTTGATTATTTTTAATGTGTCGTGTTTCATATCCAAAATGCAAAAAATTTACATAAATTTTTACAAATAAATTAATATTTATTACAAGAAAATTATCATATAATAATATACATTTTATAGTGATACAAAATTTGTTACTAATTTTTTTTACTTACACAATAAATACAATATATGTTAATATATTGTTAAAAAATGTGAATATAAGATATAATAACATACATAATATGTTGTTAAATCTCATTTAAAATTAATATTAAAATTATATGTAAGCTATATTTTAAATAAATATATACTTACATATATTATACCTATTATAATAATTTTATCTTAAAAATTGATCTATCTTATAATTAGAATTAATTAATTCAATATGACGTAAGTTATACTTAACATCCCTTGCTTTTAAGGCAGGCTCTTGACTTTGATATTGTGAAGGGATCCTAACGACCAACATGCATATTGTTGGACATTTATATAAGGCTAACGTCTTACCTACACATCTCCGGTTGCTCATAATGTTCTTAACATTTTTAAGCTTTGTTTATAGGTTCTCCTTAGTCCTTTAATTTGATTCTTCTCCTCTCCATTAACTTCAAAGTTGAAACATCAAAACTAAGATTAAGACACGAAATAACCTAACTTAAGACAATAAATTCAACCAAACAAATTTTCTTACTTATTATCATAAATAATTCATGAATATAATCAATATAGTATTTTAAAATTAATAATTCACTACAAGAAAATTGCCATATAGATTAGTGACACACACCCTATAATGACACTATACATATCACTAAAAATTACCTTTACCCACAAAATAACTATAATATATGTTGGTATATTATTAAAAAGTGTAAGTATAGGCTATAGTGACATACAAAATATACTGTTAAATCTCATTCAAAATCAACACTAAAATTATGTATAACTATATGTCAAATAGAAATATACCTGTATATATTATACTTATAGTGACACTTTTTGTATGTCATTATATGTAACATTTCTTGCAGTGATTAAAAATTAATTTATATATATAGAACATGATTTTTTTTCTAATTAAATATTATTTTAACACATAAATATAAATATACACACAGAGGACACATTCAGGGAAACAATTCAAATTAATGAGTGGTATAATTTTTGTAAAAAAAAAGATGGACGATCCAAATAATTTTCAACAATGCCCTTAATTTCCTCTATAACTTTTATACATTTTTTTTCTTTTGTGTAAAATGGTCATACTGAAGTTCAAACATATAGCCTCATCATTTCAATCTGGCCGATTCTAATGATTCATAACTTATATATAACGATTAATAATAAAATAACAAATAAATGAATGGTTAAAATATTTTTTGTGCATTATTTAATATTGTTTAGGGATATATTAATCACAATTAATTACAACTTTTGTTTTTTACACGAACAATTAATTACTAGTTATTTACTTGCTAATTACCTGTATATAACTGGTGTGTAAAATTAGCATACAATTATATTTTCGAAATATAAATTGACAAAAGTGGTAACAATTTATGCTTTTTTAATTAAGTTATTCAAAATTTAAATTACAATTTTAAATATGAAATAAATAATGTTGAAAAAGAATGTTTACTTTATGTATTTTATAATTCCTAATAAATAAATTAATCAAATATTTTGTATCAATATCATGGTTATAGAAAAAAAATAAAAATAAAAAACTCCCATAATTTCTAGAGGGCACATTTTAAAGTGTGTGGCATTCCATTATCATATTCTGGTTGAATAACTGCCCGAGTCCTAACCTAATTGGTGAAATGAAAAACACTAATTCTCGATACATATCTTCAGGGTTGATCCAAAATCTTACTTTTACTTAATTAATTCTACCTAAAGATAAAGAAACTACCCTGGCTTTTCTATTAAAGGAATCAACAAGTTTGAATTGGAACACATTAAAAGTGACAAAAATCTTAATGTATCACTTGAAATTTGTGCTTAATTGATTGAGGAATAAGGTATAGGTACGTTCATCTATCTTTATACAATTTAGGATAATGCGATTCGATAGAGATCTAGAGGAACAAGGTGCAATCTAACTTTATGTTTGTATTTACACGTAATAACGAAGTCTGGGACATGCAGTTATAGATAATCCCCTAAATATGTTGATAAAATGCTCGAATGCGTGTGGAAAAAAACTTAATTAAAAGAGATAAATATCATTGTAAATTAAAAGACGATTTTAATAGATGTAAAAATGACCTCGACCACCATTAACTTCAATGATCAATCTTAAAACTCCAAGAATCATATTCATTTCTGCTCTACACTAATCCATATATTTTGGGGTAGAATATGCTTCATAATCTTGGATGGGATTTTTATGAAGTCAAGTCACATTCGAGTATGGTTACAAGGATTCTCATCACAATGTGATAATAGAAGTTAATGGGAATTGAGATTAAAGTAAGTGAGTGTATTAGATTAAAATTTTATAATTGTTTTAAGTATAAAAATGTTTTTGTAAATTTTAAAAGATTTTGTATGAATTAAACAATTTTAATTTTTTTTAAAAGATTTTATAAAAATGTAATAACTTTTAAGATTTTTTTAAAAGACTTTTTAATCAAAATTTTGTAATATAAATTTTAATGAATTTGTATTTTAAGAATTTATAATATTTGAAAGGTTTTTGTTAGATTTCAAAAAATAATATGAATTTTTTTAAAAAGACAATATAATTAATAAAAAATAATATAAATGAAAAGATTTGAATAAAGAAAATAAAATTAATAATTTTTTTTTTAATTTTTTCATAAACAATTGATTCTGATTTCATATCCTTTTAAGTAATTTTTTTTATATATAGTTCTTTATGTATTTATATTTTCATTCATACTATTGAATTTAAATAATGTTTAAATTTATGATATTTATTAACCTGTAAAATTGTCAAAATATATTTTAAATTTGATATTTGAATATTACATTTTATTGAAAAGAAACATTTGTTAAAATTTAATAATTAAATTTTTTTTAATAATATATAATATTTAATAGATCAATTTTTTTTAAAATATTTAATAATTAAAAAAATATTGATAAATTATACATCAATATTGACAAATAAAAATATGAGAAGAGTGATAGAAGAAAGAGAGAGAAAAAAAGATGTGTGAGAAATCTAGAGAGGAAAATGAAAGAGAAGTAAAAAAAGGCACGAGAGAAAAAAAAAGAAATAAACGAAAAGTCATGCGAAATTTTAATAATTTTGATAAAATTGTTAGATGAATAAATTCTATATAAATTATATTAAAAAGTCTCATAAAATCCTCCCATCAAAATAATCTATCAAAATTTCTATGTTTTTGAATATCAAACTTTTTTTAAGTGAAATTGTTTTTAATCGAATACTATTAAATTTTGTTGTGCTCTTAAAAAAATTCAATTATCTTAATTAAATATTATTAAATTTTGATTTATTTTTAAAAATGATAATTATCTTAATTGAATATTATATAATTTTTTTAAATTAAATACTACAATTTTTTATAATACAAAAACCTTTTAAAGTTTTTTGAAATTTTAACCCAATACGATGGATACATTGTATCTATTGTGTTTATCTTATATGGTTGGTTTTTATTTTTTATTTGTTTGGGTAGTGTTATTTGCCCAAGTGCATGGACAACATGTGATTACTTGTGCACTCTTTGGAATATATATTTTTCTATGATGGATTGGTGATGTATTATTTATCATGCTGTGTGTGGGGTATGAGATGACTCTCATTTTGAACTTGAATTGGAATGTCTTTGTTAACTGTGTTTGGACCAGCCTGTTTGATTTGAGAATTTCAATGTAATATGTTGACTCATGACACTTTTGTTTTAATCTTTATCTCTCAATCTTCTTTACTAATACTTTTCCATTTCTTTTTATTTGTCTACTTAAAGGATAATATACTTTTAAAGAGATTAATCAATATTTTTATTTAAATATTTAGTATTTTTAACTTTCTAACATTACATTAATTATTGTCCTAAAATAAACATAATATTATTTATTATTATTATTTTTATAGAAAATGATATTTAATGATTAATTAAAAATAATAGTTAATAGTAATATTTTAGTAACCTCTTAACTTTTTAACAAATTTTAATTATTTTATTATTTTTTTAACAATAAAAATTATAATAATGATAACAAAATTTAAATATAAGAACTTGTGTTTATTATCCCAATCTCCAACTCCTAACTTATAAAAATAAGTTAGTTTATAAGTTGTTAATTTTTGTTTTTGTGTTTCTTTTTTATCTTCATTGATTTAGTTAAAATTTACTTTTTACTTCATAACAAAATATGTTTGTTTATGTCATTTTATATTTATTAGTTAATTTATCTTGTAATTTAGTTAAACACTTCCGATTTAATAAGTTAGCTTATAATTTTTCTATTTATCAACTTTTAGCTCTCATAAACATTTAGTTATTTCAATTGTCAGTTTTACCAAATACACTTAAATTAAAATAATAATAATTTCTCCTTACATTCTATGTAGCCGTTAATTTTAACTTTTTATCTTAAAAAGTATTTTTTAATAAAATAAATAATTTTCTATTTTTATGTATTTATTTAATTTTTTTTCTCTTAAAAACATCAAACTATTTTTTTTAAGAAACAACTCTTATATCTTAAAAAAAATTTCTCTTATTCAGAAGACTTTTATTTTTAATTTTAAATAAACTGATATGTACAATATTCACAAACTCACTATCACCCCAATTTTTTTTTAGAGAAATAGGAGAAAATCTTAATCCTTCTAATTGAAGTAAGTTTCTTTTTGGTCAAAATCAAATCTGTGTTGATTGAATGGATATTCACATATTCAGATAGATTTAATGGTGCTTGGTCAAATAATTAATTAATCAATAATTGTACATACTTTTTAATCATAGTATTTTAAAATAAAAAGAAAATAATTTATCACAAAAATTAATATAGTTAATTCTCTTTTTATATGAATTAGGAAAAAAGTGTTTTTTTTTATTCAATAAGAAACTTTTTTAAATATTATAAATGAAAGCATTTTTAGTTTTGTTTATCTCTTTTAATATTAATTTTATTTTTATTTCTAAATTAAAATCTAATATCAACAGTAACCTTTTATCATAAATTTAAAATATAATTTATATGGTCACAAATGTTTAATTAATACAAATTTTAATTATAACAGTTTATTATTTAAAACCTATATTTAATATAAATTTTAATTATATAAAATAAACAATTATTTTTTATATAGTACATGTTAAAATATAAGTAATTTTTAAAATATAAAATTACGTTAAATCATAAATAATTTAGAGTAACACAATAAGAGTATACCAAGAATGATTCTACCAAAAACAGAGAGTCTGATTTTCTGCAAATATTATTGATTATTGATTGATAAAATCGATGAAATACTTCACACCAATTATATAATTATATGAATATTTAATACTAATAATATAATTATAAAAAGAAGAAGAAGAAAAAAAGAAAAGAAAGAGTAAACGATAAGCCATATTAAATGATATTAAATTATGAAACAGTGAGTTATAGACTATCCTTGGTACAAAGTTGTAATCGGTCACACATTTACTGCATGTTGTTGGAGATTGTTAATGCCACTGCTCCCTTTTGCTTTTGCAAGGAATCTCTCTCTTTCAAACAAAGATGATATCATCTTTCTCTGAGAATAGTAACAGTTGTTCAGTTCTTATTTCATTCATATCACCAAAATATTCTCCTACATAGAATCTCAACTACAGTATAATAACCAACACAAGATTAAAAATAAAGGAAGTAAAACACATCAGAACCAAAAACTCACCCTCATCAGTCATCACTACACTACAATACACAACAAACAAAGCAAACAAACACCTTCCTTCTCTTACTCTCTCTCTCTCTCTCTTTTTTTTTTTTGCTTACACGTAAAAACGCACACTCCTCCACCCACTCATTATTCTAATCTAGTTTTCTGAACTAGTCTTTCTTTCACTCCAACAACAACAACAACCCTTCCTCGTCATAGCACCATTCTCCAAACTCTTTTGTTGCTTGTGTTTCGTGTTTGTTCTTCTTTTGTCTGCATTTGTCCCTCTTCATTTGAGCCACCACACACACCCTTTTTACAAATATTATTTCTTATTAAAATACCAACAAAAAGAGGGTGGTGGTGGGAGAAGAAAAAGTAGCAAGGCTTCCACTGTACCATTACCAAAGCCACTTTTTGTCTCTTGAAACTCAATTTTTCCTTTTTCTTTTTGTTTTTTCATTGACCACTTGTTAATTCATGAGGGCCTTCTTTATCTAGCTGAAGAAATAAACATGGTTGCTGTGTAGTTCTCAGAATAGTTCAACCCCATCATGGATCTTGAGTCTGTGATCCACAAGAACACAATCAAGGTAAGACTAAGACCTTGTATATCTGCGTGGTGTGTGCGTGTTTCATGTGGTACTTGGAGCTACTCTCACAATCTTTGCTTTATGATTATCAATCACCATATGGGCCATGGTGATTATGTGATTGCAGGAAGAATCATGGAAGACAGTGTTGACTTTGGCTTATCAAAGCTTGGGGGTTGTGTATGGAGACTTGAGCACTTCACCACTTTATGTTTACAAAAGCACTTTTGCGGAGGATATTCAGCATTCTGACACCAATGAAGAAATCTATGGGGTGTTGTCTTTTGTGTTTTGGACACTCACACTGATTCCACTGCTCAAGTATGTGTTCATTGTGCTGAGAGCTGATGACAATGGTGAGGGAGGGACCTTTGCTCTATACTCCTTGCTGTGCCGCCACGCTCGTGTGAGCTTGTTGCCTAACACTCAGCTTGCGGATGAGGACTTGACTGAGTACACCATAGACAATGGGACTGTTCCAATTGATAAGAAAAATGTTGGGTTGGGGTTGAAGACCTTGTTGGAGAAACACAGAGTGCTGCAAAGGGTGCTGCTTGTTCTGGCCTTGATTGGGACTTGCATGGTTATTGGAGATGGTGTCCTCACACCAGCAATTTCTGGTATTTGGATGATACTATTCGGTGATTTTGATTCTAATCAAGGTTTTAAATTGCGGTCGCTGCAATTCTGTTGCAATTTTTATCATTATGAGAAATTGCAGACAAATGCAACTAATGCAACTTTAATTATTATGGGAAATTGCAGACAAATGCACCGATGCAACTTTAATTGTGATCCCAGAAAATCAAAAACCTTGATGTTGCATCGAAAATCGCAGCTGTGGACCGGTTTTTAAAACCTTGGTTGCAAGCACACCAGCAGTGAACATATATCAAGTCTTGGTAACTAACTCACTTTTGTGTGGTTTTTGGTCATTGTGCAGTTTTTTCTGCTGTGTCAGGTTTGGAGCTTTCCATGTCTAAAGAGCAGCACAGATGTAAGTTTGTTTCTAAACACAAACAATTAGTTTTGTTCTCAAATTTATTTCTCTTCTTTTTTCTTCCCCATAAACATTTAAGAGAGTTGTTATGGTGTACCCACATAAATCTAAGACTTTTAATACAGTTGTTTTTGGGGCCAAATGGCCAATAATTGAATGAGTTTGAATACACCAAGAGTGAGAGAGAGAGAAAGAGTTTGTCGATAACAGTAACAAAACTCCTTAAATTTCCTAGCTTGTCATAGAGTTTCTCAACTTTTAATGCAGTACCCGTAATCTAATTTGTGTTTTAAGGGTGGTTAGACTTTAACTACCATGATGGTTATTTTCAGCTAAGCAATGTCTTTTGGATAATTGGATTCAACATGGAGAAAGTCTTCCTTTTTCTTATTCTTATTTTTTTAAGATAAACAATAAGATTCTTTATTCATTCAGTCATCAAAATTTTTATTGCAGATACTATATATCTAGCTTACAGTTGCAGATAAGACTATGATAAAATGTTTTGAATTTGTTCCCCAGAATTCAGCTTTGTTGAGTAGGTTTCAAATCCTTTGGTATCTTGAACAATTCGATCTAGGGAATATATTCCTACAATAATTTAGAAATTTAGAATAATTATCGTTTTGTGTACTATTTTCTAATATGTGATACCACTGAAGTTGTCCTAGCTGGCTCTGCATTCCCTTGGGTTGATAGGATTTTTGCCCCCTCAATGGCATATATGCTGTAAAGATATTAATTAATAGTGGAAGTATTATAGTTGGGCATCACAATAGCTTTGTTTAATGCGTGAATAAAATCTTAGTTGAATCATCACAGGACTTCCAGTTAGTGGACAAAAAGGGAGAACCAAAAGACAAGTGCATGCACAATTGTAGGTTCTCATAAATACAAATCAGGGGAAATTTCTTTTCTTTGATTAAATCCAAGTCACTGTCGTGGTAAAACTTGTATTTGAATACGTAATTGATTAGAATAAAAAAAGTACACATGAAAAGCGTGGTTAAGATATAAAGCCTAACCCCACTAGTCAGAAGTTTTAACTATAAAAAAATAGTTCCCTTGTAAAGTTAGACTTTCAAGAGGTTATGATATAAGGCATTATTGTTTGGATGAGAATTCAATAAATCTCTGTGGATCAATCAAGAGCAGTCAACTGATTGAATCTGATTGGATACAAAATTAGGTATGGCCACTATTAGACTGGTCATGAACAGTGTCTGGAATTCCACTATTGTTCATATAAATATTCATTATCGATGGTGCCTCAATTAAATTTAGTCCTAATTCTGTCAACTTCAAAGAATTGAGCTGTTAAAATACTAGAATGAAGTCACCCTAATCATACTTTTGATATTGACCTAACTTTTGCCCTAAATAATTTGACATCTGTATCATTATTCTTGTCTTCAACAGAAAATCATTTGAACCACTGTTAATAACCACTTTAATAACAAATATCTTTTATGCACCTTAATTACTGAATTTACTTTGTGCTCCGTAATTGTCGTCAATTGTTTGTTTTGGTTTCTAGCTCTTACTAGTAGTCATTTTTCTAGAGGGTAATGGTAACACTTGGCTCCTCTAATATGTTCTGATATTTCCACTTGATGATTTATTTACCAGGAAAATTACCACTTGCAAGTTAATTAGTATGCTTTTGATATAACTATCAGTCTCTGCTCCAAGCAATCAAACACTAATTGTAATTTAATGGATAGTGTTCCACTTTTTATTTTCTTTTTTGAGCAAAAAGTCTATGCACCAACTGCATACAATTGTTTTACACAATTTGTTGACAAGTATCGTATAAGTCATACTAATAGTGATTTCCGATTGATTAACTGTGTAAAATTATTTTACATTGATAGTGTATCACCATTAAATCCTATATTTTTATAAACAATGACAATATTAAGGTTTGAACCAAGAGACTGATACAAACTATTCCAACCCAGTCATTAGGCCGAACTCGTAGGTTCTAGTGTTCTTCTATACTATGGTATTTGTTCTTCAACAAACACTAAAACTAGATAAATTCCATGCGTTGTATTTGCCTTTTACTCCTACTATTAAATTGGAGCTAATTATTGGTTAATGGTTATGCAGATGTGGAGGTTCCAGTGGCTTGTGTAATACTGATATTTTTGTTTGCCCTTCAACATTATGGCACTCACCGTGTAGGGTGTCTTTTTGCACCTGTTGTCATGACCTGGCTTCTATGCATCAGTGCTATCGGTGTTTATAACATCTTCCATTGGAATCCACATGTTTATCAAGCTCTCTCTCCTTATTACATGTTCAAATTTCTGAAGAAGACCCAAAAGGGAGGATGGATGTCCTTGGGAGGGATTCTACTGTGTATAACAGGTATGGAGCAATTGTGGCAAATTTTGTACTAAACTGCTTTGTGCTTGACATATGCTTTATCTTTGATATTATCATCTTTGTACTCCAGGTTCAGAAGCCATGTATGCTGATTTAGGACACTTTTCACAATTGTCAATTAAGGTACACGAATGATGTATTCATTACTGAAGACATACATGTCAGCACCATTATGTTAATAATATTTACTTGTACAGTTTTACTTTATTATTAGCTAAATTTTATTTATATAACTATGACCAGAACTTTTTACTTCTTGAAGTTGATTGCACCCTCTCCAAAATGAAACTATACTTTTCATTTGCCGAAATGTACAAGAGCTGAGGTTTTATAACACGTAATTATACATTTATTAAGAAAATTTTGGCTTACTGAGTCTGGCAGAACCAACTTCTTTAAGGTCAAAAGTTAAATGCTACATGAGACAAGGTTTGAAACAATAAGAGATTTTATCCGATTAATTATGATTTTAGTCCTTAAACTTTTTTGAAATTTAGTTTTTAGTTCCTAAACAAAAATTTGATTGTTCAAGGTCTCTTAATTTTTTTAGTTAAAGTTTTTAGTTCGTAAACAAAAGATTGACCGGTGAAGGTTTCTAAACTTTCTAAAAACTCGGTTTGTAGTTCCTAAAATCTCATTAAATAGATGAAAATAATGTGTTTCAAACTTTTGCTCAGGGACTAAAAGTCATATTTTTAAAAGTTTAGGGACCTTGACAAGTCAAACTTTTGTTCAAAGATTAAAAACTTTTGTTTTGGGACTAAAAACCAAATTTCAGAAAAGTTTAGGGATTAAAAACTTAGTTAACATGCTTGAACCTTATGGTAACCTTTCTACTGATTTTAAAAACTGTTGATTTCATACTATTAATGCATATTATATGCAGAATTCATGGATATAATGCTTTGGTCGATGATTACTTGATTGGAAGCCAAGGGTTGATATGATAATTAACAGTTTTAAGTTTTAACTAAAAGTCATTTACCTGCAGATTGCATTCACCTTTTTGGTATACCCTTCTTTAATCCTAGCATATATGGGACAAGCTGCATATCTTTCTAGACATCATTCCCTTGAAAGTGACTATCGAATTGGGTTCTACGTATCTGTACCTGGTAAGATCTTTGTGATCTTCTATATAAGCACATGTTCAAAGAAAGATTGGTGTTTACTTTTCTTCCGGCTTACTTTCGTTTTTCCTTCTTCTCAGTAAAACTTAGATGGCCAGTTCTTGCAATAGCCATACTTCAAGCTGTGGTTGGAAGTCAAGCTGTCATCACAGGGACTTTCTCAATAATCAAACAATGTTCTGCTTTGGGATGTTTCCCCAAAGTCAAAATCATTCACACGTCATCTAAGATGCATGGCCAGATTTACATTCCTGAAATCAACTGGAGTTTGATGCTACTTTGCCTGGCTATTACAGTTGGATTTAGAGATACAAAACGCATGGGAAATGCAGCAGGTACTCTATCTGCAAGAAATAATCTCATGATCCCTATGAATATGATAACTTAAATTTGATCATGATTGAAGTATTTTTAAATGATCATGATTAAATTTGAAATATTTTTAATGTATGCTCTCACAGTGTAAAGGATGTCATTCAATCAGAAACTGTCATGTATGTAAGTTTGTTGACTTTTATAATATTTGTTTTAAAAGTCATACTAACCATGATTTCAGATTGATTGACAACGTAAACATTTTTATATTCACAATGCATAGAAATCAAACTATTTTTAAACAAGTTTTTGTTTTCTTTGCTTTAACAGGTTTGGCTGTCATAACTGTCATGCTGGTGACCACTTGCTTAATGTCTCTAGTTATGGTCTTGTGTTGGCACAAAAGCATTTTGCTAGCAGTATGCTTCATATTGTTCTTTGGCTCTATTGAAGCACTCTATTTCTCTGCATCCCTCATCAAGTTCCTTGAGGGGGCTTGGGTCCCCATTGCCCTCTCCCTCATCTTCCTCATTGCCATGTATGTGTGGCACTATGGCACAATAAAGAAGTATGAGTTTGATGTTCAAAACAAGGTTCCAATCAACTGGCTCCTCAGTTTAGGCCCCTCTCTAGGAATTGTCAGAGTCAAGGGAATTGGCCTAATACACACAGAACTAGTATCTGGGATTCCAGCTATTTTCTCACACTTTGTCACCAATCTCCCTGCCTTCCACCAAGTTGTTATCTTCCTTTGCATCAAATCTGTCCAAGTGCCACATGTTAGACCTCAAGAGAGGTTCTTGGTGGGGAGAGTAGGCCCAAAGGAGTATAGGCTCTACAGGTGCATAGCACGGTATGGCTACAGAGACATTCACAAGGATGACATGGAGTTTGAGAAGGATCTTGTATGCAGCATAGCTGAATTCATCAGATCAGACACCTCAGAATATGGCTTAGGACTTGGGGGAGGTTTTGAAGAAGATACAAAGATGACAGTTGTTGGAACTTTAGCATCAAACATAGAGGGTGTAATAAGGATGTCTTCTGAGGATTATGAACAAGAAGATTCTCAAATGGAAGGCCCTTCTTCAGAATTGATAGAGGTTAAGTCTCCTGAGAAAGTGAGAAAAAGAGTGAGGTTTGTTGTGCCAGATAGTCCACAAATTGATCTGGATGCAAGGGAGGAGCTGCTTGAGCTAATGGAAGCAAAAGAGGCTGGAATGGCATTCATATTGAGTCACTCTTATGTTAGAGCAAAAAGTGGATCAAGTTGGATAAAACAAGTTGTTATCAATTATGGGTATGATTTCTTAAGGAGAAACTCTAGAGGGCCAACATATGCTTTGAGTATACCACATGCATCCACCTTAGAGGTGGGAATGATCTATCATGTATGAACGAGTTTTGGCTAGAGTTATAATATTATATCTAGTTTAGTTTTGTAACTAGTGATATTGTATGGTAGGTCAACCTTACACATGATAAATATGGTGGCATTTTGTACAGTGACACCCTCCAAGCTTCTTGACAAGTGCTGCATGCCGACCTGTCGTATTCACCTTTCGTTTTTGTATTTTTCTTGGTACATAAATAAGCTGTGTCTGTAGGGACTAGTTCCCAAAATGTCTACCAAGCTCTATCTTGTCGTCTTGTTCTAGCATGAATCTGAAATGTAGATCATGTTCAAGATTTCCAACAGATAATGTAACGAGTCTTTTGAATGAAAAGAAGAAAACCCAATGGATTAATATCTTTGATATATAGTTTGATAGTGTATCTTCAAATATCACAAATTTTGGCTTTAGTTTCTGCAAGATATTTTTGTTCATTTTAGTTTTTATAAATCTTAAAAGTTTTAAAATAATTCTTATTATTCTATCTAATACAAATATGACATGCATTTATAGATAAAATGAGGACATGTCACGTCATTATTTCAAAGTGATTAATGATATGATGATATCTGAATACAAGTCACGACACCACTAAATAATAATAAAGATCATTTAAAAGAAAATACATGTGATGAAAATATTTTATGAGGTTATTTTTTTATAAGGTTATTATTTCACACACAATTTTATAATGATGAGATATTATCCACTTTAGATCTAAGTCCTCACGATTTTGTTTTTGGTTATCACTCAAAAGACTACACTATCATTGGAATATAAGTATGTTTTATAAGTTGTTATTTTTTCTCTTATTTTATCGATGTGAGACTTGTTTGTATCCCAACAATTTTCCCCTCAAATAAAGGGCCTAACCTATCATAGCAGAATCTGTCTTTATATATCACATTATATGTTATGAGTTATGAGAATCATTACCGCATCCAATCTTGCGGCTTTGATACCAATAATGAAGTTATTTTATAATATTTGTTTGAAGGAATATTTTATAAAAATTATTTTTATATGATCTAATTTTATTCATGAATCTTTATTTATAAAGAAAATTTGTTATATAAAATCAAATATTGATATTATTCTATTCTAAAAATAAGAAAAAAAATCCTAAAATAACCAAAAACAAATTAAATCTAAATATTTGAAATATTAGTAAAATATTTTTATAAAAAATTAATTTATTCTTCTAATGATATTTAGACATTCTAAACAATAAGAACCAAAACTATAAATATATATATATATATACACGTATGTGGTAATATCAAGTCCTGTATATTGTTATTATCTGAATTATGCTGTAATAATTTGATGCAGAAGTAGCATCCTTGTTTTGTCTGTATTTGATTGATGATATATTAAGGTAAAAAAGAGGGAAAAAAAAAAGAATTAATAGTCTTAAAATACTATTTTACAACAGAAGAATACCACTTTATTTTTATGAAAATGGATTCGAAGGAAAGAAGATATGGGACCATCTGTTTGAGATATGAAAGCAAAATACTATTTAAAGGAAATCACTTGGTATATGAAAGAGTGAACAGTTTTAAGAGTTATATACTCATGTCTTAATATTTCAAATTCTAAAGGGACAAATTTTACTACATCCAACTGTTAATGTCCCAATTTCTCTATTTATTAGTTGATACTAGTGTAAAAAAGTCTTTTACGTCATCTAAATTACGTCGAAATAGGTGAACGCTGACGTTAAAAAATGCAGTGGTTAATTATTCGGGTGCAGCTCATGTGTAGAGGATATGTAAACATTGCTGATTGCTCTCGAACCTACAGTTAATTATTTCTCTCTTTTGGTTACATAAATCTAATGTTAAGTTTGATTCGTGGAAGAAAATTAAAAGAGAAAAGAGGAAGAATGAAAAAAAAATAGAAGTGTAATGATATTTTAAATTATTCATTAAAAAAGTAAATCAAAATTAGTGAAATTATACCCTCAATCACTTTTTATAGAATTCAAATTTAATTGGTGTAACTGTTGACTTAATTATAAAATTTTAAAAAGATTAAGAACTCGATTACAATTTTTTATTGTTTAAACACAGTCTTTAATTACAAATTTTATAATTTAGAAATTTTTAATAAAATATCAAAAAAGTTTAAGAACCTGCTGATGTATTAAACACACACTAATGACTTATTTAAAAAAAATCAATAAAGTTAAGGAACTCGCTGAAGTATTAAAATCAGAGACATATGAAGACAATAATGTTTATTAGGGGAGAGAAATTGAATAGAAATTCTAATATTTCATTAAAATCAATGTAGAATGAGGGAGTATGAAACAAGTTTTATTTTATTTTTAAGCCTGTGTTGAGTGTCTTTTATGCATGATTTGCACTCAACTTTTTGGTACTCTTTTTGGTAATTGTAGATATTAAATATGTTATTTTACCCCCTTTATTTAAAGAATCAAGTTATACTAAAAGAGTAGAGGAGTAGTAGCAAAATCTTAAGGAATTTCCTTATTTTTTGCAGGTTTTTTAGGAAGGCAGAGATCCACAGCCATAGCTGTGGATCTGGAGCTCGAGCTGTGGAAATCTGGGGAGAAATTGTGAAGGTCAGAAACTTGCAGCTATAGCTGTGGTTTTGCAGCTATAGCTGTGGAAATCTGGAATGCTCATTTTTGGTTCCAGAGACTTGAAGCTATAGCTGTGGATCTAGAGCTCGAGCTGTGGAAATCTGAAATGCAAACTTGAAGCTCCAGAGAGTTGAAGCTAAAGCTGTGGACTCTCAGCTAAAACCATGGAAGCACCCAGGACCCAACACCAACTCCAGAGATCCACAGCCATAGCTGTGGCTTCACCGCTTGAGCGTTGGAGGTTCCTTAAGTTTGAAGGAGTTGCCACAGCTATAGCTGTGAAACCACAGTTGCAGCCTTGGAGGTTTCTTCACCCTGAAGGACTCTCCACAGCTATAGCCGTGGATCTGCAGCTGCAGCCGTGGATATAAAAGTTACTTTTTGGCCTTGTTTTGAAGCCAATATAAAAGGGGAAAACGAGGAATACGGGGATCACGAATTTAACAGAGAAAAACAGGGGAAAAGCTTGGGAAGAAGGAAGAACGAAGGAAGAACAGAGACTTGGAAGCTGGATCCTTTGGGAACGAAGATCAACTCCATTTCTTCATCCTTTGCTTTGTAATTTCTTCTTTTCACTCTTTGATTCTGTAATGGCCATGGGTGGCTAAACTTCTTAAGGATTGGTTAGATGTAACTACTAACTCCTCTTCTTCTTAAATATATGCATTTTGATCTCATTATTTGTGTAATGATTCTTCGCTTAACGCTTATATCGGCTTGATCAACCGTTGTATGATTTTTGGCTTTTGAATCCAGTTGGAAAACGCTTTCGAAAACCCGAACTGAATCTTGCACCTAATCACCTCTTGTTCTAGGAATAGACTTGATTTGGTTAGTCACATTGTTCAAGTTATTGTTCTTAATGCGAAGTGTTAGACTCAAAACATTGAGGAATCATGTTTTGAGCTTAATGACTTTAGGATTCAACCTTGAGGAATCTTGTTGGATTATTTAATGAACGTGGAAATAATGAAATTAGAATTGCATTTATGCTAAGAAGATCTATGAGTTAGCAAGTGCATCTGAGCCAATCCTTGTTTCTTAATCATTGTCTTTACTACATTTGCCTTATTGTGTTGTTTGAATCTGTTTTCACTCAATTGAATTTTTAAACTCATTCTCTTTTAAATCATTTGAGCGAGAGTTACTAAACACGCAAATCCCTGAGGACGATCTTTAAATACTACTTCGAAACTTGGTTCACTTGCCAAGTGATAGGTTTGCGAAAATCTTCATCAAGTTTCTGGCGCCGTTGCCGGGGATTTGGTGCTATTTAGTAATTCTTAATCTTGTGATTTTGTAATTGTGTAGATAATTCATTTTTTGAATATTTATAATATATAGATATTTGTCTTGTTGTGTTTTGTGGACTTACCTTGCTGTGCAGACTTCTTTAAAAGTGTATGCGAGGAAAAACTCCAGCCGAAGAATTGCATTTTGATCCCGAAATTGAAAGAACGGCAAGGAGGAACAACAATAGAACAAGAAGACTGAGACAGTTAGAGAGAATCCAAAAACAACAGCAAGATCTTCTGAGTTCTTCTACTTCATCAAATCAACCACACTTCGAAACAGAAATGGCTGAAGAGGGAACAGGTGGACCAGGTAGGCAGCCAAGAAGAACCCTAGGTGATTATGCACAACAACATGGTCCTAGGCATTTTTCTAGTATTGCAGCTCCAAATACTTCTAGGGCAATGGAGATGAAGCCTGCCTTCCTTACCTTGGTTAGCTCACAACAATTTGCTGGCCTTGATCATGAAGACCCATACTCACACCTTTCAAATTTCTATGAGTTATGTGGAACTATGGGAATTCCTGAAGGCGATGAGGAAGCTGTATATTTGAGGTTGTTTCCCTTCTCTTTAACAGGAAAAGCTAAAGTTTGGTTACAATCTCACCCAAATCAGAGTTTGACAAGCTGGGGTGATGTGGAAAACAAGTTTGTGAACAGATTCTATCCATCATCCAAGTATATTAAGGCCAAGTCAGAAATTACTACTTTTAGGCAAGGTGCGGATGAACCATTTTGTGAAGCCTGGGAAAGATTTAAGTCATTGCTTAGGAAATGTCCTAACCACGGGTTTGAAGATATAGCTCAACTCAATTTCTTTGTGAATGGAATCAAGCCTGAGGTGAAGATGTTATTGGATGCTGCAGCTGGTGGCACTATGATGACTGTGAGTCCAGAGGAAGCCACTCAAATCATAGAATCTCTGGCATCTTCTGATCACCAAGCAGAGCATGGGAGACACCAATCTCATAAAAGAGGAGTTCTTGATCTTAGCACTAATGATGCAATCCTTGCTCAGAATAAATTGCTGTCCCAACAGATTGAAGTATTGACTAAGCAGATGGCCAAGATTCCACAACAGCTTCATGCTATTGCTTCTTCTTCAAATCAACCAAACCCTTCCCTAAAATGTGATTTTTGTGGAGGAGATCTTCCCAATGGTCACTGTTCAGAAATTCCAAATGAAGAAGAGGTCAACTATGTGGGGAACCAACAGAAAGGAGGTAATTTTAATTCCCGTAATTATAATACTAACAATTATATGCAGGGGAATCAAGGTTGGAGAAACAACAATAACAACCAAGGTTATGGATGGAGGAATGAAGCTGGACCATCCAATAGGCCACCACCACAACAACAACAACAACACCAGCCTGCTTATCCTTCTATGCATGAAAGAACCAGCAAGTTGGAGGATACTCTGAACCAGTTCATGCAGGTGTCTATGAACAACCAGAAGAATACAGAGGCATCTATCAAGAACTTGGAGGTGCGGGTGGGTCAGCTAGCTAAACAATTAGCTGACATGTCTAAAGGCCCATTTTCAGCCAACACCGAGACCAACCCTAAGGAGTATTGCCAAGCCATAACAACAAGAAGTGGGAAGGTGGTAGGTAGTGATGTTGGGGTAACTGAGAAAAATGAAAAGAAAGAAAATAGTAAACTGAAGGCGGTTGAGGAGGAGATTGAGAAGAATGAGGGAGAAAGCAATAAAAATGAGGGTGTAGATAGTGAGAAAATAAAAGAGAAGAATGAAGTTGAAAAGGAGAAGAATAAAAAGAAGGGCAAGGAAGTCATTTCCACTGTTCCTATTAAAGACTTACCTTACCCTCATGCTCCTTCCAAGAAAGAAAAAGAAAGACAGTTCTTGAGATTTCTGGATATCATAAAGAAGCTCCAGATTAATATTCCTTTCACTGAAGCCATGGAGCAAATGCCCACATATGCTAGGTTCATGAAGGAATTGTTAACTAAGAAAAGGAGAATGCTTGAAGAAGAGACTGTGGAACTTGAGGCAGGATGCAGTGCCATTATACAGAAGTCTCTACCTCAGAAGTCCAGAGATCCAGGCAGTTTCACTCTCCCTGTATCAATAGGTAATCTGTCAGTGGGTAAGGCACTTTTAGACCTTGGAGCCAGTATTAACTTGATGCCTTTATCCATGCTAAAGAAGATAGGAGAAGTGGAAGTAAGACCTACAAGAATGACCTTGCAGTTGGCAGACAGATCCATCAAGATTCCATATGGTATAGTGGAAGATATGATAGTGAAGGTTGATAAGTTCATGTTTCCAGTTGATTTCGTAGTCATGGATATAGAAGAGGATGTAGAGGTTCCATTGATATTGGGCAGACCCTTTATGAAGACAGCTCGAGTTATCATTGACATGGATGAAGGAAAGTTGAAAGTGAGGGTCCAAGATGAGGAAGTGAGTTTCAATGTATTTAAAACAACGAAGTTTCCAAAAGGTCACAAAGATTGCTTTAGAATTGATGTATTAGATGATGTGCACATGGAAACTCAAAATGATTTCAAGAGCTCATCGCCACTAGAGAAGGCTTTGCCTATCTCTAACGAAGAATTGGAAAAGGTCATTGGTAAAGCTTGTCATCTGCCAGTGGAATTTGAACATAAAGCATTTTGGGCTTTGAAGGCTTTAAATTATGATTTGAAAGCAGCAGGGGAGAAAAGAAAGCTTCAATTGCATGAATGGGAAGAAAGGAGATTGAAAGCTTATGAGTCCTCTAAGTCTTACAAGCACAAAGCCAAGATATGCCATGACAAGAATATTCTAAATAGGAACTTCCAACCTGGCCAGCAAGTATTACTGTTCAATTCTAGGTTAAAACTTTTCCCTGGGAAGCTCAAATCTAAGTGGTCAGGTCCTTTCTTAATTAAATCTGTCAAATCATATGGGGCAATTGAACTTGAAGATCCCGTCTCTGGACGGACTTGGCTAGTTAATGGTCAGAGGCTCAAGCACTATTTGGGTGGTGAAATTGAGAGATTCACTGC
Source organism: Cajanus cajan (assembly GCF_000230855.2). NCBI lineage: Eukaryota > Viridiplantae > Streptophyta > Magnoliopsida > Fabales > Fabaceae > Cajanus > Cajanus cajan. The sequence goes on from NC_138518.1 coordinate 2,454,151, forward strand.
CAGTACACATTTGAAGTAGCCATGAGCAATCTGGAATTGTCAAGCTAAAGACATTAAATTAGCATGTTCTGTTTAATTTCTGGTTTTTTATTAGTTTTGTGTGGAATGAGTGTGTAGTAAGAGTTTTGTTCATAGATATGCTTAATTTTATAATAGTAATGCATGTTGATTGGTGTTTTGAATGTTATGTAATGTGTTAAAACTGTTGATCATATTGGTTACGTGTCTTGTGCTTGTTGTGTTAGTAGGTAGGAAATTATTTTGATGCTTTATAATGTGCAGTAGAATGTGTTTTGTGATGTGTAATGGAATGTCTTGGTGGTTATAATACTTTGTAATGTTTTGAGTTTCATGGTCATGTTGGCGGCATACTTATTTTGTAAAGCTTTGGTCTGTGAGATGTTATCTTTGGGTGAATTATAGTTGCTTGGGTAGCTTTGAGTATTGTGTTGTCATAAGAAATTTGATCATTGGTTGGTTTTCCAAGTTGGTGCTCTATATATGTGTTTAGTAAGTGAATCCCTTGAGGATGTGTTCTTTTGAGTGGTATGTTCATGGTCAATGCTAATTATCTTCGAAAAATGATAGAAATTATTGTGAACTGGTTTCGAGTGTTGAAATTCAAACTCTAAGTCTCACCGCTCAAGCGCCAGCTTCTGCAGCTATGGCGCCACTTCTCTGCCAAGGTTTTTAGACTTTCACATGCCACAGCTACAGCGCCAGGCTTCACAGCCATAGCGCCAAGTCTCTGGAGATCACCCTTGATCTCAAAATTCCACAGCTGCAGCGCCAAATTCTACAGCTAAGGCGCCAATTCTCGGGTTGATCAAATTGTATAACCAGTTCCAACGCTCAAGCGCCACAATCTGCAGCTAAAGCGCCAAGTCTCTGCCAAGCTTTTTATGTGATTTAAATTCCCAGCGCTGGAGCGCCAGTTTCCACGGCCTTAGCGCCAACTTTCTGGTTGAATGTTGACTATCCAGCGCTCAAGCGCCCAATTCCAGCGCTATAACGCCACCTCTATGGATTCCTTGAGCTTAAAAACTTCACAGCTGGAGCGCCAAGCTCACAGCCATGACGCTAACTCTCTGGTAGCATATGCAATCCCCAGCGCTCAAGCGCCAAAACCACAGCCTTAGCGCCAATTTTCTGGCGCCAATTTAAGACCAGGGAACTCCACCATTTGGGTCAGTTTTAAAACTGAACCCCTCTATCCACTCCTTTGTTTCTCTTCCTCTCCCACTCACGAAACTCATTAACCTCCTCACGTTTCATCTCTTCTCTTCATAATCTCCATAAATCCTTTGTTCTTCATCATCCATTTTGCACATAAACACGAAAGGATACATTTTTATTAGCATTACAAGGTACAATCTTCATCTTTCTAACTTCCGTGTGTAATGCATGAAACCTTTGCTTGCTCACTTCAACTTTTTGGAACCTTAAGCATGATTTTGTTATCTTTTTGAGTTCTTTAAAGCATGATGATGGCATCAGTTGTGATGTAGTTCACTTGTGGAATGCAATGCTTGAATTTGGGTGTTTGATTCTTCAATATTGCACATGCATGATCCTTCTCATTTTCTGCCTATTTTGTGTTTGAAGAATTTCCTGAATGAGAAAAGTATTTGATTTGAAACAATGAAAGCTTTGAAAAAGGTGATCACTGAAATGTTTCATTTTTGTGAAGAAATGTAAACCTTGCATGGCAAGAATTCACGTGCATTTTGCTTTTCTTTCTCATGTACACCACGTGTTTGGTTAAATGCTTGAGTGAATTTGTGTTCTTTATTTAAAGTGTAAAATCATTGTGGTTGGTTGATCATGGGAGCTAGTAGGAAATATTTGCTTGTTCATTGGTGGCTTTGAAATAACTTTAGTGTTTCACATGTTAGAATGTTTATTGATCATTCCTTATGCCCCATGAAGAATTGTGTTGTGTTTGATCAACTTGTAGACTAACTTGGTTGCAAGAATTGGTTGTAAAATTTTCAGATAGTTGTTCAAGAGGTGGCGGTTCAAGCGGAAGCTCTAACGCCACTCATAAAATCCCAGATGCACCAACCTCACCACCACCATCTGAAGTGGCCTGGGGACAGTCCTATATTTTCTGGAGGGGGTGGAGATCAAGGAGATCAAGGTGAACAACTTTATGGTGGGGAGCAAGAGCATGAGCAAGCAATGATGAAAAGGAGAGAATGGAGGGTCGCTGTCACCCTCGTTTTGAGGAAGAGAAGTTCCACTTTAATTTTATGCCATTTTAAATTCCAGTCATTTTAAATTCCAGTTGTTTTAGGTTCTGTTTTGTTAATTGTTTGAACTATGTGGTAGTTTATATACTTATTGTGAAAAAAAAAAAATTGGAAAAATTGAAAATCATTTTTGAAAGGTAGTAAATGAGATGGCTTTTAGATCAACAAGAGTGAAAACACATCTTTTGATTCACCTTAAAATGGTTGTTTTGAGACTTGTTTTGAGGTTGCACTCACCCAACTTTGTTTGATCATGAAATTGTGAGTTATTTGATTAGCATGGCATGAAAGATCAATAATTGAACATTTAGCCAAGCTGGTGAGTGAGAGAGACCAAACAGTGCATATATCATATATTTCCACTTTTGAGAGCCATCATCATAATATATGTGTTTGCATTGGTTGAATCTTGAATGATTGTTCTTGTGAGAAAGTTTTGGACAGGATCAAGGCATTCCCTTGTAAATAACTGAAATCTTTGTAAGCCTAGAGCCAAACAGCCAGCCATAACTGAATTCATCATTTAAAACCTGTTGAGCCTTAACCTTCAAATCACCTTAAACCTTTCCCAAATACCAACTCATCACTCTGACCAAATTCTTGAGAGTAAATGAAAATGAATTGGGGATTAAGTTGGGGTAGTGGTAAGAATTGTCAAATTGAGAGAAAGTGGTGAAATTAAGTTAATGCAACTTGAAGGGAAGAGTCACCCCTCCATCATTTTTCTCTGTTCACATTCAAGTGTGCTTGTTATTTTCATTCTGTCATTATTTTGATCTCAAAAAAAAAAAAACAAAAACAAAAAACAAAAAACAAAAAAACGAAAAAACAAAAAAAAAAAAAAAAACAAAAAAAAAAAAATCAAAAAATCAAAAAATCAAAAAATCAAATCAAATCAAGAGCAAAATAAGCAAGCACCTGTACAAAGAGTCTTAAAAGAGAGAGGGACCTCTTGAAATCTAGGCAAAGAACCTTAAGGAAAGAGGGTGTGTAATTAGAGGAAGATTTTGGGCTGAGAGATCTGGTTGGAGTTGAATATTTAGAGTGAGCAAAGTGGACTGTTTGGTTCATGTTCATTTTACTCTCTTGAGTTTAAACCCTGTTAATCTGAAAAACCACATTCCTTTGTTAACCAAGCCTCAGTCAACCCTCAACTTTCCAAAAAAGTCCTTGTGATCCTTAATTTCTCTCAAAGAGTAGTACTGAAGAGATGATATCAATGCTTATGTTCATAGAAATGATGAATGGACTTGAGAGAAACACTTACCCTGGAGAGCCATTGTTGAGAGAGTATGTTCAGATATTGGTTTGTAATGTTCATGCTATGATTTGCCTTGCAATTTTTGTGTTTGGGCATGGTTGTTGTTGTGGGCACCTCAGTGAGTAGAAATTGGTTTTTGATGGTGAATTGATTGAGTGTTTATCTATTGTTGATATAGAAGAAATCTCATGGTAGGAAGTAACCTTTTTGGTTTTTGATTGGTATCTTGTTGGGGACCAACAAGAGATTAAGTTGGGGTAGTTGTTGAGTGTCTTTTATGCATGATTTGCACTCAACTTTTTGGTACTCTTTTTGGTAATTGTAGATATTAAATATGTTATTTTACCCCCTTTATTTAAAGAATCAAGTTATACTAAAAGAGTAGAGGAGTAGTAGCAAAATCTTAAGGAATTTCCTTATTTTTTGCAGGTTTTTTAGGAAGGCAGAGATCCACAGCCATAGCTGTGGATCTGGAGCTCGAGCTGTGGAAATCTGGGGAGAAATTGTGAAGGTCAGAAACTTGCAGCTATAGCTGTGGTTCTGCAGCTATAGCTGTGGAAATCTGGAATGCTCATTTTTGGTTCCAGAGACTTGAAGCTATAGCTGTGGATCTGGAGCTCGAGCTGTGGAAATCTGAAATGCAAACTTGAAGCTCCAGAGAGTTGAAGCTAAAGCTATGGACTCTCAGCTAAAACCATGGAAGCACCCAGGACCCAACACCAACTCCAGAGATCCACAGCCATAGCTGTGGCTTCACCGCTTGAGCGTTGGAGGTTCCTTAAGTTTGAAGGAGTTGCCACAGCTATAGCTGTGAAACCACAGCTGCAGCCTTGGAGGTTTCTTCACCCTGAAGGACTCTCCACAGCTATAGCCGTGGATCTGCAGCTGCAGCCGTGGATATAAAAGTTACTTTTTGGCCTTGTTTTGAAGCCAATATAAAAGGGGAAAAACGAGGAATACGGGGATCACGAATTTAACAGAGAAAAACAGGGGAAAAGCTTGGGAAGAAGGAAGAACGAAGGAAGAACAGAGACTTGGAAGCTGGATCCTTTGGGAACGAAGATCAACTCCATTTCTTCATCCTTTGCTTTGTAATTTCTTCTTTTCACTCTTTGATTCTGTAATGGCCATGGGTGGCTAAACTTCTTAAGGATTGGTTAGATGTAACTACTAACTCCTCTTCTTCTTAAATATATGCATTTTGATCTCATTATTTGTGTAATGATTCTTCGCTTAACGCTTATATCGGCTTGATCAACCGTTGTATGATTTTTGGCTTTTGAATCCAGTTGGAAAACGCTTTCGAAAACCCGAACTGAATCTTGCACCTAATCACCTCTTGTTCTAGGAATAGACTTGATTTGGTTAGTCACATTGTTCAAGTTATTGTTCTTAATGCGAAGTGTTAGACTCAAAACATTGAGGAATCATGTTTTGAGCTTAATGACTTTAGGATTCAACCTTGAGGAATCTTGTTGGATTATTTAATGAACGTGGAAATAATGAAATTAGAATTGCATTTATGCTAAGAAGATCTATGAGTTAGCAAGTGCATCTGAGCCAATCCTTGTTTCTTAATCATTGTCTTTACTACATTTTCCTTATTGTGTTGTTTGAATCTGTTTTCACTCAATTGAATTTTTAAACTCATTCTCTTTTAAATCATTTGAGCGAGAGTTACTAAACACGCAAATCCCTGAGGACGATCTTTAAATACTACTTCGAAACTTGGTTCACTTGCCAAGTGATAGGTTTGCGAAAATCTTCATCAGCCTGTTATCAACTGCTATATTGAATGAGAGCTTATTTGTGGTTCAACTAATTGTACGTGAATAGCCTTTTTCTTGCAAAAATAACTTATATTTAAGTACGGATGACTAGGGATGACAAATAAATCTGTATTCGTGGGGTAATATCTGAACCCGTCCTAATTTTGACAGAAAATACCTAATTTGACCGGGTACGGATATGAGTATGGGTAAAATTCAATATGTTAAACTGGGTACGGGTATGGGTATATACATACCCGTCCCGTACCTGTACCCGTACCCGTCTCTGATTGAATTATGTTAAAAAAAATTAATATTTTATTATGTGTAATTATTTATTATAATTGTTATTACCGGAAATCTGCTGTAGAGATGATCTGCCGAGTAAGATTGGTGAGCCTCCTTCGCTGGTACGTTGGTGTTCCAAGATGTGGGCGGTACCTGCCAAAGAGACTCCGATGCTAAAGTTAGGGTTTGTATGAGTATGAGTCTCGTATAAGTAATGCACGTACCTTAGTGTGAATTAGGGTTGCTTTGGGCCCCGAGCTTGAGATGAGATATGATAAGATTAGATAATGGATCTCGTCTGGAGCGAGATTCCCTGAGATCAATTATCATCTACTTAAATGCCGAGCTGACGTCGCGTAGTGCGTGCCTGAGGTCATCTTGCGCTGTGATGCCGAGCTCGGAGCTCGGTTTCGCAGTACGGATAGTACAATAATGTAAAATATTTATAGTTATTTTTTTAGAGGAATTTATAGTTGTTTAATTATTAAGAAATCTCTTGATTAAAATATGAGATAAAGAAACAATTTAATTATAATTATAATATAATAAAAAAATAATTTAAAAATATTATATATATTGGTACAAGTATATCCGATACCCGACGGGAACGGAGATGGGACGGAATTACATACCCGATGAGTACGGATACGGGTACGAGGATGAGTTTGAGTCACGGGAACAAAAATGATATTATAAAATCCGTACCTGACCCGCCCTGTTACCATTCTTAATGATGACTTTGTAATTTATAAATTTATATTGTCAACTTTAACGAGTTTGTTATTTTTTTCTTCAGCCGACGATAACAAGATTGTTAAAGATAGCCCATTTAATACTTTATTTAAAAGCCCATTTAGTAGCCTGATTGGTTAAGTACCAAATAAACGTGGGCTACATCCATTTTCAGAATTTTAATTTTGTTTATTTTTTTTATATATATCCCACTTTTTGAGGTGCCTTCAACGTAGTGAGAAGATTAGTTACTTCTATTGACGGTGGATACTCCAGGAAAAAAAAAAAATAAGACACGCTTTTATATAAGATTAAAATCAGTCATTAACCTTTTTGTTGATTTTGAGTTAAATTATGGATTGTTTACTTCATTCTTAGGCAAATCTGTGTAAAAGAATACAAAATATGAAGACCAACCTCTTTAGTAACTTTGTTTCATTCAAGTTGATTTTTTTTTTTGCAATGAAGGAATTAATTTTGAGATAAGTAAAAATGTTTAATTTTTATTGATAAGAATTAAATTTTAAAAGTAGAAATGTAAAATATTTTTATATTTAAAAATATTCTTTTAACATCATTCTTTTTTTCAAAAGACTACTATCAAATTTTGATTAGACCACTTCACAATTATCAAATTATGAAGCTAAAATGAAAATGATGGGTAAAAATTTCACAAATGGTGAACTTAATAAAGTTGCTCTTCTTACATTTTTTTTAATTAGAAGAAAACAAGCACCTTGTAGACATGTGGTTTAATTTTGTAACGGTTTGCAATGATAATTATTTTAGGTTAGGAATCTTAGGAGTTTACTAGCATAGAATCTAGATAGTTGTTTTTTTTTTTTATACATTTATATTTTATAACCTAACATTACTTAAAGCCACACAAGATCAATTCATTTAGCTTTGTTTTAATTAAGTGGCAATTTTTTTTAACTAACTATAACTTGATCAAACAATATCTTTGATTCAATTTTTAAGCAAAAGCTTAAACTGAAAATATTGTACCTAACGCGGGTTTGATAGTTCTTTAACAATTTTTTTCCCCTAAAGAAAAGAAAGGGAACTCTTAGATTCCTAAAGAAATTTGGCAATGGCATTTGGGAATCTTAAGAAAGATGATGTTCTTCATTTCTTAGTTTTTCTCTCTTTATCTTTTTCTTTGTTTACTAATCCATAACCTCTCTTAGTTTCTGAGAACTTTTACTTTGTATTTTCTGTCTCTGCGGTTGCTTCTTATTTATTATTCTTTTCATAAATACGCTTTAATGATGCTTATCATCTCACCAGATGGATCAATCACAACTTTGACATACACTTACGTTCAATCATGAATGATTTTTTTTTTTGTAATGAAAATCGTGTCTATGATTTAAAAACTCGACGAGGAATGCAAGTTATAGGTATTGAAGGTAAACATTCAAAAGAAAAATAGTGCATGAATACCTTCGTTGAATCACAACTTTGATGATTTTTATAATAATTACAATTGTTTAACGTATCTTAAATAAAAAGCTGAGGTTAAACAATTTTATAACTAAGTGATTGATGTAATTAATTATCAACTTTAACACAATTGGTATATATTTTTTTTAATTGTACTAATATTTTTGATATGGTTATTTAACTTATTAACCTCGTATTTACTTGATATATAAAGTTAGGCAACCATATAATAATCATCTTAAAGAGTCGTGGAAAATATTTTTGTTTTATTAACTAACATAATAAAATACACATATTGAAAGAAAATAAGCTTAATATTAAGATAACTAAAATTATTCACAGTTATCTTATGTTTTTTTTAATACAATTATAATATTAATATGAAATATTTATTTTTAAAAATAGTGACTAAATGAATATTTCACTCCCAATCATATTTAAAATTTCGAAAAATTGCACTCATCTTTAATTAAATCTTTTTAAATGACACACACCCTTTCTAATTTTCAAGTAAATATTAACATACGTATAACACTTTATATAAGATAATACTATTTATTATTAGGAAAGAATAAATTATTAATAAGGTGTTAACAATTGAATAGACTCAATTTTTTTACTTAATTTTAATTCTTAAATTATATCTTAAATATTATATATGTTGTGATTTAAATAATATACCAATTTCAAGGAACAATATCAAAGAATGAACCCAAAAATTATTATTTTTAAATTTAAAAAACAATAAAAATTTTCATAAAGAAACAAATGATATATTAACAAACTATGAATTAACTTTTATTTTCCCGACTTCTCTCACTTTAACTAATAACGTTATTTTAAGGGAAGTAAGTAATTTTTAAAAATTAAAAAAAATGTTTCTCATTTAAATAAATGTAAGAAGAAGTTAATGTAATTTTTCCTTAAAACTTTGTAGAATTTAATTAAAAGATATAAATCGTTACGTGCTTTGGGTTATTATATTTTGGTTAGAGAAGTAGGTAAACAGCAAAAGCAATGGAGCCTCTAATTCTGCATGCGCGGGTATTATAGCACCGAATTCATTCAAAATGATGATGCACCAAAAGGATTCACTCTCATGATTCGTAATAGTTACAAGTAGCGTAACTTTCACGATATTTGACTAAAAAACCAACTTCAGTGCTTATTTTGACCCCAAAGACAAAAATATAATGAAAAGAATGAAAATCAGATTCGAAGAACTTGTAAAAGAAAATTCCTAAAATGACAGCACACATTAACAAAAGCATCAACCTCTTCTTAATATTGAATAGGAAATCTAACAAAAGAAGCACATGATTAGCAAGGTGACATTCATGTAAGAAAAAGATATCTTGAAAATTAAAAAAAAAAAAAAGAGAGAGAAAAAAGAAAAGAGGAAGTTATCTCTTGCTTTGGTGTTTGTAATTAATTTGATGGAACTCTCTTTCATGCTCATTGGGGCACACAATACTCAGTATTGGATCCATAACTAGTTTGTTTGTTAACTTACACTTCAATCATCTAAGAATAATACGGCTTAGTTGCAACGCATGTAGTTAAGACATGAAAACAAACAAAGGAATGAATTTGCGGTGGTTTATGCATTGATTTAAGACAAATTATAATTTTGTATGTCAAATGCTTGATTTGGAATCATCCTAAGGGAACATACATGGACATTCAAGTGTGAAACATGTTTGATCAAATCTATTTAAGCCTATTCTTGGCCATATTGAATCTTGAGGATTTGTTTTTAGTTAGTTATTATCATTATCATATCTTCATAAATTACACCACCATTATTAATATAAGATGTTTCATTATTATTTGAGTTAATAGAGTCAAATCATTAATAAAATATGATAATATAATCTTTAAGTATTCAAAATTTGATAGTATTATCATAATTCTTGATATTATAAGAAATTGTAGATAAATATAACTAATGTGATTAGAATTACGATTTTAAACACTTTAAAAACTTTGAAATTGTAACTGAAATTACACAAATTACTTTTTAGAACCTTGACAATTCTTATTCAAAAAATTTAACCTTTTTTTTTTTATAAGAATTTAATGATAGTGCAACCATCATTCAATCATATATCAATGCTAATATGACTTTTGACTTGTCTATTAATAATTTATCATAAATGATAATTTGTGAATAATGACAATGTAGAATTATCTTGACACATCATATATGGTACAGAAATTATCTCACATGAATCTACAAATTTATACAAGTACTTAATGAAAAAAAAAATGGTATGTGATGTGTCACTTGCATACCCTTGGTAGTGGAACCAAAGTTGAAATGAGAAACTTGTATAAACACAAGCTTTGTGGAACCCCCTTGTCGGATAGAGTTATAAGGACACGACAATCAAAAAACACAAATCCATATGATTCCATTTCACTATCAGTTCTAAATTCTGTCTCCTCTGCCTCTCTGCTAAGTCTCTGTCATCACTACAAGTCTTGTTTGTGCCTCTATCTTCCGTAATCCTTACTTTATCTGAAAAGGGTGGGAACTGATTTCATTTCATGTGAAGAACAATAGAAAATGCATAGCTTATATTAGACATTCATTATGAGTCATGTATGAGTATTTCACATTTGGGTGCTCTTAACTGAGGGAAAGGAACAATGAGAAGGAATTGTTGTGTGCTGCTTTTTGCTTTTGTACTAGTGCTTTGTCTCTTCTCTCCAACTTCAGCCACACCACCTGCAAGTGAGTGCAACATGCTCTAAAGTCTAAACCATGTTCTTTATGAGTTAAATTTTCTTCTTCATGAGTTGAATTTCATGTGACATGCAGAGGTTGTTACTGGGGTTGTTTCCAATGTGGTTTCTGCTCTTCTTAAATGGCTATGGTCACTAAGTGTGAAGTCCACAGCCAAACCCGGTAGAGGTAGAGATCTTTCATTGAGCTATCGTTTTTCTGTTTCTCATGTTGGTGGAATTGAATTGCCTTTTCAAAGTGCTAACATGGTCTTTCATAATGGGGAAAAATTTCTCAGTGCAACACACTCGCTCCATGGTTAAATTTGAGAGTGGCTACACTGTGGAGACAATATTCGATGGAAGTAAGCTTGGAATTGAGCCACACTCGGTGAAAATATCACCGAATGGTGAATTTCTGGTGCTGGATTCTGAGAATAGTAACATCTACAAGATCTCTGGTTCAATGTCTCGATGTAAGCTTCCTTTGCTGAAATTTTTTTTCTTTTTAACCATGTTATAGTTGCAAAATATCTACTGATTTTACAATAACTAATCTAGTTGATCACCTTTAACGAGTTTCCTCTTTCCAATCATTTTTTATTTTCTATCTGCTTAAGCTTGATTATATCTTTTAAAGTAAATGGTATATGTATTGATAGTGTAAAAAGATTTTAGAATATCATCCGATCACAATTTACATATATAATAAGTTTATTAACTTTTACTGTGGTATCTTAAAAGTCATATTTATCATAAACTCTTATAATGTAAATTACAATGACATAACACAAATAAACTCTTTTTTTAAAATCACATTCTTCTTTAGTTGTTCTTGGTTGGCATATTGATTTGTATAGAAGTTTCTAGTTCTTTGGCATTGTGGCTTTCCTTTTCTTCATTATGCCAAAATACTAGATTCAAAATTCAAGCATTTTCCTTTAAGAATGTTTTCTGTTTGAGTTTTACCTTGTACATAGGCTTTGCTTCATTCACGGGCCATCTTTTGATTCTACTGAGCTGTTGTAAAGATTCTTAATGAACTTTTGTTACGCTCAAGCCTCCACTTTTTAAGGTACAGCATACCTTTAGTCACCCCCCCAAAAAAAAGTATAATATGCCTGCATGATAATTTGCGGACTTACTTTCAAATAAATAAGGAAAACATGGAGAATAAAAAAGATACAAATCCTAAAACATAGAACACCTATTTGGCTTCTTTACCCCACTATAATCCTTTACCCTTTTTGTTGGTTCTTTACCCCACTATAATCCTAAATGTCACATCAATTTTAATTTAATTCTGTAACCAAGCTTCTTGAAAACAACTACACCATCTGTTAGTTAAAAAAAAAAATATACAGAGACAAACACAGGCATACACACACACATTGGCTTCTGAGTTACATTTGTTTCAGCTTGTTGACATGATTACTTAGACTTTCTCGGAGGTTTCCTAGTGCAAAGGAGAACAATGAACATGCAAGTGTCTGACTGAGTACTGAATCTTTGGATTGCGTGACAGTGAATATGACTACATAAAACATTGCAAACTATGTCCTCATTGACATTTAAGAAGTAACTTAAGCTTCTTTCAAAATAAGTCAAACTCTTGCATGTAAAAAATTCAAGCCTAGTTTATTGAAATCCAAGAGAAATTCCGTACTATCTTTATTGATGATATATGATATGATAGATAATTTATAAACAAAATCCTATGGATTTGAGATTTTCTCTCTTTTGAGTGCCCTCCAGAATGATTTCCTGTTTTGTTTGATTTTGCTGTGATGACTGCATGAAATGAAACACAGATAGCAGACCCAAATTGCTTGCTGGATCATCTGAAGGGTACATTGGACACATAGATGGGAGGCCCAGAGAAGCTAGATTGAACCACCCTAAAGGGCTTACAGTGGATGACAGAGGGAATATTTACATAGCAGACACATTGAATATGGCCATCAGAAAGATCAGTGATGAAGGTATATAATGGAATTCCTTGGACTCTGAACCTGTTTAGGATGAAAGAATGAACCAATATGCTGAAATTCTAAAAATACCAAGACCATCTTGTTTTCTCCTCTGCATAATTATGATATCATTAACCACCTTATTTTCCTCTCCCAATAGATTCCATCTTTCTGCATTTTCTGAGAGCAGAAGAAATGTGATTAATTTACCACAGAGAAATGTTAACACTACACTCCTTTTAACACTTTCTACTATTGATTAAAATTTATTAAAAATCGTAAAATTTTGTGTAACACACTTCTTGTTTAATGAGTCTTTTAATAAATTTTAATCATAAGTAAAGAGTTTGTTAGAAGGAATATTTTAGTGTATTGCTAGAACTCTTCATTTATCAAACTACTTAACTAAATGATATGCCTTTTGTACAGGGGTTACCACCATTGCAGGTGGAAAAAGGGGCCTTGTTGGAGGCCATGTTGACGGTCCAAGTGAGGATGCTAAGTTTTCAAATGATTTTGATGTAGTTTATGTTGGTAGTAGTTGCTCTCTTTTGGTTGTGGATAGAGGAAACCATGCAATCCGAGAGATCCAACTCCATCAAGATGACTGCACTACTTATGATGAAGATGACAATAGTTTCAACTTAGGTATGATCCACATCTAATATAATATCCTATATCTTTATTTATTTATTTATTTTTACTATTTTAGAGCATGTTGATCTCCAAGAGTTTTGCATTAACATTATAGGAATAGTGGTGCTCGTTGCTGCTGCATTCTTTGGCTATATGTTGGCATTGCTGCAGTGGAGAATGAGGGCCATGTTTTCTACTCCGGATGTAAGTACATGTTGTCCTGAACCATTGTCACAAGTTTGAAAATCTATAAATTAAATTTCAAAACAACATTGGGTTTTGAGGTATCAATATCTTCCTTGGCCCAATTCCTAAATAACCACTTGTATCCTAAAGTTGAATGTTTATGTATTCTTGATCACAGAACAGAAAACATATGTTTATTAAATGTATAGTACAACTCGGTATAAAAATAGGATTGGTTGGATAATTTTCTGTATGAACACTTGCACAAGAAGAAATTAAGAGAAAATGAAATAAACTTTTTTATTTGATAAAATTAACTTATGTAAAAGTTAAATATTTGGTTTCGGAGAAACTAATGAAAGTTTCTATAAAAATTAGCTTTTGGAGAAACTCAATTCATTTTTTCTTATTTATTTCTTTAATAATTGCTTACAAAGAAGTTTATCTCAACGGACTTTAAGTGATGCATGCTCTCACAATATAAGTGTTTTAAAGTATTCAATCACAAACTCGTATAATAAATTTGTTGACTTAAACATACTAAAAATAATTTCTGATTAGTTGAGAATATTTAAACTTCTATACTAACAATAACTCATAGTATAAACTGACAAATATCATAATCATATTTCATTGTCAGGATCCAAGAGGTCCTTCAAGGAAGAAAGGCACACCATATGCAGCACAGCAGATGCAAAGGCCTCCTCCCCCTCCTCCTACCAAGTCAGTGAGGCCTCCTTTGATTCCAAATGAAGATGAATTTGAGAAACAAGATGAGGGCTTCTTTGTTTCTCTTGGAAGGCTAGTCCTGAACTCTGGCTCATGCATGGGTGAAATCTTGGGGGGCTTGTTCTCAGGATCCAAAAGGAAGCCACAACTTCAATATCATCAATATCAGTATGCAAACAGACATCATCCTAATACATGGCCAATGCAAGAGAGTTTTGTCATCCCAGATGAAGATGAACCACCTTCTATAGAAACTAGAACACCAACACCAAGGGAAAACTACCCTATCATGACCAAAGAGTTGGAAAAACCACAGCACTTCAAGCCAACTAGGGCTTACTTGAACAGGTGGGAGGGTGGTGAATATGAAGAACATCATCAACAACTTCATCATCCACAACAACAGCATCCTAAGTTGCAACACCAACAGCACCAACAGGTGAAACTCCAACAGCAACACCAAGTTCACACCCGTTATTCTTCCACCACCCCTCAAAGTTATTATGAGCAGAACTGTGAGACAAATGAGATTGTGTTTGGTGCAGTTCAAGAGCATGATGGAAGACGTGAAGCCATGGTGATAAAGGCTGTGGATTATGGGGATCCAAAGTTCAGCCACCACAATATCCGCCCAAGATTGAACTATGTTGGTTACTCTCATCAGTCTCATGGTTATTGAAGATTAGTGATGATTTCATAGCATCAAAGTGGCAAAGGGCATGCATGGACTATGATCAAATACGAAGAGAGAGTGAGTCTTACACTCTTAGTTTATATTCTCTGCTGGACAGGACACGTCCCAAATGAAAATCATAAAAGAGATGAAAGATAGGGAGAGGAATGCTGTAAAATAGATGAGTACTAATGCTGGTGTGCAATCTTCACTAAAATTGTATTTTAATTTACAATTTGATTAGATGAATTATTATAAAATAAAAAAAAGAAGAAGAAGAAGAAGAAGTAGGATACTAGGATTTATAAGGGAAATAAAATTAGATTTGCATCTACTTATTTTGTTCCTAATAAATCAAAAGGCAAAGGAATCAAGTGTGACACCCTTACTACCCCAACACATATATAATATAATTTAATTAAGAAGAATAAACTTTCAAAGGGTTCGTAAAAGGGTTCACATAAAACTTCAAAACTGTTCTTTCTTCAATATAAGAAAATGACTGAAAAATAAAACTTGAAAGGTAAAATTTAAGAGTTTACAATTTTAAAATCATTTATTACAATACCAAATCCATATAAATATTCTGTCCTAGAAATCCTCTGCCTCGATGTCACACTATCAGAGCATTCCCATAATTTAACTGTTGGCATTCTAGATGCCATTCGTAGCCGGATCTTCTTCACCTAAAATATCTACAGTTTATACGGTGAGAAAAGAGAATATCTATATGCAAAGTACATACAAACACATCACAATATAATCTCATCATAATTCATTATTTAATAAAATATATATATATATATATATATATATATATATATATATATATAAATATCAATCATTCATCATCTTCACATCTCAATTCACATTTAACATATCTCATTTCACATACATATCTCAATCCATCATAATCCACACCAATTATACAATTTACAACATCATTTCCATATTCATGTCAATCTTACAATTAACAATATCATTTTCACATCCATAATTCACACCAATCTTACAATTAACAATATCATTTCCACATCCATAATTCACACCAATCTTACAATTAACAATATCATTTCCACATTCATAATTCACACCAATCTTACAATTAACACTATGTCAAGACCTCGCCACATCTGACATAAGTGATACAGGTTAATTGCCTCCCACACCAAACCAGGGTCACGCCCTCCCTGTAACATCACTTACCCAGGGGCCGTGCCATCCCTAGTCATTAAGGAGTACGCTCGTCCCTGAAGCATCACCTACCCAGGGTTCGTATCATCCCTGATCATCCGAGAGTACGCTCGTCCCTGAAACATCAACTACCAGGGTTCGTATCATCCTTAATCCTTAGTGTGAGGAACCACAATCAAATTACAATCCATACAATCTCTTGCAATTAACCCTATGTCAGGGCTGCCATAATCGACATAAGTGGTGTGTGTTAACTGTCTTACTCATCCCACACCATGCTAGGGTCACGCCCTCCCTGTAGCACCACTTACCCAGGGGCCGTGCCATCCCTAGGCACTGATGTGAGGCACCACAATCACAATCATAATCACATCCATACAATATCTCATCTCATAATTCAAATTCACATCACGTACACAATTCCACCTCACATACACAACAGATAAGCCCAACAAAATAAGGGTTTACACACCCCTCAAGTAATTCACATCAAGATCATTCATTCTTATCAATCAATACAATAATAACATTCATAAATTAATATTATAAACAATGGAATTATCAATTTCGTATAACTTTAACATAAACAATAAAACCCCCAATTCTTTCAAAACCTAACTCACAGACACTTTTCTACAGTTTCGTTCTCCCTCTCAGATCATCATTCTTACAAATTAAATATATATTTCTAATCCTCAACACATACAGAATCCAATGGTATCATTAATTCATCAAACAGAAATATTTCAATTTTTCCAAAACCTAGCCTACAGACACTTTTCTATAATTTCAATCTCTTTCCGAGAGCATCATTTTTATAAATAAATCATATATTCATACTCCTAAATTCATACAGAATCAAATAATGCCAATAATTTTTCAAACATAAATAATTATACAATTGCTCATAATCCTAAGGGTTCTTCTTCTACCCAATTCCCTCATGTAACTCCACATATAAATAATCTCATTTTCTCCCGTACCTGGATAAATAGGAACTCGGGCAGAACCTCCTCCTCCTTTTCCTTAAACAAGGATCAGAACTAAAATTGGAGCAGAACCTCATCCTCTGAGTTCCTCTTGGTCTTCAGAGAGAAGAAGAGGAACGAAAGAGAGAACAGGAGAGAAGAGAGAGTGAGAATGAGAGGTGTGTAAAAATGAGAGGATTTGAGGCCTATTTATAAGATTTTTCGCCCACCTACCACTATGGCCCGTTCCAAAATCGGAACGGCCCGTTCTAGTCCCTTCAAACATACGTAAATTTTTCAACTGGAACGGCCCGTTCCCAAACCAGAACGACCCGTTCTCAAACCCAGCAGAACGGCCCGTTCTCCAAACCAGAACGGCCCGTTCTGCTTCTACAATTTTGGCCATACTCACTAATCCAGAACGGCCCGTTTCAAAATTGAAACGGCCCGTTCTGGGCCACGAATTGGGCCTTTGGTCCACGAAAAATGGGCTGTTACATCAAGTATTTAAGAGAAATCAAAATAGCACAAAGCCAAATAAAATAAAAAAAATCAACAAGAAAAGAAAAAAATGTGAATATGCAATCTCATCAGTAATTTATTATGTATTATTATTAAATTTAATTGATGTAATATACATTTGTCAGATATATTATTTTTCATTTCAATCTATATACATTCAAAACATGTTATTGAAGTCAAATACACAAAATTAATATAATATTCAACATATACATAAAATATTTTATAAATATATGAACAAGCATATTTTTCCTTTATTGTCGTTTATTGGATTTATAAATTATAATATAGTATTTGTAAAAATTAAAAATAAAGTAATATATTCCTTATATAGTAAAATTTATTTACTTATTAAACATTATATATAATTAACATTGGTATTACTAAAAAAAATATTATACTTTTAAATATAATAAATATAATATTTTTATCAAATATTTTTTTTCCATAAAAATATAAAAACATTCAAAATAAATTATTAAATTAAAATACACAAAATTAATATAATCTTTAAAATTATAAAATTTATATATATATATATATATATATATATATATATATATATGAATAAGCAGATTCTTACCTTATATATTATTACTTATTGTATTTATTGATGATAATATAGTATTAATAAAGATAAAAATAAAGTTATATCTTCTTTATATAGTAAAATTTATTTACGTATTAAGCACCATATATAATTAACATTGATAATACTAGAAAATATTATATTTATTAAATATATTACTTTTCATATTAATCTATATAAATTTAAATTATATGATTAAATTAAAATACACAAATACACAAAACTAATACAATATTTAATGTTATTAATATAATATTTTTTAAAATATATGAATGAACAAGTTTTTTTTTCTTTGTATAATATTATTTATTGAATTTATTAGATATAATATAGTATTTACAAAAGTAAAACATTTCTTCTTTGTATAGTATTAATTAATTTTTTTAAATATAGTATATTATTTACTTTAATAACACTATAAAATATTATATTTATTAAATTTAATAAATATAATATATAATTTATTAAATATTTTTTTATATTAATCTATGTACCTTCAAAATATATTATTAAAGTAAACTATACCAAAACACAAAAGTTAAAATGATATTTAATGTTATTAATAAATTAATAACATATTTTATAAATTTGTGAATAAGTAGATTTGTTTCTTTTTATATTGTTATTTGTTAATTTTATTAAAAAATTGTAAAATAAAAATAAAGTGATATCATTCTAATGTGGTATTAATTAATTTATAATTTAAAATGTAAAAATAATAATTAAAATGTGTGAAATTTGTGGACTTATATGCAATAGTACTAAATAAGTACTATTATGTGACAATTGAATTCTACCCATATCATTGATTGATAGGCCAGAAAGAACATATTAACTATGTATCCCAGGAAAAACCAAATAGATATTAAAATTACATCATTAAAACATAAATTAACTAATGAAGGCTCTTTTAACTTAATTAGAGCTCTCAACTTCAACGTTCTATGAAGATAGTTATATTAAAATCTTTAAAGGAAATTATTGTAATTTATAGTAATCTTCAATCTTGGTAAGTCTAATGCTTTGGTTATGTTTAGTTTCATTATTTACGAGTTAAAAGTTTCTTTAAAGTTAAAGTCAAAAATAAAAATTTTAGGCCTTGAATATGTTTTTGTCTTTTAAAATTAATGAGTTAATTTTTAATTCCTCACAATTTTTTTCAAACACTTTGTCCGTATATGATGAAGACCAAACACTTTTAAAGACCATTTGAGGTTTTCAAGAAATTCATGATACTAATATCACATCTAACATTCTTTCTAAATAAATTAATAAAAGGTTTTAAGTAAGAGGATTTCTAAAAAATAATTGAGTTATTTTATTTAAGAGAAAATTATACTCACCTCTCCTAAGATTTGATTAAATGATACACATTTTTTTTTCTAGATTTTAAAAATTATTCACCTTCTTAGAATAAGATCATTAGTTAAAATAAGAGAAAAATTAAAAATATAAAAACCAATTCATATTCTACCAATTATATAAGCGTCTATCTTTTATTTTTTTAATAACATACAATGATTTTTTTATATGAAATTTTCTATTGTTATTCAATTTTGAAAATAATAATTTCTTAGTCCGTTCTTTGAAATTGGTATATTTTTTAAATCACGACACGCATGATATTTAAAATATAATTTGAGATTTAAAGTAAGATAAGAGATTAAGCCTCATTCAATTGTTGACACTTGTATTAATAATCTATTATCTGTTAATAGTGCACAAATGGTGTTATAATTTATATAAGGGGTTGTATGTATTACTTAGATAAATAAATAAGGAAGGTTAGTGTTGACTTAAAAACTAGAAAGAAGATGTGTGTTATTTAAAAAGACCTCAAGGGAGGTTAGTGTAATTTTTCATGTATTTAGTTATATGTGTTTTAATTAATTATTTAAGTGTATTTGAAGAAAAAAAAATGTATTTTATATTATGGGTTATTTAATTATGTTTTGAAAAGAAAATAAGAAAAGGAATATTTTTTTATAAATAAGAGTTTTTAACATAGACGGTTTACGCTTCTTATTTTCACGCTTGCGCTCTTCTCTTTGTTCTATAAAGAAACTGAAAAATTGTTTGAAGATTAGAAAGGTGACTACCTCAAATACTTATGTTTGTTTGTGAGTATTTATCAATATAAGGTGGAGTGAATAATCTTGCTCTTAAGTGTGAGTTATATGCTAGGTAGAGAGATATTGTCCTCCAATCCTAAATTCTGATCATACACTGTGATCTTATATTTTATACTTTTTTATGTGCTCTATTCATAGTAAATGATAAGTAATCATGTAATTAATTTTGTGCTCTCTATGTGAATTGCATCGGATGTAGGATTATATATTGACGTTAAGTGTCACCTTATATGTGTTTACTTATGTATTTTCTATTAAAAAAATAGTTTGCTTGAGATATGAACTTCACTTATTGAATTTTGTTATTAAAATGCCAATTGCATTGTAAATTGTGTGTGAATTTTGTGATAATTATTGGGGAAAATCCAAGTCCCACATTGTGACACCCTTTACCCCAACATACACATACAATAATTATAAACAAATAAAAATTTTCATCAATAAAAATCAAATTTCCAGCCACGTAAGGGTAAAGAGTTCACATTCATAAACTTAATCCAAATAACATGCCAGTAAAATTACAAAGAAATAAAACTGAATTTTCCAAAATAATTTAATAAGAACATTTTAAACTAATCCTATCTATGTCCCGATGTCACATGTCCTATCAGAGCAAAACCCAACATAGAAGCCTAAGCTTCATCACCAACATCCTCAACCTCACGCTGATGATCACCTGTATATCAAACAAGAGAAACAACACAAAAAAAGGGAGTGAGAAACATCTCACTCTGCCTCACGGTGTAGGAACGCACACCGGATAGCCAAACACAAACAATACAGTTACCTCATAGATCAATCAACAACAATAGTTTATTCAATCATCCAAGTCATACAAATAGTAATTTATCATCATTTAATAATAAGGATGCACATGCATGGACACGGACTTCACATTATCATGCATGTGGCGCCAGTAAAACATCACATGGCATATTGCCGCTAGCAATACACGAAGAGTAGTCTAGGAGTACATGCCGGGTCACACCCTCTGCGCACTATCACTAGAAGGATATACTACCAGAGTCTCGTCGGGATAGCTAAGCCGCGCAAGATACATCCCATGCACACAATGGGCGAGACTGGGACTTCCAAACCGAGCTATCCCCAAGGACTAATCCCCAAAGCTTTTACACTAGGGGGCCTTCTCTGGCGGTGTATTCCATATCGTACCCTTAAAATATTTATGCAAATGATGCATGTCAAACAAGACTCTATGCATTAACACATATCACATTTTCATGTCTCATTCCCATATCACATTATCATGTCTCAACATATCTCATCATCACATCTCCTCATTATATTTCATCATCACATCTCATCATTACATTTCATCATCACATTCGCATTATCACATCATATTCACAATTTTCACAGAGCACTTTTATTCATATCAGAACTCATTTATTTGCAAAAGTAAACATATATTCATACATCTCAT
Organism: Cajanus cajan; assembly: GCF_000230855.2. Taxonomy (NCBI): domain Eukaryota; kingdom Viridiplantae; phylum Streptophyta; class Magnoliopsida; order Fabales; family Fabaceae; genus Cajanus; species Cajanus cajan. The sequence goes on from NC_138518.1 coordinate 2,475,669, forward strand.
ACAACAATGAATACAACAGAACAACCAGAAGCTAAAACAGAAACTATTAGAAATATGTCTGTTTTTCATAGGGTTCCCACAGGAACCCACAGAGCACTCTAATTCATATCCAAAACTTGTTTATTTAATAAATTAAACACATATTTATACATTATATTCAACAAGAAATACAATAGAACAATCAGATAGCAAAACAGAAAACATTCCTATTTTGCCTGCTGCTCATAGGGTTCTCTCAAGAACCCATAGAGCGTTCCAATTTATGCAATAAACATTTAAAATAAGACAATTCACGTATATAATTATTATCACAATAAATTTACTCATACAAGCATCAATGCACTCCTTTAGGGTTTCCCGTAGGAACCCATAGAAGTACCAAATTCCACAATCATAGTCTAAACAAAGTTTTTATTCATACACGCATATTAATTAAGTAATTGAAACATACAAGACAAATATGACATACAACAAACACAGGATTGAGGGTCAATCCCGCTGAAGCGAAGTTTCTCACTCCCCCCCTTACCTCGATAAGTAGGAGTCGAATCTTGTTGGTCGCCCCCTCTAGGTTCCCCTTCGTCTTCAGAGAGAAAGGAGGAAGAAGATTAGAAAATGAAAAAATGAGTTTTAGAGAGTGCAAAACGCTTTATTTATAGGCATCAGGTCGCGGCCAGAACAGCCCGTTCCGAATCCGGAACGGCCCGTTCTGGGCACACGGAATAGGTACAAAAGCCTCTCCCAGAACGGCCCGTTCCAAAACCAGAACGGCCCGTTCTGGGGTTTCCGGAACGGCCCGTTTCAATGTGGAACGGCCCGTTTCAATGTGGAACGGCCCGTTCTGAGTCAAACTTTGTTCTTTTAAAATCACATCCGGAACGGCCCGTTCCTAAAGTGGAACGTCCCGTTCTGGGTTAAAATTTTACCCACGAATGCTTGATTTGGAACGGCCCGTTCCAGAACTATGAAAATCCAAATTACTGATTATTAAATAAATAAATAAATAACGTATATATATATATATATCAAAATAAAATATCAATATAATTTAAAACATGATTTTCTTCAAATAATAATTATAACAAAAATATCATAATTAATAATATTATACAAAATAATTTTCATAAATGATTATTATTAAAAACCTTTAAAAATTCAATCAAACTCATTTAATTAATCAAAATAATTATAAGGAAATAATCTTCATAAATACAAAAATAAATAATAATAATTTGTAGTATTAGTAGAAAAATTTGGGATGTTACACACATCGACTAGAGATAAGACAATTGAATAGTATATAAGTGGAAAACAACCCTCACCTTACAAGCCGGTTTTGTAGGGTTGAGTTAGGCTTAATCCACTATTCTAACATGATATCAGAGCCATTTAGATTCACTTTAAAAATGGGCCACCCACCATTGATGCATGTCTCATAGGCATAGGGGGTGTATTGGGAAAAACCCAAGTCCCGCCAATCCTAGATCATTAAAAAGGGCCACCCACCATTTATCCACGTACCAAGCCCAATAGTGCTGGACGTGAGGGGGTGTATTGGGAAAAACCCAAGTCCCACATCGACTAGAGATTAGGCAATTGAATAGTATATAAGTGGAAAGCAACCCTCACCTTACAAGCCGGTTTTGTAGGGTTGAGTTAGGCTTAATCCACTATTCTAACAATAATATTGGAGAGTCTAAGTTATGACTTAAGAGTGATGTAGGTAAAGTAAATTATGTGAATGTGATATATTACAAATATGTGATGATGCAATAACATGATAGTTGCATCGAGTCTTATTATAATAAGAAAATTTACAAAAAAAAATAATTTACGAATATTTTTTTAAGAAAATTCATAGAAAAAAAACTGAGTAAATATATATATATATATATATATTGCAATAATTTTTTATGAATAAAAATTGTTGAGACGAAGGAAATATTTCAAATAAAGATAAAATTATTTGACTGAAAGTATAATAGACACATGGAAATGATTATAAAATACTCAACTAGTCCTGTGAAATAACACATCATATATACATTCATTGATACATATATAATTAATGAATACTTTTGGCTTTTGCATGCGAGTTCGTACTTCATATTATTGCCGGTTATTCTATTAATTACAGCTGTGCTTGCCTACTAAAATATGTTGGCCCTATAACTAATGATTAATCAATGATTTTATTTTGTTTAATGATTAATCAATGATAAACAAACCCATGCATGCTGCACATCAAGATCTCAACCTACAAACTATTTAATCTTCGAAAACCAAATTAATATTTCGAAGCATGGTCCAATACCATGGTAATTAAAATAGATTAAAATAATTAATCAATATTATTTTAATAATTTTTTAATGTACATATATATTTAGTACATTGCTGAGATCGATCGAAGATGTTATGGACGTATCACCAAAAATAGAAGATATACTCGTGGATCCCAAAGTCTCTTTTCTACAAATTGACCGATCAATTAATCCGTACATGAAAAATAATCCACCATCTCAAATTATATATATATATATATATATATATAGACACGAGAAGAGATGCATTTATTTCATAAGTAAATTTATTTAGATTTATTCAGTCTAATAATTTATGTTCTATATTAAATTTTAACAATTTAATAATTGAATTTAAATTTCTTAATGCATATATCAAGTTTACAAATTTTTAAAAAATTTAAAATTATTTGATATTTTGTTTCATTAATTCAATTAAACATATAAAAAATAATTTTATGATTATCCATTAATTTGAATTAATAAAACAAGTATCAAATGATTTTTAAATTTTTAAATATTTGAAGGCTTGATCTATGTACTAAAATCTTTAAATTCAACAATTAGATCGTTGAAATTTGATATAAAACATGAGTTATTGAACGAAATAGGTTTAGGTAAACTTAATCTTGTAATAAATGGATTCATCCTCTCTCTCTCTCTCTCTCTCTCTCTCTCTCTCTCTCTATATATATATATATATATATATATATATATATATATATATATATATATATATATATATATATATATATATATATATATATATGAGGAGGGATCAAATGACTCTAAAATTAACTCTTGATAAAGTTACTTCACTCAATAACTTATAGTGTATGTTAAATTAGAAGTTCTTAATACATAGATTAAATATACAAAACTTTGAAAATTTTGAAAACTATTTAGTATTTTGTTTTAATAATTCAAATTGACAAATAATCATAAAAGCTTTTTCAATTCCATTTTAAGTCATTTTCATGTGTAAATGAGTCCCAATAAATAGTATATCACCCATTACCATTCTCTATGCATTATACATCATTTAGAAACATCAAAATAGGGTTTTAGCTCCCTACAAAGAGTGCTAGACAATAGTCATGTTTTATAAGCAAAACATAGAAAAGTAAATTCATACAACTCAAAAACACAAGCAAGTGTAACAAGGAACTAAGAAATCTCTTCAAACAGTAAAATAAACCTAAGAAATGAGTCTAACAATTAGTGCCATATTATTTGCATTAATTCCACCTACCTTTAGTCGTATTGTAGATCTGTAATAGCTTTCAAATTCCATGTAAAATTAAAACATTATTCGTGATAACCTTTAGTTGTATCGTATTGGAATAGCTTTCAAACATTGGTGCATTTATAATGTCGGTAAGGGTATTCTTAATTTTGTTTGATACGTAAAAATAAAAATAGCATTCCATTTCAAACCTGGATCCTACAAGACAAAGAAGGTAATTTCTTTCCATAAATTAAGATATAAATAGTTATCCAATTCCTATCATATCAATATTCATTTCCTTTATATATTTAGAATTTTTTTAAATACAAGTTTAAAAATATTTTTGAAAATTTTATTGCTAGAAAATACTCTTTATTTTTAGTAGAGAAACTCTAAAAAAATACTTTTAACTTATATCCAAATAGACTCTAACATTAACTAGATTCATAAATATAACAATCATGTATCAAATGTAAAAACAGAAAAGTATAAACTATTAATACTTTTCTTCAAAAAAAAAAAAAGTAAAGTATAAAATAAAACAAAAAATTAGGTATATTTTACGTCTTACAAATATAACTCTATCTTATTTTAGTTCTTATAACTTTTTTTTTTCTTTTCACTTTTATATTTTTAATATTTTTTAATGTTTTTTTAGTCATTTCTATTATTATAGTTAATTTAGTGTTGACATTAATTAAATAAGAGATATTAAGAAAGATGTGATTTTATGATAAAGGCTTTTTTGAATTGTTTTTAAGCCACTAGTGAAACAGTCAGCCTAAACTATTTTTAATATGTGTTACTTCATTGAGTCAAATAGTGGAAAATTTTCTGTTTCATCAGAATCTTGAGCCATAAAGAAAAACAATTGTTAACATAAACTTTCATGATTGGCGAATAGTTAGTCACGATGAACAGAAAAATTCTAATCAAGTTCAATTAATGTCGATATGCATTATACTTACAATACAAGTGAATATTCCAAATTTGATGTGGATATAGTCACAAAAGTTATAAAAAGGCTAGACGACCAGGCAATTATCAAATATTAAGTGTCCCTTTATTGTAATATATATAAAATAATCGATGTCAATAAAAATGGAAAGCAATAAAAAAATCTCATAAAAAATAGAAGAAGAAGAAGAAAAGAAAAGGGCAATAGAGGAAACGTGCATTATAATCTAAAAAGGAGGCATGAGAAATCTTGATTAAATTGTTAAAAAAAAAATTTGAATGTCATGACTAGTTGTTCTCTTAGTCTTAAGTGTTTTAAATTATTGAAAAATTATGAATTCTTTGATAACTTGATCCCATTACAAACTCAAAAAATCCTTAGTGATCCTGGTACATTTGTGTTGTCATGTAATTATTCCAGAAGGCAAAGATAAAGAGCAAAATTGAATTAGTTTTTGATGCGTGAATTGAGGCAAACACTTACGCATATAACTACACTTGAATTGCAAATGACGAATGTAACATTCCAAATTTTTCTACTAATACTACGAATATTTATTATTTATTTTTATATTTATGAAGATTATTTCCTTATAATTATCTTGATTAATTAAATGGGTTTGATTGAATTTTTAAAGATTTTTAATAATAATCATTTATGAAAATTATTATTTTTATAATATTATTAATTATGATATTTTGTTATAATTATTATTTGAAGAAAATTATGTTTTAAAATTGTATTGATATTTTATTTTAATTTGATATATATATATATATAAATATATATGTTATTTATTTATTTATTAACTACTAAATCTGGATTTTCATAGCCCCGGAACGGGCCGTTCCAACTCGAGTATAATGGGTGAAATTTCAACCTAGAACGGGCCGTTCCACTTTGGGAACGGGCCGTTCCGGATGTGTTTTTAAAAGAAAAAATATTGACTCAGAACGGACCGTTCCACCTTGAAACGGGCTGTTCTGAAAACCCCAGAACGGGCCGTTCTGGTTTTGGAACGGACCGTTCTTGGAGAGGCTTTTGTATGTGTTCTACGGGCTCAGAACGGGCCGTTCAGGATTCGAAACAGGCCATTCTGGCTGCGGCCTGATGCCTATAAATAGAGTGTTTTGCACTCTCTAAAACTCATTTTTTTTCATTTTCTAATCTTTTTCCTCCTTTCTCTCTGAAGACGAAGGGGAACCTAGAGGGGGCGACCAACAAGATTCGGCTCCTACTTATCGAGGTAAGGGGGGAGTGAGAAATCTTGCTTTGGGTGTGGGAATATATGTTGGGTAGTGGGATTGGCCCCCAATCCTGTGCTGTATTTTTTGTATGCTCATGTATGAGGGGTTTCTCAATTGTACCTGTTTTGCTTATTATTTTTCTTATATGCAATTAATTGTATGAATTGAGATCTCTATGGGTTCCTATGAGAAACCCTATGAGAAGCATGCCAAATATGAATATTTTCTGTTTTGCTATCTGATTGATCTATTGTATTCCTTGTTGAATGTAATGTGTAAGTATGTGATTAATTTTGATAATAAATATGTTTTGATATGATTTAGAGTACTTTATGGGTTCCTGCGGGAAACCCTATGAGAAATAGGCAAAATATGAATATTTTCTGTTTTGATTTCTGACTGTTTTGTTATATTTCTTGTTTGATGAGATGTAAAAATATGTATTTAATTTTATAAATAAATGATTTTTGATATAAATTAAAGTGCTCTGTGGAGACTTTGTGAATATGATGAGATAATGTGAAAGGTGATTGTGACATGAGATATGAAATGTGATAATGAAATATGATGATGAAATGTGATGACGAAATGTGATGATGTGATATGACCATGGGAAATGATAATGTGATATGAGAATGCATAGAGTCTTGATTGACATGCATCATTTGCATAAGTGTTTTAATGGTACGATATGGAATACACCGCCAGAGAAGGGCCCTAGTGTAAAAGCTTTGGGGATTAGTCCTTGGGGATAGCTCGGTTTGGAAGTCCCAATCTCGCCCATTGTGTGCATGAGATGTATCTTGCGCGGCTTAGCTACCCCGACCAGACTCTGGTAGTATATCCTTCTAGTGAAAGTGCGCAGAGGGTGTGACCCGACATGTACTCCTAGACTACTCTTCGTGTATTGCTAGCGGCAATATGCCATGTGATGTTTTACTAGCGCTACATGCATGATAATATGTAGTCCGTGTCCATACATGTGCATTTTCAATGTTGTATAATAAATTGATATTTTTATGTCTTGGATGAGTGAGATGTAATATTGTGTTAATATATCTATGCTATACCGTATTGTTTGTGTTTGGCTATCCGGTGTGTATTTCTACACTGTAAGCTAGAGTGAGATGTTTCTCACTCCCTTTTCTCGTGTTGTTTTGTTGTGACTGTTATACAGGTGATCATCAGCGTGAGGCTGATGATGTTGGTGATGAAGCTCAGGCTTCTATGTTGGGTTTTACTCTGATAGGACATGTGACATTGGGACATAGATAGAATTAGAATATGACATTGTTTATGATTTATTAAAGTATATATTTTGGAAAATTCAATTTTTATTCTTTGTAATTTTATTTGCTATTTGGATTAAGGACATGAATGTGAAATCTCTATGTAACACCTCGAATTTTCTACTAATACAATGTTGAATATTATTATTTTTATATAGTTATTTTTGTTAATTAAAGGGGTTTTATAGAGGTTTGTATTAATTTAAAATTATTTATGAAAATTTTATATAAAGTTAATTCTGATTTTTTTAGGCCCAGAACGGCCTGTTCCGAAAAGCGAAACAGGTTGTTCCCAAAAAGCGGAACGGGCTGTTCCAAAAAGTGGAACGGGTCGTTCCAAAGGATGAAAGTGAACTATTTTGAAGGACCAGAACGGGTCGTTTCAAATGGTGGAACGGGCCGTTCCAAATTTGTAAAAACGCCTAATTGGGTTTTTCCAGAACGGGCCGTTCCCAAAGTGAAACGGGCTGTTCCAGAGTAATAAAAATGCCTAAAAAGTTAAGTTAGAAACGGGCCGTTCTCCTTATGGTCAAGCTGTGTAAAAATGAACTCCAGAACGGGCCGTTCTGATTTCAGAACGGGCCGTTCTGATTTCAGAACGGGCCGTTCTGATTTCAGAACGGGCCGTTCTGCATTTTAAAACGGGCCGTTCCGATTTTGGAACGGGCTGTTCCAGTTGAAAAATTTGCATATATTTGAAGGATCCGGAACGGGCCATTCTGAAATCAGTACGGGCCGTTCCAGGTGTGCCAGGATGCCTATAAATAGGGGCAAGGGGGGTGAAAATTTTATACTGAGTGAGAAGGTGAAATCTTAGAGAGAGAAAGAGGAGAGAGAGAGAGAGAGAGAGAAAGAAAGAAAGAAACCTCGCTTATCCAGGTAACGGGGGGAGTGAGAAACCTCGCTCAGGGGTGTGGGGATAATTGTTGGATAGTCTGTTTGTCGGATTGGCCCCCAATCCCTTGCCGTTGTTCTGTCTTATTTTCTGTTTGCTCTACTTTATTCCTTGTTGGAAATAATAAATGATTATGTAATCCCAATCCCTTGCCGTTGTTCTGTCTGATTTTCTATTTGCTCTACTTTATTCCTTGATGGAAATAATAAATGATTATGTCATTAACGTTAAAAATGAATAAGTTTTAATATGAATAAGAATGCCCTTTGTGAATTCCTATGCGGACCTTATGAGGAGTATTGATGACATGACCTTGTGAAATATGGACAAATGACATGAGACTTAAGAATGGACTATTGAGACAGGTTATGATTATGAGAATATGAAAAATAATGACATGATGTACTAAATAAAATTATGTAATAAGTTAAATGTTGAGTCAATGAGATTATGAATGTATGACATGCATCATATGCATATATTACTCTAGGTGTGCCGCTGAGGCCGCATACCCACAATGTAACATGCTAATAAGGTGTACCTTATGGTCACCCACGACTAACAAAGTGTACCTTAGGGTCACCCACGATGTAACATGCTAACAAGGTGTACCTTAGGGTCACCAGTGATGATATGTGAAACTTCCTTATGGCGCCACATGCATGCATTTATGAGTCGAGTCCATGACATCATAAGCATGATAAATGAGTATATATGTGATATTGATTATTTATGTGTATTGTTTACATGTGACTTATATTTTTTGTGCGTGTGTGTGTTATCTAACCTTTATTTCTTCACCTAAAACTGAGTGAGATGTTTCTCACTCCCTTGTTGTTTTTGTATATGTTTAAATTATGTTGCAGGTGAACAACATCATGAGGATGTTGGTGATGAGGCTTAAGATTTCAGTTGGGCATGCTCTGATAGGATGTGACATCGGGGCTTAACTAGCTTAGTCTAATATGTTATTGTTTTAATAACTTTAGTTTGTTTTCTTTTGTAATTTCTAGCAAAGAAATAACGTAAATAAAGTTGTAATCTTTCTTTTGTAATTTTTAACGTCCTTGATGAAATACCAAACTATGCATCTTTGTCATAATACTTTATGATTTGAAAGTTATAGATTAGTTCCTAACTAGGAGGCACTGCCACCTTTGCTGGAATTAATCTATATTTTCCTTTTATATGATCTCTTGAATTTTTATACTTACAAGATGATTTTCCATGATTTATGAGTTACGAATGTGAATCTTCTACCTTATGATATTTGAAACAAGTGTTTATACATGAAAGATGTTATTAAATTATGGAAGATTTTATTTGCTTAAAAGAAAGAAAAAAAAATATTTTGTTTAAATTTATTGTGCATTAATGATGGGGTAGAGGGTGTCACATTTAGTGGTATCAGAGCAGGTCGATCTAATCGACCGTGAGTTATGTACTTATCTTGATTCTGTTGTGTACTCTGATAGTGTTTTGTTTGTTGTATACTTTGATGATGCTTTGCTTTGATAATGATGATGATGATGTTCTCCTTGTGCTGATATTGTAGAGTTTGATATTGTTAAGTTATTTTGTAATTAGAGGAATGATAGTCATGATAGTGTTAGTTAATACCATTATGACCGCTCTTCTTCATTCTTATGATTATTTATTTGTTTGATACTTCTTGCTTACGTAAGAAGTAGTGGTTAAGTGATATTGTTTGTGTTGCAAGCATATCTGCGAGAAGTGGTAGACGAGATATTGTGCTAATATTGTAGGGACTATTGAAGCCTTAGATTTGGGTAAGACATTGATTTATTTTAAGTGTATTAAGAATTTATGATTGGTAAAATTTTTGAAAAACTGAGTTGTAGCGATTGAATCCAAGGATGATGTATGTTGAGAATTGGAGTTTTGGTATTCTTAAGGAGAGATTGAAATGTTGATGATTCCTAGAGTTTAATGGTTGCATGTGATGAATTTTATTTTCTAAGCCTTTTGTACTGAATAGGTGAGTTGTTTGGTTTAGATTTGTAGTGGGAAACTTTGATATGAATTTGAGATGGAAATGAGTAAGTTTGGAAGGATTGAGGTATTTTGTGGCCTAGATGTTGATGCGTTATTGTGTAGAGGATGTTTGCACTCCAGTTATAGCTACTTTGGTAATCAAAGGTCTAGTTGTAAGCGTTGAATATGTAGCTGTGGTGATTTTTGAATTTTTAGCTAAGAAGATAATCCTTTTAAAATCTCATAAGAGTTGTAGCTTAATCACTTAGCTTTCTTTGGTGATAGGTTGAGATCATGTGGATGAGTAAAACTCTCTATGTTTTGTTTTCTTTGATAGTTGTTGAAAGGAGAAGTAGGTTGTAATAATGTTTTCAGGTTAGTAGGCAATGCAAGGATAAGAATTAACTTTGTTAAGATGTTTTGGGGTGTTTTCATGTGGATTGAGAGGTTGTTTAAGGTTGTATGATTCTATGTGGTAAAGGTTGTTCATGTACATGCTTATGGATGGTATATATGAAGGTTTATAGTAGGCATTCTAATATGACTTAGTATGCATGTATGTTGATATGTGGATAGATGACCTTAGGGATCAATTGATGAATGTCGTGTGCTTAGTGAGAGTGATCTAAGGGTATGGCATGATCATATTATAGTTGAGGCTGGAGATATATCCAAGACGGTTGTATTACTATGTTATTTTATTTTATTTTATTGTATGAGATATGTTTTCTAGTTGCTGTAAATTCCAGTTGAGGTAAACATGGATCTGTCTCAGGTAGAAGTTGTTTTTAAGTGGGGAGATATCTAAGCCAGCTAGTGAGGATAAGAGTTTATGAGGTTAGCTTGTTATTAATGGAGATTTATTGAAGGAATTCTAGGATAGCATTGCCCTTAACTACATTCACTAGGAGAAATATTGTCTTTATGTGGAATAGTAAGTATGAGAGTAGTTCCAACTCTTATGGCAAAATTGATTAGTGTTAACATTACCGGACTCTAGTAAGTTTTATGTGGTATATAATGATGCTTTGAAGACAAGTTTGGGTGGATTATTGATGCAAGAAGAAGGTAGTAACTTATGTTTTTAAGCATCTAGGTAATGAAAAATTCATGAGAGAAATTACCTTAACCATGACCTTGAATTAGAGGTTGTAGTAGTTACGCTTGAGATTTTGGAAACATTATTGGTATAATTTTAAGCTTGAGGTATTTAGTGATCATAAGAATCTTAAATATTTTTTTGATCTAAAGGAGTTGAATATGAGACAGAAGAGATAGTTGGAAATTGTAAGGATTAGGATTTTAATCTTAGTTGTTATTTGGGTAAATCTAAAGTAGTGGTCGATGCTTTGAGTAGGAAACATCTATATTCATCTTTCTTTATGGTATCTTTTGGCTCAAATTAGAAATTTAAGTTTGACTTGTGAAATTACTCCTAGTAGTGAGAGACTAGGTATGACTCGAGTAACGAGTAGATTGTTGAAGAATATTAGATAAACATAATTAGTTGATTCATTTTGTGGCAAGGTATGAGGCTATAGGACAAGCTAGTGAATAAGAGTTTGCCTGAGGTATTAATGAAGTGGTAAGACTTGAAGACCGAGTATGGGTACATAGTGAACTTACACTTAGGCTTCTAATCCTTGGAGAGGGTTATAAAAGTAAAACTAATATAGTGACAAATGCCCTGAGTAGGATGAGCAATCATCTATCATTTTGATGATATAAAGGTTGGATTCGATTGAGGATGTTAGAAACTTAAGCGTGATGTGTATGCTCACCCTTAAGAACATTGAATTGAATATTTTTAAAGGACTAATAGATTAATGGATGAGATTAGAGGACCTAGGAGTTAGATCCTTTCTTAGTAACCCAAGTGAAAAAGATTGGTAGGGATATAAGTGGCCCTTTTACGAGTGGAAGTTGATGGTGTTTTGGGGTTCAAGGATAGAATCTATGTGTTTAGTAAACCCAAATTAAGGAAGATGATCTTAGAGAAAATACATAAGAGTACTTTTAGCATTCATTTAGGAGTTACTAAAATGTATCAGAGTAGCGCAGCGGAAGCGTGATGGTTTAAGGTGAAAAGAGAAGTAGAGGAGATGGTTAGAGTTCTTTAAGAATTATGAATTTCAATTGAATTTTCACCCTTGTAAGGCGTATGTTGTAGCTGACACTTTAAGTAGAAAATATTTGAGAGTGTTTTCTTTGATGATTAGGGAATTGCATATGATTGAGGAGTTTAAGGATATGAACTTAGGGTGTGAGTTGACCTCTAAGAATATTAAGTTGGGAGTCTTGAGAGTGACTAATAGTTTGATAGATGAGAGTAAAGAAGGTCATAAGAGTAACCTTAGTATCCATCCAGGAGCCACTAAGATGTACCAAGACCTTAAAAAGATGTTTTGGTGGCCTAAGATGAAGAAGGAAGTGGAGGAATTTGTGTATGCTTGCTTAGTATATTAGAAAACTAAGGCAGAACACCAAAAAATTTTAGATTTTATTGCAACCTTTAGACGTCCTAAATTGGAAATAAGATTCTGTATCTATGGACTTAGTTCTAGTTATGTATGATATTCTTAAGAAATTTGATCTTATGGATAGGCTTACCGAGTTTGCTCACCTTGTACTTATGAACATTAGACATTTCTTGGAAAGATTGGTAGAGTTGTACATCAATAAGGTAGTGAGTGCTACATGCGAATTAGGAAGAAAGATGCGAGAAGCTTATCCATTTCTGTTTTATTGCAACCTTTAGACGTCCTAAATTGGAAATAAGATTCTGTATCTATGGACTTAGTTCTAGTTATGTATGATATTCTTAAGAAATTTGATCTTATGGATAGGCTTACCGAGTTTGCTCACCTTGTACTTATGAACATTAGACATTTCTTGGAAAGATTGGTAGAGTTGTACATCAATAAGGTAGTGAGTGCTACATGGGAATTAGGAAGAAAGATGCGAGAAGCTTATCCATTTCTGTTTTCAGGTAAATTTCGGGGACGAAATTTCTAAAAGGAGGGGAGAATTGAAACACCCCGAATTTTCTACTAATACAATGTTGAATATTATTATTTTTATATAGTTATTTTTGTTAATTAAAGGGGTTTTATAGAGGTTTGTATTAATTTAAAATTATTTATGAAAATTTTATATAAAGTTAATTCTTATTTTTTTTAGGCCCAGAACGGCCTGTTCCGAAAAGCGGAACAGGCTGTTCCCAAAAAGCGGAACGGGCTGTTCCAAAAAGTGGAACGGGCCGTTCCAAAGGATGAAAGTGAACTATTTTGAAGGACCAGAACGGGTCGTTTCAAATGGTGGAACGGGCCGTTCCAAATTTGTCAAAACGCCTAATTGGGTTTTTCCAGAACGGGTCGTTCCCAAAGTGAAACAGGCCGTTCCAGAGTAATAAAAATGCCTAAAAAGTTAAGTTAGAAACGGGTCATTCTCCTTATGGTCAAGCTATGTAAAAATGAACTCCAGAACGGGCCGTTCTGATTTCAGAACGGGCCGTTCTGCTTTTTGAAAACGGGCCGTTCCGATTTTGGAACGGGCCGTTCCAGTTGAAAAATTTGCATATATTCGAAGGATCCGGAACGAGCCATTCTGAAATCAGTACGGGCCGTTCCAGGTGCGCCAGGATGCCTATAAATAGGGGCAAGGGGGGTGAAAATTTTATACTGAGTGAGAAGGTGAAATCTTAGAGAGAGAGAAAGAGGAGAGAGAGAGAGAGAGAGAAAGAAAGAAAGAAAGAAAGAGAGGGAAGGAAAGAGGGAATCCAGAGGAGGAGGCCCTGCCCAAGTTTCAACTCCGCTTATCCAGGTAACGGGGGGAGTGAGAAACCTCGCTCAGGGTTGTGGGGATAATTGTTGGATAGTCTGTTTGTCGGATTGGCCCCCAATCCCTTGTCGTTGTTCGGCCTTATTTTCTGTTTGCTCTACTTTATTCCTTGTTGGAAATAATAAATGATTATGTAATCCCAATCTCTTGCCGTTGTTCTGTCTGATTTTCTATTTGCTCTACTTTATTCCTTGATGGAAATAATAAATGATTATGTCATTAACGTTAAAAATGAATAAGTTTTAATATGAATAAGAATGCCCTTTGTGAATTCCTATGCGGACCTTATGAGGAGTATTGATGACATGACCTTGTGAAATATGGACAAATGACATGAGACTTAAGAATAGACTATTGAGACAGGTTATGATTATGAGAATATGAAAAATAATGACATGATGTACTAAATAAAATTATGTAATAAGTTAAATGTTGAGTCAATGAGATTATGAATGTATGACATGCATCATATGCATATATTACTCCAGGTGTGCCGCTGAGGCCGCATACCCACGATGTAACATGCTAATAAGGTGTACCTTATGGTCATCCACGACTAACAAGGTGTACCTTAGGGTCACCCACGATGTAACATGCTAACAAGGTGTACCTTAGGGTCACCAGTGATGATATGTGAAACTTCCTTATGGCGCCACATGCATGCATTTATGAGTCGAGTCCATGACATCATAAGCATGATAAATGAGTATATATGTGATATTGATTATTTATGTGTATTGTTTACATGTGACTTATATTTGTTGTGCGTGTGTGTTATCTAACCTTTATTTCTTCACCTAAAACTGAGTGAGATGTTTCTCACTCCCTTGTTGTTTTTGTATATGTTTAAATTATGTTGCAGGTGAACAACATCATGAGGATGTTGGTGATGAGGCTTAAGATTTCAGTTGGGCATGCTCTGATAGGATGTGACATCGGGGCTTAACTAGCTTAGTCTAATATGTTATTGTTTTAATAACTTTAGTTTGTTTTCTTTTGTAATTTCTAGCAAAGAAATAACGTAAATAAAGTTGTAATCTTTCTTTTGTAATTTTTAACGTCCTTGATGAAATACCAAACTATGCATCTTTGTCATAATACTTTATGATTTGAAAGTTATAGATTAGTTCCTAACTAGGAGGCACTGCCACCTTTGCTGGAATTAATCTATATTTTCCTTTTATATGATCTCTTGAATTTTTATACTTACAAGATGATTTTCCATGATTTATGAGTTACGAATGTGAATCTTCTACCTTATAATATTTGAAACAAGTGTTTATACATGAAAGATGTTATTAAATTATGGAAGATTTTATTTACTTAAAAGAAAGAAAAAAAATATTGTTTAAATTTATTGTGCATTAATGATGGGGTAGAGGGTGTCACACTCTACTCACATGATTATTGGAATTGTCGTTTCATTTTTAAATATCTTTTTTATCCAATAAGATACTTCTTTTATTATATATATATATATATATATATATATATATATATATGTTGGGGTAGAGAGTGTCACAGCGAAGAGAGTAAGAGTATTATAATTGCATAACTTTGAATGTCATGATAGTTAGCCTCTTTGAAATTTCTTCATATACTTTGAATGTGAATATCATATAGATACAATGGTAGATGATGTGATTGCTTGAATAGTTAGAAAGAAAAAAAAAAAAACTCTTAACCGATAAGACTTGTTCAACTTAAGTCACTCAAATTTATTTGGTTTTCTAGAATAGTGACCGTACTTGGTTTTTATTTATTTAAAGATAAGTAAGATTCTAAGTTTCATGTGTTTTGATAATTACCAAATATATCTATATCTTGAAATCAATTTATTAGGTAATTATCAAATATATTTTATGCTTTTAAGTCTTGTTCTTTCAAAAATAACTAAGACAAATTAATTTTATTTATTTAATAGAATTCTTCAAGTTTTAGTTATTTTTTATTTTTGTTTTTGTTAGTATTTTAGACACGAGAAAAACATTAAGGAATAAGAGGTTAGTCAGAAAACCAAGTAAGGGACCAAAGTCATCAACTTTCGCTCAAAGTAAATCACTTTGGTCACTTAAGTGAGTCAACATTGTAAACATGTGTTAAGTTTGTTAATAAGCTTGTTTAAGTAACCCATTTGTGTTACTTAATAGAGTCGGATGAGAAAAATCTATTTAGAATGTTATAAAAAAAGGACTTCGACACATAGAGAAAAGGAAATTCATATTGTATGTATTAGAGATATTTGAGAGAATAAAGGGAGTTGTAATTGGGGTTTGAAATTTTGAATTCATATAATTCTTTCTACTTTTATTCAATTGAGTTTTTATTCAGTTAATTATTATTGTTCTTCTTTTCTTAAAGTTTATTTTGTCTTGATCACCTTGTACATGATCCCATAGAATTAGTTGAAGTTAAAAATCCTTTTAAATCTACAATATGAATAACAACACTAACAACACATACATTACAAGAAAAATGCTGATTTTCGACGAAAATTTCCGACGGAAATAGGTAAATTTTCGACGGATTTTGCTTTTTCCGACGGATTTCCAACGGATTTCAATCCTTCGGAAAAAGTGGCGTCGAAAAAAAAAATCTGTCAGAAATAATTTTTTCGACAGAAAATTCCGTCGGAAAATTCCGTTAGAAATTTCCGACGGAAAAATCTGTCGGAAATTATAATTTTTTTTTTAATTTTAATAAATTTATTAATGTAACAACTCTCATATTTGGCCTCTCAAGGGTTCTATTTCACAATATTTCACTGTTTAGCGTGTTTTATTCTTACTTGTGCAATTTCTAGGAGACTTCCCAGAAGGTCACCCTGTTTTATTCTTACTTGTGCAATTTCTAGGAGACTTCCCAGAAGGTCACCCATCCCAGTACTACTCGCGTGTTTTATTCTTACTTGTGCAATTTCCCAGAAGGTCACCCTGTTTTATTCTTACTTGTGCAATTTCTAGGAGACTTCCCAGAAGGTCACCCATCCCAGTACTACTCCAGGTCAAGCACGCTTAACTGTGAAATTCTGATGAGTAAGCTGCCGAAATGTCTATGTATGTTGTCAGTATAACTTGTACAAATTAATTCATTTAAGTCATCCTCAAATATACAATCTCATATTTGTACTATAATAATAATATATAATAATTTTATATTACGAATAATAATAATAATAATAATAATAATAATAATAATATATTTAATTATTCTTTATTTATATGTACTTACTTTTATAATTAACATCTACTTATTTTTATTTAAAATTTTAATTTAAATTATTTAATTTTATAATTTATAATGATAATATAATTTATAAAATTATAAATATTTATTTATTACATACTTATAAATTAAATTTTAATATTTTAAATAAATTATTAATTAATTTAATATATTTATTTACCTTAAATCAAACATATAAAATTTAA
The DNA here is from genome assembly GCF_000230855.2 of Cajanus cajan. Taxonomy (NCBI): domain Eukaryota; kingdom Viridiplantae; phylum Streptophyta; class Magnoliopsida; order Fabales; family Fabaceae; genus Cajanus; species Cajanus cajan. Next base: position 2,492,853 of record NC_138518.1, read on the forward strand.
AAAATGTATTTATCCTTATTTTTTTTTTCTAATTATCAACTATTAATAAAATACTAACTTAAAATCTTATCTAATTATATATAATATTTTCATATCAAATTTAAAACCAGATATTAGTTATACAAAAATATTAAGATCATATAGTAAATTGTCAATAAGATTTTAGTTAAATAATTTAAAATAATTAATATTTCAATTATATTGTTAATTAGCAAATAATTTATTCCAAAACTAATTAATTTTTTATATTAATTATTAGTAAAATTTAATAACTTTTAATTTAACAATTAATTGGATCGATGAAATTCAACACACCATGAGTTATTGAGCGGAATAACTTTACCAAGAGTTATTTTGTAAGTTATCTTAAATCAAACATATAAAATTCAAATAATGTATTTATCTATGTTTTATTTTTTAATTATCAACCATTAATAAAATACTAACTTAAAATCTTATCTAATTATATCATAATATTTTCATATCAAATTTAAAACCAGTTCTTACATTTTCGACAAATATAAATTTGTCTGAAATATTCTATCAATAATATAACTTTTCTTACAAAAAATTTCTCATCAAAAATATAAATTTTTCGACAGATTTAATTTTGTTTTATAAAAAAATATCTTCGATTAATATAACATTTTGTATATATGATTTAAGAGTAAAAGATTTTCAATTTAACGGTTGAATTTACAAAATTCACATTTAATATAAAGTTATTGAGCGGTGTAACACTTAGTAAAATTTATACCATTGTAATTATAGCTCCCCTCATGTATATATATATATATATATATATATATATATATATGTGTGTGTGTGTGTGTGTCTATATATATATATGATTTAAGAGTAAAAAATTTTCAATTTAACGGTTGAATTTACAAAATTCACATTTAATATAAAGTTATTGAGCGGTGTAACACTTAGTAAAATTTATACCATTGTAATTATAACCCCCCTCATATATATAATATATATATATATATATATATATATATATATATATTAAATGCGACTTTTACAATGTATTACACTAAAATATGAGCACTTGGATTATCTTCCAGTTGTTGTTCAATTTTAACAAAATTTGATATACACGTATAAAGTGATATGAACTTTCAATTTAACGGTTGGATTTACAAAATTCACATTTAATATAAAGTTATAGAGCGGCATAATACTTAGTAAAAATTACACCGGTATAATTATAACCCCTTATATTATATATATATATATATATATATATATATATATACACACACATACATATATATACAGCGACAACTGCACGTTTGGAATAGTGAGGCACTTGCCCTCACTACTATTTGACATATACATAATTTTTTATCTAAAAAAATAATATATTTTAAAAAATAAAAATTATATTCTAATAAAATAAATATATAGATTCAGAAAAAATGTTTATTTATTTGATATCTGTCAAATTTTTGAAGGAAATTAATTCTCATGTGATAAAAAAAAATTTCTTAATAATGAATTAATTTTTAAAAAAAGTTTAATTATAATATATATATATGTATATATATATATGTCTTAATATTCACATATATAATGTAATATATTAAAACAAATAATTTTTTGATAAAATAAAATTTGTAGCATGCATGTTTTTCTTTTGTGTTTTTTATTTATTATATACGTTGATTGAAAAAATCAAAATAGTAAAATTGTATACATTGATTAAAAAAATCAAAATAAGAAAAATCATAAGATTTATATTCCATTTAGAATTGTTATTATAAGATATATTTTAAAATAAATTATCATCTAAAAATATATATTAGATATTAAAAACATATTTATATCATAAATAAATTAAACTTTATTTTTATAAATTTAACATATAGATTTTTATATTTTTAATAGTGTTAAATTATTATAAAATAAGTCTATATGATTGTAGTTCTACCCAAATATTTAAAAATTATCAATGATAGATAAATAAGTCACACTTAAAATATATATTTTTAAAGAAAGTTAGGTTCAAACCAAGTAAGTTATAATAAAATATAGTATAACCTAATTTATTTTCATCTTTAATACTAATCGTAAATATAAAAAACTTGTAATAAATAATTAAATATATATTTATACCTTTAAAAGATATATAAAATTTTTAATACTACAAATATATATAAGAAATTAAAAATAATAAATTAAAAATAAGAAATTAAAAAATAAATTAAAAATATAAATTAAAAATAAGATTTTTGACGGAAAATTCTGTCGGAAATTTCCGACGGAATAATTTCGTCAGAAATTTCCGACGGAATATTCCGTCAGAAATTTTCTGGCAGAAATTTCCAATGGATTTATTTTACCGTCGAAAATTTCTGTCGGAAATTTCCGACGGAATTTTCCGTCGGAAAGTTTCTGTCAGAAATTTCCAACGGATTTATATTTCCATCGAAAATTTTCTGTCAAAAATTTACATTTTTCTTGTAGTGATATAATTAGGAATAAGATAAGAATTAATAGTCAAAATTATAGATCTCCGATCTTAATATGAGTTTCTTAATTAACTTCATAAAGGAATTGAGATTTTTATTAAAAAACCTATAATTTTTCAATAAAGAATTAAGATTAAAAATACTGTCGTTAGTTGTTGAATTAAATTAATATTAACTAAATAGAATAATAATTGAAAAAGATATGTGTGAGAAAGGTCGGTAAAATCAATTCCTAACATTTTTTATTATATATTTTTTTAATTTTTTTTCTCATTTTTAAATCCTAAAATACATTCTTACTTTTTATGTCGAGTACATTTTTATACCCATGATATATTTCTAAGCCAGCCACTTGCCCTCTTTACAATTCTAAAATCTTCTCACACTAGATTTAATCCTAGTAGGTCAATTAATTGAGAGTTTGTTTCATTGTTAACTGTGGCAGGTATTCAAAAAATTAGTAAAAAAGGATATCCTATTTTTATAAATTTAATAATTTATATAAACGGCGTGCATCGCAATGTATAAGGGATGTCGTTTTTCTGTAAAAAGTATATTGTGGACTTAATCTTTTTTGTCGCCAATAAAAAAACATTATTAGTATAACCAAACCACTAAAACAAATGCCCCACCTCGAGGTCTTCGGTTGGAACTGATCTTATTAAAAAATTATTAATAAATAAATTATTAATTAATGAAAATTATACTTATCTTATATATTTTTTTTAAAAATTAATGTAGTTTAGGGATGCATGTGCTCTTATGTCTCATAATTAAAATATCTTAAAATGTTTTTTTTCATCATTTTGTAAGACTTATTTAATATCATAAACGTATGTTTTTTTTTTTCTTTTCGAAATATAGAATCAAACATGGATCCTAAATAGGTTTACAAGTTACATCACTTACGCATCTTATTTAATTGAGTGAATTAGATCTTTTGATGTCTTTAATTAAGAAATGACTCATCATTAAAAAAATCTCTTTCAAATATTACGATTCTCTCTTTTAATAAGTCATTACAAAAATAAGAGTTTAATAATTATGTACCAATTTTTTTATATATTATTAATCAGTTAAAAATTATAATATGTACAATTTTTAGATTCTTTTATAAAATAATAAAATTATTATACATAATGATTTTTTTATTAATAATAGAATCTTTTTTTACACCAACAATATAAAAACTATTTTCACTAAAAATTATATAAAAACGAGTGTAAAAAATAAGTTGCAAAAATCAAAATTATTCTATTTAAAGTTTTAAACTAATGAAATAAAGAAAAGGAAAAAGGTAACAATAACTTAATTCTCCATCAAAAATAATTTTTTTATAGACCACATGTTACAGATAACTTTTACAAACAACTAGTAGGATCAAGGTATCTCATGTCTCAATTAAAAATAAAATAAAAATTAAGATTAAATAATAAAAGTATGCTAGTTTAATTTGTGTTGTAGTTAATCCTTAAACCTTAAGATCTTAAGCTTAAGTCTTGGATTTGATATATATACATATATATATATATATATATATATATATATATTAATAATAAAATGTATAATAATCTATCAAATATAGAGATCAACCTTTTTACTAAAAGAAATATCTCTTTTATATATTAGTACAGATAAAATTCTCCACCAAATATTTTACATAAATATATATCCATAAGTCAAATTTAAAATTTTTTATTAAATTGAAATATCTTTTAAAATAATATAAGGGAGGGTGTATTTGATTAGGATTTCAATGAATTTTAAAAGACTCTTTTATTAAAAAAGTCTTGTGATATTCAATTAAGATTTTGTTTAATATAAAAAATCGTGTGATATTCAATTAAGACAATCAAGATTTTTTTAAGAGTCTGTCAAAATATGATAGTATTCAATTAAGACAATTATTTTTTTTTAAGAATCTGTTAAAATTTGATGGTATTAAAAAATATAAAGATTTCAATCGATTATTTTGAATACCGATTTTTGTGAGACTTTTTAGTATAATTTAGATGTAATTTACTCATCAAACAATCTCATCAAAACTTTTGAAATTTTGCAAGACTTTTTTTCCCTTCTATTTTTATTCTTTCTTTCTTTTTTCCTTCTTTTAAATCTTTTCTCACATCTTTCTTGTTTTTCTCTCATTCTTTTTTTCTCTCTCGCTATTCTTGTTTCTTTATCTTTTTTCTTCTCTATTTTATTTTCTCTATTTTTTTATTCACCTCTTATTTTTATCTTCTTTTCTTCTTCTTCTTCTCATATTATTTTTTCCCTCTCATTCTCTCTCGCCTTTCTTATTTCTCTTTCTTTCTCTTTCTCTCTCTTTTCTCTTTCTTTATTTTATTCATTTCTCTTATTTATCTCTTTTTTTTTCTTCTTCTCCTATTTTTTTCATCTATCAATTGATGTATAATTTATCAATGTTTATTTTTTTAATTATTAAATATTTAAAATAATTTTTGTATTATTAAATATTATCTATTGTTAAAATTTTAAAATTATTATAATTTAACTGTATATTTTTAATTAAAATTAATATTGAAATATTTATTAACTCTAAAAATGAAAATGAAGTTTTCAATTTATGCCATGCATGCTTAATAAATGTGATTTAGATGATATTTAATATTTTAAATTATGCTTGACAATTTTTAAGTAAAAGTCTTTAATTTTATTTAAGACACAAACTGGATTTGTATTAGCATGTAACATAACTTTATTTGCAAAGAATGTCATTTTGATGAATCAATTGAATTAGAGGAAGAATCTTCATCTTCAATGTCACCAATTAATAAAATCATAATTTTAAACATAGTCAATGCATGGAGGACTAATATAGTTTTAGATATGTGAAGAAATAAAGTGAATTATTTGTCAAAAGATAGAGATAATTATTTGTCAAAAAAAGTAAAACAAATTGTATTAATTTTACTTTATTATTATTATTACTATTATTATTATTTATTTTATTAAATTTCATAGTATTGCAAACTCATATTTTTATGTGAAATTCATAAAGAAATTTTAAAATTTTATATTATAAATCTATTAAAATCTTAACTACAAAGTTTTGATTAAAATTTTAATTTTAATTTTTTTAAATAAATTATAAAAATCATGACATTCTTATAATTTTTTTTTAAAATCTATTAAAACTCACCAGATATTTTTATGTTAAAATTATATTTAGAAATTATAATCTTATAATGAAGAACATATAAGGCGGAAGGTAGTCCAAACAATAAAGACAAAAATCTCGATCTAATTGCAATAAATGAGAAGATATAGTATTTACTGTATTTGTTACCATATTAATTACAAACCTAAATTAATAAAATCATGAAAATTCCTGTAAAAGAAATAAAATCATGAAAATCATCATTTTTCAAATATGAAATATAGAAAATAAAAATTTCATATCTACTTGCAGACTAACTTTTTTTTCTTCTACATTATTATCTGATTAGAATATTTTTATTTATCAATGTCTCATTACAAACTCCATCTATATAACAAGTTTATTAACTTTTATATAACTATCCTAGATATTATACGGAAAACAATATCTAACTAGTGTACATAATAACTATTTAAAAGTTAAACCAGACATAAAATTTATGATTTTTTTTTTGGTAAAGACATAAAATTTATGATTAATAATAAACATATATTTAAACATGAAAAATAGAGGAAATAGATATATTCTTATGAGGTAAAATAATTTTACATTGTCTTTCATCCTTCAATCACAAAATATCATATTTTTATTTTAATAATAAACTAATGAATGAAAAAACTTCGTATCTTAATTAAAAAAAATAAAAAAAATAATAAAAATATAATAATTTAATTGATATAATGATTAATTCATTAATTTTAAGATTTTGAATTTAATAAAAAAATAAGATAATTATTAAAAGAAATATTTTTTTATATATATTAATATAGATAATTAAAAATGTAAAAATAAATTATGCAAATAAATTAAACTTAAAAGTACTTTATATAGTAACCTTGTTACAAATAAGTTAAAAGTGACGTCATTAATAAATAGTAAGATAATACATACTGATCTATACTTTTATCTATAATTATTAATAAAAATATATATATATATATATATATATATATTTAAATAAATACTTTCATCTTTATTTTTTTATTTGATTATATAGTAATTATTTATAAATAAAATCTATACTAATATATAAAGAAGATACTTTACCTTTGATCTCTATTTTTTAATAGACAATTATACTACTCAAATATAAAAAAAATTCTTATATATTATTTTTAAATAATTATACACAATTTTTTAATATTTTATTTATGTATAATTATTAAAAGTATGAAATACCTTAAACTTTCTAGTATAAAATAAAGAAAATATATAATAAAAAAAGATAATTATTTATATAATTATTAAAAGTATGAAGTATCTCGAACTTTTTAATATAAAAAAAATATAACACATATTAGAGAGAGAAAAAAAAAGAAAAAAAAAAAGGGCATTAGCGGTGGCGGTCACTGAGAGCGTACTTTGCGGCATTCAGTTACAGTCCAAACACTGACAGAAAAACCGCCACTCTATTTATTCAATCCCTCCTAAACCCAAAGAGAGTGAGTGAGTGAGAGAGAGAGAGAGAAAACCCGAAGCCTTTCATTTCACTCCGCCCACCACCATGACAGTCTTACCGGCGCCCACCACCACCCACTCCGCCGACGACGAAGCGCAGATCGCCTTCGCTAACAGACGCTGCATGTCCTTCTGGCCGCCCTGCTTCCCCTCCCAAACCACCTCGTCCTCGTCGTGGTGGCAGAATCTGCAGTCGGCGCCGCCGAAGGAGCCGTGGTGGTGCCGGCGCTGGAAGGCGGCGAGGGAGTGGTCGGAGGCGGAGAACTGGAAGGCCTTGGTTCAGCGCTTCATCCGCTTCAACAAGAACAAAACGAAGAGGCACTGTTCCTTTCGCTACGATCCGCTCAGCTACGCGCTCAACTTCGACGACGGAACCAACGCCGGAGAACAACCTCACGGATACGCTGCTTTCTCCGCGCGCTTCGCCTCCGTTCCCTTGTCACGTGAGGACCACGTGCCACCCCCTTCCAAAATCCAACGATGAAGCGGATTGCGTCGCCTTGTTCATAGTTAGGTTTCTTTTTTATTTTATTTTTTATTTTCTGTATATTCCGAAAATGTGGACTTAAAAGCAATTATAAATTTATAATAATACATTTAGCCTTTTTTAAAATTAATTTTAATTTTTTAATTGTATTTTCAATTTCATACTCATTAATTTACTTTCTTTCCGATCAATTTCCAAAGCTATATTATCTTATATTAATGAATTAAAGAAATAATTTTTTTAATTAGGAAATCTATTTCTTGTGTTTTTTTTATGAATACATAATATTTTTTGTATAAAAGTTATTTTAAATTTTAATATCATGTCTTTTAATTTTTTTAGCTATTAAAATTTTTTTTCCTTAAAATTTTCTGTACTAAATTTTGTTGAAATAGTATAATCTTATTTTTTTAGGAAAATATCTTAAAAATTTATGTCATATTTTTATTTTTTTTATAAACGCTTTTAGAGAAAAAACATAGGATTCTTTATTGGATGATAGTAAATATTTAAAGCATTATATTATTTTTTTTATTTACATTTAATGGAAAGTGATATATTGAAAGCACACAATGAATGGTAGTAAATATTTAGATTTCTTAACAATTGAAAATTTGAGATCATTAAATATTTAAATTAGAGTAACATTTTTCTTTTGATGCACAGTCATTAATATGAATGTTGTCTCGGGTTTTACGTTCTCCGCCCCCGTCCTCCTGCTCCCGCAAATTTAAACCGCTCCCGCTTCCGGTCTCGATACCCGCCGGGATAAAATCTGGGTCTCCATCCCCGCTCTCGGCGGGATTCGGGTTTCCCTGTCCTGCCCTCGCCCCCGTCCCCGTTCCTATTTTTTTTTTTCTTTTTTCTTTTAAATAAATATGAACAATTTTTAATAAAAGAAAAGTAAAATAATATAAATTTTTACATATAAATATTTATAATTTTGGTTTATATATATATATATAAATAACTTTTAATTATATTATTAAGCGGAGCAGGGGAAGGGGCGGGATCAATTAGAAAAAACTCAAACTCGAACCCAAACTTAATAAACACAAGTTTTTCCTATTCAAATCGGAGCGAGTTTGGACAGATATCTATTGGGCGGGTTAGATTGTGATGCCTAATGTTGATTATTGACTAAAAACATTCCTATGTATCTAATTGCATTGACTGGACATGTGCAGTTAGTGGAATCTGTCACCGAATTAATCTAGTACTCCCTCTGTGAGGCACAATTTTAAGAAATATTGTTGGTATTTTTTAATAAACTACTTTATATTTTATTTTATGAAATATTAATTTTTCTTTTAAACTTTTACTCTTTCTAAAAATTGTAAGAATATACCTTTTTTTTTTCATTTTATAAACTATTCAGTTCTTCTTTATTATTTTTTATTAATATTAGTACATAAACATTTATATGAAATAATATATTTTTTTTATAAAAAATTAATGATAAGTAAACGAGATAAAATTGATAAATCATGATATTTATAATATCAATAAAATTAATTATTAATAACTATTTATATTATTATGTGATTTGGTTAAAAATATTTTATAATAAAAATAGGATTTAGTACAATGTAAAAATGAAAAATACACTACTCCTTCATGTATATAAATTTTAATGTTTAAGATTTTTTATATTTTAAAAATATTTAATATTTATACAGTAAATATAGACTACTTTCTTTTAGTATTTTGACTATTTTCAACAAAAACAATTGTTATAAAATAATAAAAAGCAATTATAAAATAAAAAAAATGATAACGAATAAAAATTATTAAATAAAAATATAAAAAAAGTTAATTAATATCTCTTAAAATGTATATAACTAAAAGAATAAAACAATAAATTTGAAATTATAACAAAAAGTATTAAACTTATAACACAAGTACATGTAAAAAAAAAAGTCGGAGAAAATAAAAAATTTATCTATAACAAGAATAGATAAAAGATATACATTCTCCTCCAACTACTTTTTATTTTAACTTCCACAAAAATTAAATCAATTTATTTATATCTAAACTTTTATTTTTAGGTTTTTGTTTGTCAACCTCATTAAATAATTACAAATTAAATTTTTATTAAAAATAAAAAATTTTCACCACTTTCACAATTTGTTTTTTCTCTTCTTATTTCTTATTATAATTACTATACAATTGTTTTTTTTTTATATTTTATAAAAGATAAATAAAAACAAGAAGTATTTTGATCTGTTAGTAATTATTAAAAAAGAAAATCTCATTTATTATTAATATAGATTTCTTAGCCTTCTCTTTGATTATGTAATGGTAATGTCCATAGATAGCATACTAAGATGGGTGTGAAAAATAAGTCAATGTTTATTAATGTGTGAAAAGCTAATTTGATTCATTCACTCTAAAGTTGGGCCCATATTCCCTTTCTGGGCTCTTTTCCTGCGCCTAATTTAATGGTCTCCACCGTTCCTTTTTTATCTTTTCAGTCAAATATTCCATCATTCTTCTCTTTCTCACATCCTCTTTCTTTCTACTTTACTGCACTTCCACCCATTATCTTTAGTCAACCATACCATTTCCACAAATTCATTCATTTAAATAATTAACCTCTTTTTAAAGGAGTCTCACATTTTACTTTCTCAAAATTTTACTTGATAAGTCTTTAAAGATTTATATATTAATCATTAGATTTTAAAAATTGTTCCAATATTTTAAAAAGTAAAAACTCTAGCATAACTTATTAGTTTAGATTTAAACAAACAGACTCATAATGATCATCAAAATAAATGATATCTTAAATGCAGTGATTATAACAATGTCATCTGATTTGAGTTTAGAACATAAAATGCCTTTTTTTTTTTAATTAGAAATTATAATTTATATAATGTTTAAATAAAATTAATATGTTCGTTTAAATTTAATTTAGTTATAATACGTCAATAGTTTTTAGTTTTGTAGCTTAGATTTTCATTCTAATATTCTCTTTTGTATTCCCTTCATTTTATTTAGAACTATGTTTTTTGATATATGATGACAAGCAAAAATAGTTTTAGACCAAAAGTGAATAAGGTATACCAAGATAGAATGGCGCATAATATCAATTGTCATTATTCATTTTATTTTTCAACTAAAACTCCCAACAGTATTCTTGTGGTACTATGTTACGCAACACATTTAGGCCCGTTTGAATTTTTTTTTTTTTTTTATAAACAAAAAAACATAATATTAAAAAAGGAGTACAAAGGGTACTCCAACCCATAGTTTTAAAAACCGGACCGGTCATCGAACCGGTTAAGGTATTGGGTCAATGGGTCAAAGGTTGAACCGGTGGGTCACTGGTTGAACCGCATGACTCGATTTTTATTTATTTTTATTAAAAAATATTCATATTAAATATTTTTATACTTATAAATTTTAATAAATTTATATCTTATTTTAAATTTAAATTTTTCTATCTTATTTAAAATTATTTTTATTTTTATTTTGTAAAAAAATACATAAAAAAATTACATGTTAAACGGTATATTAATACAAATTAAAAATATAAATAATATGTACATATATAATATGCTTGCAATTAATATCACAAAATAATATATGTAATATTTACATAGATATTAAATTATTAAATATATAATTTAAAATTAATAATATACTATAAAAGTTATTTAAGTTGTATATATTGCAAACAAATATATTAGAACAAGTAGTCATTGTTATATTTAATAAGACTCCTTACTTTTTCATTAAGAGATTCAATTTTCATTATTATTTTTGTGATTTATGGTCCCTTAAAAAAAAAATAAAAAAAAAATGGTTGAACCGGTTTGACCCACCGGTTCACCGGTTGAACCGGAAAATTGACCGGTTCAATCCGGTTTGAAACGGGTCGACTGCATAACCGATCCAACTTCAGATTCGGACCGGCTGGACCACCGGTTCCCGGTCCAACCGGTCCGACCGGCCGGGTCGGTCCGGGTTTTAAAACACTGCTCCAACTTATACATAAAGTTAAGGCAACTACTGAATATATATCAATGACTCATTTAACCAATTTATGTATACTAGTTGTCCTTTATTCAAACCTGCTGTCAACCATTTCCATGACCTATATTTGATAACATCTATAATCTCCTCAACATTTACTAAACCATTGTTAAAGACAATGTTATTTCTATGTAACCAAATACTCCATATCACAGCTACCTAAATAGTTACTACATACCTCCACTTTTTTTTTCCACCCACAAAATCACACATATCCAATAAGAGATCCTTTAAACACTTTGGCATACATGAAGAGGAGTCCAACCAATACCAAATCGAATACCATATACTACTTGAAATAGAACAATGCAAGAATAAGTGTTTCTCTTCTTCGTCTTCATAATTACATAGGGCACAAGATTCATTTAAGAATAACATACCACGCTTCACAAGCCCCTTACATACTGATAAAGCTTGTAATGACAATTGCCAAGAGAACACACTGGCCTTTCTGGGAACCAGTGCCTTCCACATATGACGCAATGCCAACACCACACTGTTATCAACAGCAGAGCCGGTAGAAAAATAATCATGTAAAAAACCATATGCAGATTTTACCGTATATGCCCTTGATGTATCACAGTTCCACACGAACATATCTGGCATGTATAATCGCGATTGTACGTCACCAATTAGCGCTATCAATTCACGAATCATTGTCTCCTCCCGTTGAAAAATTATTTATCTTTGACATTGGAAATCCCACATCCAAACACCTTCAACAAATCGACCATTTTCACTAGTCTTGGACTCTTTATTTGCAGTCGCGAAAAATAGTCTAGGAAAAACCTCTGCAAGAGCAACACCTCCAACCCACTTGTCCACCCAAAATCTTATCGTGGTACCATCACCAATAACACAGTTTAAACTAGCATCCACCCTGTCGCCACCCGCCGAAACGGACATTGGCATTCGCGACGATGGTTGGACTCTTTTTAGTTTTGAAAAATGATGGATTGTTAGAACGACTTATTCTCAAACTGAGACCTCATCGAACTAACAATTTTGTTAAATAATTCTCACCAATCCGTATTAATCCCAAACAGGACCCTCCATGGATTAGTGGTTTTCGCAAAAAAGGGGTTCTTGGAGTCGCCACCAATGTTTTACTCAAAACATTGGAAAAAGACATAAGGCAATTGATTTTCGCAAATCAACTTTGGCCATTACAACCAGAGTTTGGGTAAGGGAGTCGATTACGTGTGGGGAAGGTGTTAGCACCCCACAACGCCCCTTTCGGGTTCCCTATGACGGATTATTTCATAAATAATAGCGTAAAATTACTAAACTACCCCTATTTATTAGAACGATTATAAGTAAACTATCTACATGATGAAAGCTTTAAACGTGCAATGCAACAATCAAAAAGCGATAAATGAAAGCGGTAAAAGAAAGGATTTGGAAAGAAACCTTCGAAGCGGGCTTTTATATATTCAAAAAGGAGTTAGGAGGCTTTTTGGCGCTCCTTCCCACTACACGTTCGCTCGCTCCTTTCCCTAAAAATAAATATTAACTATGGAAATCAAAGAGATTTCCCTTCGACTTGTTCGAGTCTCAAGCTAAAGGCTCGTGAACTCAAGAACTTAGTCGGATCAGCTCTCGGAGAGATTTCTAGGGCAGAGAATAGCTCAAAAACCCAAGAATACTCAGCAAGAGGGTGAAGAAATGCTCCAAATGTGTGGAAGGACGAGCCAATGACGTCCTATTTATAGGATTGAGGCGCAGTACGGCCTAAGGAGTCAATACGGCCCGTACTGAGTTTTTGAACTACAGTACGGGCGTACTGAATTCAGTACGGCCGTACTGAAGTTCAAAAACTTCAGTACGGCCGTATTGATTTCATTATGGCCGTATTGTAGTTCAAATGGCTCAGTACGGCCGTACTGAACCTCTAGGAGGGCGTATTGAGCTCCAATCCTCACACACCCTTATTCTAAGCTACTCTAAGACTTCTAGACCTACAAAGAATCATCCTAGGGTCTTCCAGGAGTCCTTCCGGCTGACTTTCCTTCGGTCGTCGAGAGTCTTTGAGTCTTATTTCCGACCCGGACAATTTTAGGGGTCTACACACCCAAAAATCAGCCTGTTGACACACCCACGCTACATCCTTCCACCAATCTGATGCTTTTGGATCCACACTATCATGTCTCATCTCCGATGAAAATTCACCATACCATGCTTTGAGAACTTGTACCTATAAAGAATTTGGAAATTTCAAACCGCGCCACACCCACTTTCCTAATAAGCTCATATTGAACCAAGCCACGTTTTTTATCCCAAGGCCACCTTCTTTTATAGGTTTACAAACTTGGTCCCATTTTACCCAACAAATTTTAGAGGACTCCTTGACCCCACTCCACAAAAAACGTCTTTGAATCTTCACCACCTCTTTAATAACAGACAGAGGCATTTTCCAAAAAGACAAATAATGTAAAGGGAGACTATTTAGGACAACATTAAGAAGAGTCACCCTCCCCCCAATAGAAACATATTTGTGTTTCCAAGAAGCCAACTTATTATGCAAAACCTCTAACAAGCGCTCCCAAGCCACCGTACGCCTAGGCTTATCACCAACATACAACCCCAAATAACAAAAAGGCAAAGTCCCCACCTTACAATTTAAAAAAGCAGCCGCTGTCGATAAAAAATCTTGGTCCACCTTTACTCCAATCAAACAGCTCTTATGAAAATTAACCTTCAAACCTGAAATCAGTTCAAAACAACGTAACACTTCCTTTAATGTCCATAAATTCCTCTCTGTTGCTTCTCCTATCAACAACGTGTCATCTGCAAATTGAAGCAAAGAAATTTCAGGTCCATCGCCCACCTTAATCCCCTTGAAAAGGCCTTTTCACACCGCACTACGCACCAAACCTCCTAAACCTTCAGCTGCTATTAAAAACAAAAAAGGTGATAGGGGATCACCTTGTTGAAGGCCTCTCCCAATTGCCACCTCCTTCGTTGGGGAACCATTCACAAGAGCCGATAAATGACCTCCATAAATGCAGGCCTCCATCCACTTTACCCACCTTTCTCCAAACCCCATCTTCCATAGCATATATAATAGATACCTCCAATCCACCGAATCATATGCCTTTTTAAAATCCACCTTCAACACAAAACAACTCCTCTTTGTTTTTTTTAACATAGTCCACCACTTCATTGGCCACAAGCACACTATCAAATAAGTTTCGACCTGGTACAAAACCCAATTGTTGTTCATTTATAATATCATCCAACACACCCTTCATCCTATTAGCAAGCACCTTGGAAATGATTTTATACAAGCAACCCAACAAAGATATTGGCCGAAAATCCTCCAATCCTTGTGGACTTTTGGATTTAGGAATTAATGCAACAAAATAAGATATCAAACCTTTAGGTACAACCGCATTCATATGAAATTCCACAAGCATTTGCATCACCTCATCCTTCACAAGATCCCAAAATGCTTTTAGAAAGGTAAAATTGAAACCATCTGGGCCTGGACTCTTGTCACCATCACATTCTCTAACCACACTAGTCACTTCCTCCATAGAAAACATCTCTTCCAACCCCACCTTACTCTCCTTTGATACTACAGGCACTGGAATATTATCAATAGACAGTCTTACCCACTCCCTTCCTGCAAAATGATCACTAAAAAAATTCAAAATATACCCCTTCACCTCATCCACCTCCTCAAGCCAACGCCCCTCTACATTCAAAGTCAAAATTTGATTGCGTCTTCGACGCCCTCGTATACATGCATAAAAATACTTGGAGTTCCAATCCCCCGCCTTAGACCATTTCTTCCACGCCTTTTGAGCCAAAAGATTTTCCTTACTACGACGAGTAGCCCAAATATTACACACCAGAGATTTCTGTTGCAAAACTTCGTCTATCGTTAAGCCCTGTGTTTCACTTTTAATATCCAATTCAGACAACGCTGCAGTATTAACTCAGATATTCTCTTCCACATCTCCAAAACTACTTTTATTCCATAATTTCAATGCTACTTTAAAATTAAACAACCTTCCTTTAATACGTTGCGCTGCCCATGGCAAACCAACATTCGTAGTCCAAGCTTGTGTTACAACAGTTCGCAACTCCTTGTGATCCAGCCAACAATTATTGAACCGAAAAGGTTTAGGTCCCCAATTCAAAGAATTATGCTTAACCAAGAGTGCACAATGGTCAGACACATCACGTGGCATAACTTGCACCACCGGATACCCCATCACTTCACCCCATTCCTTTGAAACAAGTACTCTATCTAACCTGCTCATCACACCTCCATCTCCACGCCTCCAAGTAAACCTCCTACCCACCGGTGATAAATGCACTAGTTGCATATCAAGAATAAATTGATTAAATTCTACCATCTCTTGTGAATCACCACCCCCAATTCCTCCATTTCTCTCCTCTCTGGCTCTCACAGCATTAAAATCACCCATCATGCACCACAAACCATTGCCAAATCCTTGTTTAGACATACTTAAATTAGCCCACAATGACCTCTTATAAACCAACTGGCAAGGCGAATAAACGTTGACAATCCTTATAATTTGTTTCTTCTCCCCCTATTCTAAACAAACACCCACAAAACCAGGACCACAAAAATGATATCGTAATTTACCACTTGTTGTATTCCAAATAGTAAGAATTCCACCACTATTCCCTGTTGCAGGCCATGCAAGCCAATCAAAATATTCATCGCTCCAAAGTTGGTGACACAATTCTCGTGAGCAAGTTTCTAATTTAGTTTCTTGAAGAAGCAAAAGATCAACACCCTCTTGTCGTACCATTTCTACCACCTGTTTCTTTTTAATCCTTCCTCCAACCCCTCTAGCATTAAATGAAATTATCTTCATGAGAAACCCTTGACACTCCTTGCCGCTGCAACCTTTCTATCTCTAACCTCCAAATCAATAATTTTACCAATTACATCTTCTCTATTCCCTTTCACCACAAGCCCCACCTCTTCTCCAACCTTTAATATTTTTTTCTGCCAAGTTTCACGTCGCAGTTTCAGCCCCACTCGCCACTGATGTATTCGTCGCTGCACTCTCCACATCAGAACCTGATCTTCGTTTCTTTGAGCAAGTCCGGTGGGACAACCTTGAAAACTCTATAACTTTCTTTGAAGCCTGTATTGCACTTCTTGATTCCTTTTGTAAGTTCAGAGAATGCAAGCTACAATACGAATTTGGTGAAGATCCTTGGCGCCTCTGTCTCGCTAATTTCATTGCACCCCGCATGTTCAATTGTCCCCGTTTGTGCAACAATTGGCGCCTTGTTGTTTGTGAATTAACACTAGAAATTTTTTCATCCCCCATTCGCATTAGTATACCATCACGAGAAGCTTTTGTCACTGAAATAGAAGCGCTAGCAGTCACAACAGTAGTTGGTAAAAAGGTGCCTTCAAAATTGCTACACACCACCCTCCCCTACATTCACTCCCTCATGGACCACCTTATCCAAACACTCATCTGTAGTAAATTTGGACCCCTCACCATGCACACCACCAACTATACCCACACCATCCTCCTTTTTACTATCGATACCACCAACTAGGCCCACACCATCCTCCTTATTACTACTGACACCACCCTCCCCCTCCTTCAAAATTGTACAACTAGTGGAATCCGAGATGGGTCTCCCGTCTTTAATACCCATTTTCCATACACCAAGCTCCCATTGAAATTCACAACCCAATTCATTATTGTCATTATTAACAACCAAATCCACCCCAACCGTATGGCCCACTTCCCTTCCATCTGCCTCATGCACAACACCCCTAGTTGGAGCCACCAAATTTTTGTCACTTCCCAAATTCAAGTTTATATCACCCATGACCAACCCTTCATTAATTTTCCCACTATCATCCATAACATCCCCCACAAAATCAAAGCTTGTGGCCATTTTTACACCCACTCTACTCGCTGTTGTCTCCTCGTTATTGTCAATGCCATCATCAGAACTATACTCTTCCACATCATTCAAATCCACTAAGTCTTCTGAAAGGGAAACTGATGAGTCAGACTGTGTTTCATGCAAATCATTTTTTAAAAATTCACCACCATGCTCCTCAACCATCCTAATATCAAACAAAAAATCATTAATTTTCACCTTCAACTTTTGATTAATAAGAGCTTTATCCGTTGTGTGTACACAAACCCTTGCAAAATCCATATGTCTCCTCAAATTAGTATCGTCATCCACCATAACGAAGGATCCCAATGGATTAATTAATCGTTGAAAAAAACTCTCCTCCCATGCATGCAATGGTACACCGTATACTCGAACCCAAATCCTCCTCGTCACCGCCACCATACGTGGGTGCCACCACGATATATCATAAAACGCACTCCCCAACAATTCTCTATTCCTTTCTATAGCCTCCTCCTGTGACACCCTCTACCCCAACGTTAATACACAATAAATGTAAACAATAATTTCTTTTTCTTTTTGAGTAAATAAAATCTTTCATAGTTTAATAACATCTTTCATGTATAAAACAACTGCTTCAAATCTCATAAGGTAGAAGATTCACATTCGTAACTCATCAATCATAAAAAAAGAGTCAAAGATAAGTATTAAGCTCAAGAAATCATATAAAGGAGAATATATATTAATTCCAGTAAAGGTGGCAGTGCCTCCTAGTTAGGAATTAATATATCACTTTCAAATCATGTAATAAAATAGTATGACAAAGATATACATTTTGGTCTTTTCTCAAGAACGTTCAAAATTACAAAGGAAGAGAAAATTAAAACTTTTAAAATAATAACATCCCAAAAAAACAAGCCTAGCTATGCCCGATGTCACATCCTATCAGAGCACGCCCAACTGAAGCCTTAAGCCTCATTACCAACATCCTCATGATGCTGATTACCTGCAACATAATTTAAACATATACAAAAACAACAAGGGAGAGAGAAACATCTCACTCAATTTCAGGTGCAGAAATAAAGGTTAGATAGCACCCACACACACATAACAAATATAAGTCACATATAAACAATACACATACATCATCAATATCACATATATACT
This sequence comes from Cajanus cajan, assembly GCF_000230855.2. Taxonomy (NCBI): domain Eukaryota; kingdom Viridiplantae; phylum Streptophyta; class Magnoliopsida; order Fabales; family Fabaceae; genus Cajanus; species Cajanus cajan. The sequence goes on from NC_138518.1 coordinate 2,511,532, forward strand.
CATTTATCATGCAATGATGTCATGGACTTGACTCATAAATGCATGCATGTGGCGCCATACGGAAGATTCACAATTCATCGTTGGTGACCCTAAGGTACACCTGGTTACATCACTGGTGACCCTAAGGTACACCTTGTTAGCATGTTACATCGTTGGTGACCCTAAGGTACACCTTGTTAGCATCTTACATCGTGGGTGACCATAAGGTACACCTTATTACATCGTGGGTGACCATACGGTACACCTTATTAGCATATTACATCGTGGGTGACCATACGGTACACCTTATTAGCATGTTACATCGTGGGTATGCGACCTCAGCGGCACACCTGGAGTAATATATGCATATGATGCATGTCATAAATTCATAATCTCATGGACTCAACATTTAACTCATTACAGAATTTTATTTAATACATCATGTCATTATTCTTCATATTCTCATAATCATAACTTGTCTCAATAGTTCATTCTTAGGTCTCATGTCTTTTGTCCATATTTCACAAGGTCATGTCATCAATACTCCTCATAAGGTCCGCACAGGTATTCACAGAGAGCATTCTTGTTAATATTAAAACTTATTTATTTATATCATTAACTTCATATTCATTTATTACTTTTCACAAAGAACAAAGTAGAATAAATAGAAAATCGGACAGAACAACGGCATCTTCAACAAAAATAAAGTAGAGTAAATAGAAAATCAAACATAACAACGACACCTTCAACAAAGAACAAAATAGAGTAAATAGAAAATCAAACAGAACAACGGCACCTTCAACAAAGAACAAAGTAGAGTAAATAGAAAATCAAACAGAACAACGACAAGGGATTGGGGGCCAATCCGACAAACAACTATCCAACAATTATCCCCACACCCCCGAGCGAGGTTCTCACTCCCCCCTTACCTGGATAAGCAGGAGATGGAACTTGGGCAGGGCCTCCTCCTCTGGATTCTCTCTTTCTTCCCTCTCTTTCTTTCTTTCTTTCTCTCTCTCTCTCTCCTCTTTCTCTCTCTAAGATTATCACTTCTTGCTCAGTATATAATTTTCACCCCCCTGGCCCTATTTATAGGCAATCTGACGCACCCGGAGCGGCCCGTACTGATTTCGGAACGGCCCGTTCCAGATCCTTCAACCATGGGCAAATTTTTCAACTGGAACGGCCCGTTCCAAAATCGGAACGCCCGTTCCCAAAAAGCAGAACAGCCCGTTCTGAAACCAGAACGACCCGTTCTCAATCTCAGCAGAACGACCCGTACTGCTTCCAAAACGACCCGTTCTGCATTTGGAACGGCCCGTTCCGACACCCAGAAATACCCTTATTCCTTTATTAAAATTACGAAAATGCCATCAATAATTACGAAAATGCCATCTTTTTTTAAAAAAACTGGGTGTTACAATTCTCCCATCCTTTTAGAAATTTCGTCCCCGAAATTTTTGTAATGGAAGACTCTTCGCTTCTTAACTTATAATTCTTATGCAACTTCACTATCTTATCGATATACAACTCTATCAATTTCATCCAAGGATTTCTAAGGATAAGACAAGCAAATCTGGTAAGCCTATCCACTAAAACACAATTATAATCAATCTCGTAAACGTTTCAGACAAACCTACAATTAAAGTCTATCCATTCACTATCTCACTTCCAAAATGAGAAGTCTAATTGCTACAAAATTTCTAAAGACTTCTTGCATACTAAACACGAGTATATGATTTCTTTTCTCTTCACCTTAGGTCACTACACTTCTGCTGCGCTACTTTGATACGTCTTAGTAGCTCCTAAATAAAAGAGTACTCTTATGTCCTTTCTCTAAAATCATCTTTCTTAATTCAAGATTACTAAGCATCCAAATTTATTCTCAAAACAACATCAATTTCTATTTAGAAAAGGTTACTCATACTCCTACTAATCTTTTCCACTTGGTTTACTAGGAAAGGCTCTAACCCCTGAGCTTCTTTAATCTCATCACTAATTCACTAATTATTTTCAATCATAATCAATTCAATGCTCCTAAGGGTAATCTTACACATCCAGCATAAGTCTCTAAATTCTTCAATCAAATCCAATCCTTAAATAATCAAAAATAATATATCAGTGATCATCATAATCAAGGCATCTGTCACAATATTGGTTTAACTTTTGTGAGCCTTTCCACAACCTTTCCAAAGATCAAACACTTAAGCATAAGTTCACTAGGTACACATACCAGATCTCTAATTTCACCATTCCATCTACCTCCAAGTCAAATTCTTATCCATCACCTTATCCTAGAGTCTCATATCTTATCACCAAAAATGAATCAACTAATTGTGCTTTTCCAATTTCTTTCAAGGATCCAATTGTTACTCAAGTCATACCTAGTTTCACACTACTAGGAGTATTCTCATAAGTCAAACTTAAATTCCTAATTTGAGTCCAAAGATCCATTTCTCTAATCATAAAGGAAGATAAATATCAAGGTTTCCTATTCAAAACATCGGTTACCATAATGGCTTTGGCCAAATAACCAATAAGATCAAAATCTTATTTCTTAAGGAATTCCAACTATCTCTTTTGGTCAATAGATATTTAAAGCTCTTTTGATCACTAAATACCTTAAGCTTAGAATCATATAGGTAATGTCTCTAAATCTTAGTATAAATACTAAAACCACTAACTCAAGGTCATGGGTAAGGTAATTCCTCTCATAAATTTTTAATTGCCTAGAATCATAAGCCACTACCATTCCTCTTACATCTACAATTCATCCAAATTCATCTTATAAGTATTACTATATACACAAAAGGTTTACTAAAATCCAATAATATTAACACTATTCATTCTTGCCTTTAAGAGTTGAAACTACTCTCATACTTACTATCACACATAAAGGCAATACTCCTCCTAATAAATGTAGTTAAGGGCAATGTTATCTTAAAAATTCCTTCAATAAATCGCCAATAATAATAATAAGATAACCTCCTAAAACCTTTATCCTCGCTAACTTGCTTAAATATCTCTCCACTTAAACATAACTTCTACTTAAGACAGATCCATGTTTACCTCAACTGAAATTTACAGGAACTAGAAAACTTATCTCATATAATAAAAGAATAATAATAAAATAAAATAAAATAGTAATACTTAGATAACTTAACATACAACCGTCTTGGATATATCTTCACCTTTAACTACAATATGATCAGATCACACCCTAAGATCAATCTCACTAACCATACAACATTCACCATTTGATCCCTAAGGTCATCTATCCACATATCAACGTACATGCATATCAAGTCATATTAGAATGCCTACTTTAAACCTTCATATATACCATCCATAAGCATGTACATGAACAACCTTTACCACATAGCATCATACAACCTTAAACAACCTCTCAATCCACATGAAAACAGCCCAGAACATCTTAACAAAGTCTATTCTTATCCTTGCATTGCCTACTAACCCGAAAACATTATTATACAGCCTAACTTCTCTTTTCAACAACTATCAAAGAAAACGACAGATAGAGAGTTCTACTCATCCACGTGATCTCAACCTATCACTAAGTGAATAAGCTACAACTCTTAGTGAGACATGAGATTTTAAAAAAAATCATCTTCTTAGCTAAAGAAAACTTCAAAAATCACAACAAATATATTTAGTGCTTACAACTATACCTCTGATTACCAAAGCAGCTATACTGGAGTTCTAGACCTCCGTTTTACCTGATTCCAATTCCATTAGAAAGATAACATCCAAGGCTACCACTTTCCTGAAGACTAACAAAAATTATAATTTTTTCAGTATAGCACTTGTATTGTCACAACAAAACATCTCCTACACCAGACAACAATAGTGTATCAACATCTAAAATCACAAAAATACCTCAATCCTTCCAAACTTACTTCTTTCCACCTGAAATTCATATCAAAGTTTCCCACTACAAATCTAAACCAGATAACTCACATATTCAGGCTTAGAAAATAAATTCACATGCAATCATCAAACTCTAGAAATTATCAACACTTTAATCTCTCCTTAAGAATACCAAAATTCCAATTCATACATCATCTTTGGATTCAATTGCTACAACTATAGCTTTCAAAAATTTCACCAATCGTAAATTCTTAATACACTTAAAATAAATCAATGTCTTACCCAAATCTAAGGCCTCAATAGTTTTTATAATATCAGCACGATATTTCGTCTACCATTACTCGCACATATGCTTGCAATACAAGCGATATTACTCAACCACTACTTCTTACGTAAGCAAGAAGTATCAAACAAATAAGCAATCATAAGAATGAAGAAGAGCAGTCATAATGGTATTAGCTAACACTATCATGACTATCATGCCTCTAATTACAAAATAACTTAACAATATCAAACTCTACAATATCAGCACAAGGAGAACATTATCTTCATCATTATCAAAGAAAAGCATCATCAAAGTATACAACAAACAAAACACTGTCAGAGTACACAACAAAATCATGATAAGTACATAACTCACGGTCGATTAGATCGACCTGCTTTGATACCACTAAATGTGACACCCTCTACCCCAACGTTAATACACAATAAATGTAAACAATAATTTCTTTTTCTTTTTGAGTAAATAAAATCTTTCATAGTTTAATAACATCTTTCATGTATAAAACAACTGCTTCAAATCTCATAAGGTAGAAGATTCACATTCGTAACTCATCAATCATAAAAAAAAAGTCAAAGATAAGTATTAAGCTCAAGAAATCATATAAAGGAGAATATATATTAATTCCAGTAAAGGTGGCAGTGCCTCCTAGTTAGGAATTAATATATCACTTTCAAATCATGTAATAAAATAGTATGACAAAGATATACATTTTGGTCTTTTCTCAAGAACGTTCAAAATTACAAAGGAAGAGAAAATTAAAACTTTTAAAATAATAACATCCCAAAAAAACAAGCCTAGCTATGCCCGATGTCACATCCTATCAGAGCACGCCCAACTGAAGCCTTAAGCCTCATTACCAACATCCTCATGATGCTGATTACCTGCAACATAATTTAAACATATACAAAAACAACAAGGGAGTGAGAAACATCTCACTCAATTTCAGGTGCAGAAATAAAGGTTAGATAGCACCCACACACACACAACAAATATAAGTCACATATAAACAATACACATACATCATCAATATCACATATATACTCATTTATCATGCAATGATGTCATGGACTTGACTCATAAATGCATGCATGTGGCGCCATACGGAAGATTCACAATTCATCGTTGGTGACCCTAAGGTACACCTGGTTACATCACTGGTGACCCTAAGGTACACCTTGTTAGCATGTTACATCGTTGGTGACCCTAAGGTACACCTTGTTAGCATCTTACATCGTGGGTGACCATAAGGTACACCTTATTACATCGTGGGTGACCATACGGTACACCTTATTAGCATATTACATCGTGGGTGACCATACGGTACACCTTATTAGCATGTTACATCGTGGGTATGCGGCCTCAGCGGCACACCTGGAGTAATATATGCATATGATGCATGTCATAAATTCATAATCTCATGGACTCAACATTTAACTCATTACAGAATTTTATTTAATACATCATGTCATTATTCTTCATATTCTCATAATCATAACTTGTCTCAATAGTTCATTCTTAGGTCTCATGTCTTTTTTCCATATTTCACAAGGTCATGTCATCAATACTCCTCATAAGGTCCGCACAGGTATTCACAGAGAGCATTCTTGTTAATATTAAAACTTATTTATTTATATCATTAACTTCATATTCATTTCTTACTTTCCATAAAGAACAAAGTAGAATAAATAGAAAATCGGACAGAACAACGACATCTTCAACAAAAATAAAGTAGAGTAAATAGAAAATCAAACATAACAACGACACCTTCAACAAAGAACAAAATAGAGTAAATAGAAAATCAAACAGAACAACGGCACCTTCAACAAAGAACAAAGTAGAGTAAATAGAAAATCAAACAGAACAACGGCAAGGGATTGGGGGCCAATCCGACAAACAACTATCCAACAATTATCCCCACACCCCCGAGCGAGGTTCTCACTCCCCCGAGCGAGGTTCTCACTCCCCCCCTTACCTGGATAAGCAGGAGTTGGAACTTGGGCAAGGCCTCCTCCTCTGGATTCTCTCTTTCTTCCCTCTCTTTCTTTCTTTCTTTCTCTTTCTTTCTCTCTCTCTCTCTCTCTCTCTCTCCTCTCACTACTAGAAAAATGAAAATTAGAGACGGAAAAAATCCGTCACAAAATTAAAGAAAATCCGTCACAAAATTATTAGTGACGAAATTTGTGACGGATTTTGGGTCGTCACAAAAAATGGCGTCACAAAATATTTAGTGACGGAAAATTCAGTCCGTCACAATTAGTGACGGAAATATGTCGTCACTAACTAATAAATTTTCCGTCACAATTTGTGAGGTGCATTCGTCACAAACTGGGTTCAAAATCCGTCACAAATTGTGAGGGATTCAAAATCCGTCACAAAATCCTAATTTTTTATTTTTACGAATTTTTAAATAAAAAATAATTAAATTATTCCAGATTTATTAATTATATAATATATATTATTTTCACTTTTTTTTCCTAATCTACAAGTATTAATTATTAATTTTCAGATAATTGGCAGTGGTAAGATTCAAACCCCTTACCTTCTACTCATTCTAACCTTAACACTCCTTCTCCAGCCATCTGAGCTACCTTATCAGTTCAGTACTTATTTAACAATATATATATAAATATGAAAGAATATCAATTTTTATCACAATAATATCAAACATCATTAAACATCAAACTAATAAATTTAAAATAGATTCATAATTAAAATCATAATATAATTTATTTTAGAATTTTTATTTTATTAACTTAATTGAAAATTAATTATATTTTATCATTTTTTAATCAAGTGAATGAATGATAATGAATTAACAAAATTTTTAAAATATATTTTAATTGAAAGTATATTTTTAGTAAATATTTGAATATAAAAGTATTTTTATAAATAATTAAATGAAAAATATATTTTAAAATTTATTTCTCTCATAACACTACTTAAGTAAAAATTTTCAAAAAAAAGTAAACTTATATTTGTTTGCGTTATTTTTCCAAAAATAAAAAATAAAAAAAAAAAGATCAAACATTTTGATAATTAAATCATCCAAAAATTAATACAAAAAGATAATGTTGATTGGACCAAACTACCGAATACGTACGGGCTGAGTTCAGTGTGATATACTCCACCAAAAAGAAAAGGACAATAGACTCCGAAACTGTAATGCATAAATATAATTTGAAAATTAAAACAATTTATTCGAAACGGTTACACGAGGAAAAACGAAAAGAATAAATAGTTGTTTAGATTGTGAAACTTGTAATCAATTACTAAAACCTTATATTCGATTACTAGATGATTTTATAAATTTAACTTTAATTCTAGTACTTATAATCCTTTAACTAATTTTTTAATTAATAAAAAATATTATAAATAATGATTTTTTTATAATATTTATTAAAATTATACATGTAACACTTAAATCCAAAATAATAATCAAGTGCCATAAATTCTCCAGTATCAACCATATATATATATATATATATATATATATATATATATATATATATATATATATATTATTTTTACATTACTTGCATTCACAGATATTGATCTGCTATATTACAGTCACATCTTTATTAATTTATTAACGAGTGTTTTTACTTTCATATATTATTTTATAAATTATATATTATAAATTATCATAAATATTTTTTAAACTAATTATAAAAATTAAAAGAAGTTTAAATAAATGCAAATGACAAAATTCTAATTTTTTAATTTTACGAATTTTTAAATAAAAAATAATTAAATTATTCCAGATTTATAATTATAAAATATATATTATTTTTACCTTTTTTTTTCTAATATACAAGTATTAATTATAAAGTGCATTATATATAATATATATAATACATTTTATAATTAATTATATATATATATTTTCTAATATATATATATTTTCACCTTTTATTAATTATATAATATATATTAAATGATTCCATTTAGGTGTATTATAAAGTATGATGATAATATTTTTATATATTTATTGATAGACTTAATTGTATTTTTTATTAAATGATCAAGCATAATGAATTTTCTAGCGTCAACCATTATATATATATATATATATATATATAGATATATCTAATTATATATCATTTATAAATATACTTTTATATATTTATTTTTAGTTTTTTAGTTAAAATGGAAATTAATATTGTATTTTTATAATTTCATAAGTACTTTTAAATTAAAAGTTTTTTCCTAATTCATATTTTAATTTTTTATACTTCAAAATGACAACTTATTATTTAAAATAATTCATTTCTTATGTTTTAATTTTTAACCTTTTGATATTTTAGTTTCATAATTTTTTAATTATTTTTTTAGCTAAATATGATTTATTTATACATAATTCTTAAATATAATAATTGTGCAGTAAAATTTTCTATTTTGAGAGGGATACGTAATCCGTCACAGAATCCGTCACAAATTGTGAGGGATTCAAAATCCGTCACAAAATCCTAATTTTTTATTTTTATGAATTTTTAAATAAAAAATAATTAAATTATTCCAGATTTATTAATTATATAATATATATTATTTTCACCTTTTTTTCTAATATACAAGTGAAAATTATAAAGTGTATTATATAATATATACAATACACTTTATAATTAATTATATATATATATATATATATATATATTTACCTTTTATTAATTATATAATATATATTAAATTATTCCATTTAAGTGTATTATAAAGTATGATGATAATATTTTTATATATTTATTGATAGACTTAATTGTACTTTTTATTAAATGATCAAGTACAATGAATTTTCTAACATCAACCATTATATATATATATAGTTATATATAATTATATATATTTTATAAATATACTTTTATATATTTATTTTTAGCTTTTTAGTCAAAATGAAAATTAATATTGTCTTTTTATAATTTCATAAGTATTTTTAAATTAAAATTTTTTTCCTAATTCATATTTTAATTTCTTATACTTCAAAATGACATCTTATTATTTAAATTAATTCATTTCTTATGTTTTAATTTTTAATCTTTTGATGAAAAAAAATATTTTAGTTTCATAATTTTTTAATTATTTTTTTTAGCAAAATATTTTTTATTTATACATAATTATTAAATATAATAATTGTGCAATAAAATTTTCTATTTTGAGAGGGATACGTAATCCCTCACAAATTGTGACGAAATTTGTGACGAAATACAATTTTTAAAAATTTTTCGTCACAGAATCTGTCACAAATTGTGAAGGATTCAAAATCCGTCACAAAATCCTAATTTTTTATTTTTACGAATTTTTAAATAAAAAATAATTAAATTATTCCAGATTTATTAATTATATAATATATATTATTTTTACCTTTTTTTTCTAATATACAAGTATTAATTATAAAGTGTATTACATAATATATATAATACACTTTATAATTATATATATATATATATATATATATTTCCCCTTTTATTAATTATATAATATATATTAAATTATTCCATTTAAGTGTATTATAAAGTATGATGATAATTTTTTTATATATTTATTGATAGACTTAAGTGTACTTTTTATTAAATGATCAAGCACAATGAATTTCCTAGCGTCAACCATTATATATATATATATATATATATATATATATATATATATATAGTTATATATAATTATGTATAACTTATAAATATACTTTTATATATTTATTTTTAGCTTTTATAGTTAAAATGCAAAATAATATTGTCTTTTTATAATTTCATAAGTATTTTTAAATTAAAAGTTTTTTCCTAATTCATATTTTAATTTCTTATACTTCAAAATGAAAACTTATTATTTAAATTAATTCATTTTTTATGTTTTAATTTTTAATCTTTTGATGAAAAAAATATTTTAGTTTCATAATTTTTTAATTATTTTTTTAGAAAATATTTTTTATTTATACATAATTCTTAAATATAATAAATGTATAATAAAATTTTGTATTTTGAGAGGGATACATAATCCCTCACAGATTGTGACGGAATTTGTGACGAAATATTTAGAGAGGAATCAAATCCGTCACTAAATCCGTCGCAAATTTTTTTTTTTATTAGTGACCCCGTTTGTGACGGAATTGTTAGAGACGGAAATGTTTCCGTCACAAAATCCGTCACAAACTCTAAAAATAAGTAGTCCGTCACAAAAATAAAATTTTCGTCACAAAAGTCGTCACTATTAGTGACGACATTTTATCTGTCACAAATTTTCGTCACAAATTTTAATTTTTTTAGTAGTGTCTTTCTCTCTCTAAGATTATCACTTCTTGCTCAGTATATAATTTTCACCCCCTGGCCCTATTTATAAGCAATCTGACGCACCCGGAACGACCCGTACTGATTTCGGAACGGCCCGTTCCGGATCCTTCAACCATGGGCAAATTTTTCAACTGGAACGGCCCGTTCCCAAAAAGCAGAACAGCCCGTTCTGAAACCAGAACGGCCCGTTCTCAATCTCAGCAGAACGGCCCGTTCTCCATACCAGAACGACCCGTTCCAGGCCCGTTCTGGGTCTTTAAAAACAAGCATATTCTTTCTTTTGGAAGGGCCCGTTCTGCATTTGGAACGGCCCGTTCCGACACCTAGAAATACCCGTATTCCTTTATTAAAATTATGAAAATGCCATCAATAATTACGAAAATGCCATCTTTTTTAAAAAAAACTGGGTGTTACACCTCCCACCCTCTACACTATCACCCTCCCCTACAGCTTCAAGCAATACCAAATCATCACCCATGTAAATAGCTTGTACATTATGAATACCGACATTCATTAATAGCTCAAGAACAATTCCAACCTCTTCTAACCGATGCAAGCGACCAACCATGGTCCTCCTACTCCATCTCTGGACCTTATCCACGTCAACCACAAACTCCATATGACACCATGGCTCCTTCTTTTGGCACCCACATAGCCTTAGCTTTCGAACAACGCAAAGGATCTGGCGTTTTATTCATAACTGGCTTTACTGCATATCCACTTCCTTTTGTAAAATACCATTAACCATTGCCTTCCCCTTGCCCTTCAGAACAACTGCATAAGAAGGTGAAGGTCGGCCCTGAGAAATAGGCCGACTAGAAAACTCCACTGGACGCACCTCCTCCCTTCGCACACCCCCCGTTCAATTTGCGAAACATTGACAACCAAATGCATCCGACCAATCTTGATACAATTTAGGCGTTGAGCCAAACTTTCAACATCACGAACATCACTGAAACGAACAAAGCCAAATCGTCGACCCTCCTTATCTCGCTTCCTTGGAATAAACAAGTCGACCACCTTACCATAACGCCGGAAAATATTCCACAATGTTGCTTCACCATGACTATCCGGGAAATTTGTGAAAAAGAAGGATGAGAAATGTTGCACTCTTTTCACATACCCCGTAAAATCTCCTTCCTTTCGAATATTGCAACGGGTGACCATCGTCCACCTTCTGTTGGTGTCCGATCTCCACCCACACCCGCGTGACGTCCACCTTCCATACTTCAATCCTTAACAATCATTTCAACAAACAGTTGATCTTCGTTTGACAATGTCATTTTAACGGCGTCTCAAAACCTCCCACAAAGTTTTTGCATCGATTCTCCGCAGCCACAAGGGGCCGAAAAAACCTCTATTTCTTAATTAGCCACCTAGGAGACCTTTTTGTGAGCATTGTCCCCGTTCTGAAATCTAATTCACGCAACCGTAACCACTCCCATTAAGACAGAGAAGGCCTTGTTTAGTGGGTCATTTGATCAAACACGTGGTGCACAACCTTTCCCTTACATCCTAGAATGGCATCCGACATGTCTAGAGCTTGAAGAAGCAAAGATGAAGCACACTATAGAAGATTCCAGCACCAAAACTGATAAGACAGAAAAGGCTTTGTTCAATGGGTCATTTGATCAAACACGTGGTGCGCAACCTCTCCGTTACATCCTAGAATGGCATCCGGCATGTCTAGAGCTTGAAGAAGCAAAAGGTGAAGCACACCAAAGAAGATTCCAGCATCAAAACTGCCACTCTGAGAAACCCCAACAGCAACACGATTCCAAGTGCCACCACCGTCCAATTCGAAATCTGGCGACCGGTTACGGTGACGGCATGTGTGCTAGTCTTGACTTCTGTATTTAGGCCCGTTTGATTGTCCAGACATAAGAGTGAGATTATTTTTTAACCCAATTGAACTCGTTGAACTGCATTATAAAAAAATTAAATTATTTTTAAAAAAATTGGATTGGGCTAAACTGATTGAAAATTAAATTTAATTATAAGAATTAAAATATTTTTATTAAAGGTAAAAATTAGATGTGTCAAACATTGTGCATATTGATGAATTAGCCTGATAATTTAGTCTCTAAAAAATTACCCCAAAAATAAATTGTGTCAAAAACTGTGCATCATGATAGGTTAGTCGATAGGTCCATAATTTAGGTTATGAAAAATTACCTCAAAAATAAATTGTGTCAATTTGGCTAGACATGATAGGACAATTAGATTAAGTTGGGCCACTAATTTTTTTCCTTGAAATCTCGGGTTTATTTAGCCTGATATAATTTATTTTAATATTTTCCTTTGATAAATTTAAATTAAATAGAAAATAAAATAAAGTGGGTGTATTTTATTTTTATTTTTTATTTTTAGTCCTTCAAATTTGAAACTAGTCTTTTTAGTTCATATAATTTAAAAAAAATTATTTTAATTATTATGTCTCATGAAAAATTTAAATAATATCCAATATATTTTATTATTATATCCAATTATATAAAATCATAGCATCAACATTAATGATAATTTGATATAAATGGCACAACACTCTTGCTAAGTATTGTTGTGGCATTTTGTACCTGCAAATGTTACATTATGTCATTCATTTTGCATGTGCAGTACGAATTGTTCATAATCGACAATGTTTCTTAATTATAATTCCAACAAAATACCATATTTTTCAATCCACCAAATTAGGCAATAATATCATAAAGTTGTTTCAATTCAACAAAATTACAAAATACCATTCTTTTCAAAATAAAGAGAAAGGTTAAAGCAAATAATCAATGTTTTAACTTATCAAATTAGAAAATAAAAAGTAGCATCAGTTAGCATCTATTGATCATTTTCTAAATGAAAATTAATGTCATTATCCTCCATCACTCCATCTACATAAACTAAAATATCAAAATTAGCAATTATTGGTAAAACATTCTCCTCTAAATAATGATCCAACTCTATTTTAACAAAAGAACTTCTAGTTCTATTTTAACATTACTACCACCAACGTTTAGAGAGTTACCACCAAAATCTTTATTCATTTTCATTTGAAAATCATAACACAATTGTCAAATCATCCTAACTTGAGAAAAATATTCGTGCTCATACAACTTTTTATAATAGTATTCAAGCAACTCCATTTTGTATCTAGGGTCTAAAATAATAGCAACTCCCATTATATTATGAATCACATCCCAATTGTTTTTCAAATTTACTCAACATTTTTTTTGCCATTTTTTGAATCAGTTTATTGGGAGAAGTGATCCATTGGCCTATTGCCAATTTAATCTCACACATATTTGAAAAATAATATTAGTAGTTGGATGTTTAGTAGCAAAAAATAATTCAGTGATACCATTGAACAATTTTATTCTCCGACACATCTTTTGCAAATTGCTACTATAAATTAGTTGGCAAACAAGTATATTGAGCCTTTTGTTACCTTAACCAACTAAACACATCCTTATATGATATGACAATTTCAAGCATTTTGTAAGCTGAAGTCTGTAACGCATAATTATATAATATTAAGCATAATATTAAATATATATTTCTTATACATTATTAACACAAATATGTTAACAATAATATTTTACATAAAAATAAAGAATATTTTGTGAACTTATTTACATATAGTTAACTTATATATACATCACGCACTATTCTAAAATATCTACAATAATGTACTTATTTACAAATTATTATTTTTTTCTCATACTCTTACTACAATATTTACATGTTAGGTTGATACATATTTACTATGGGGTTAACGTGATTGGCTGGGGGAAGATAGAAAGTGACTACTATTTGGCCATTTATAATAATAGGATTTTGCTGGGTTGGTGAAATACAAAAGTTGATACTCTTATGCCCTGAAATGTAACGGAATTTGTAGTTGCGTCTATGCCCCAACTGGTACCCGAAAATACGACAGTGATAACAGAAGTGGAAGGGCCTAGTATGGTTGGCAAGTCCATCTATTTTCCACTATAATTAATTCAAAAAAAAATTAAAACAAAAAAAATAAGGAGTGAGAACACTTATCCAATGAATTCAAATAATTCAATAGAATACACATAATTATTTATAACCAACATTAAATATATATATATATACATACATATATTTTAGGTTTTCATGTGATAATAAAATTTGAATTATTTTAGTAGTGACTAGTCAGGATAAATGAGCATTATCATAATATTAACTAACAAAAGAATATTTCACCTTAAGTCCTTATTCATTTAAATCCTCAAGGTCAAACCTCCAACTACAAATTAATTCAAACTTTATTTCTTATGCCCATAGAATAACATTTATCTTTATAATGTATGAAGTAATAACAACAAGATGAGTTTAAGATATTTTAACAAAACTATATTATAGTTAATATTAATATAAAAATAATTAAGCTAAATAAGTTTGAGCATTTTTAATTGTTTAAAATTTAATATAATATAATTTATGCAAATAGAATGTATTAAAGAATATTAATTTAATAAATGATAATGATAAACATCATAAAATAATTAAATAACATAAACTAGCAACATCTCATTAGTTATTTAGAGTAAAAAGTATCATAGATTAAGCAAGTGAATGAGGTTAGGGACACCTCACTTAGTAAATACACATAAATATCACATAAAATAAACAAACATAATAATATATAAAATTTAAAAAGGATAGAGGTCTCCTCCCCCTTACCTTAGTGTAAAAAAAAATCGAGTAAAATTTTTCCTTCCTTTCTCTCACAATTTTTTTTCTTCCACTCTCTCCTTCCTTTCTCTCACAATTTTGCCATTCCTGTTCAATGCTACTGCACATTCCGTGTTTCTCCAATTTTCTCGTTCCCGTTCAATGCTATTTATAGATAATTTTTATCTACTGTTGTAGGATTTATCCAAGATTCGTCTAGATAATTTTTATCTACTACTGCAGGATTTGTCCAAATTCAGATAAAGTTTTGGATAAGAGTTATTTAATTATTATTAGTTATATAAAAATATATAGAGCTATGGCCTGTGACCTAAAACTTATGGTTCTTATGTACAACTAAACAAGCCATTGAACCATTCCATATTATATGTATATGTTATTATATAAATTATAATATATCTAATTTGTTTCACATGTAATTATAATAATTAAATTATTATTAAAAAATATTATAAATGTTTAGAATATAATTGAATATTATACATTTCTATTTTAGTCTACTAAAAATATAAAAATTATAAGGTATCAAAAATAAAACATCAGTATTTATCTATTTATTTTAAATATGGTAACTAAAATTTTTAAAAATATTATTTTAAGAATAAGATAATGATAAGAAAATTTATAATATTATATCAAAAGTTTCAGAATATTACAAAGTCCATCTAGTTGGACAATCTAAAATCAAATTCTTAGTGTAAGGGATTCAATATTGCTTTGCCATCTCCTCAAATTTCTCCTTCCTTTTAAGAAATGTTGTCCAATATGCTACACTATCCCAAATCTTTTCTACCTCATCTTTCACCACATCCAATCCATCTTTTACTATAAAATTCAAGACAAGTGCACAACAACGCATATAAAGCAAAGAACTACCCCTCAATGAAGTGCTTAACCATAACTTATCCTTAATTTTTTGAATTATGACATCATTTGTGCTACAATTATTTAACGTGATAGTCGAGAACTTTGTATCAATGTTTCAATCCATCAAACATTCAACTAATACATTATAAAGTTTATCACTTGAGTGAAGAGTGGGAATATAAATGAACCTAACATAATAAAATTTTAATTCAATCAATTTATCACACAAATAATTACATGACAAATAATATGACATGCAAAATAAGTTAAAGAAAATTAATACCTCTAAATACATCTTTTCAAGTTCTAATTTCCATCAATGTAATGAGTTTTGACTTCCATATAATATCTTTTTTGATTGCTTGAAAGTCCACATGTTTTATGTAATGGCCACTCATCCCTGAAGACTATCCAACAACTTCAAAGCTATTGATCTCTCAAATTCATAGACTTTGAATAATTTTTTCTTGATTGTGTTTCTACAAGGAACTTAAAACACTAATTGAACAACAACCAAATATCTCTTAAAACCAATATGATCCACAATTGTAAGTGGATATTTATGCATAGTGATTGCATACGTAAGTTTTTTTCTTGTATTTTCTGCATCGTAAGTTCTCGTACCCAACTCTTGCTTGCCTTGCATGACCTTAGGCACAAGAAATGTTTGTCCTTTATTTCCCCTCATCTTAATCTTTCGTGTTACACAACTTTTCATGTGTTGTCATAAGTGTTTCTTTTCATTTTTTGATTTTCCACCCAAATGTTTCTTACAATAATTGCATTGAACTTTGTCCTCTCCACTAGCTTTAACTTTTGTAAAATGATTCTAAATCTTACTTTTAAGCCTACTTGCTCCAGTTTGTGTACTTGTCTCATCCATATTATCACCTATAATATCTTGAGATTGAGATTTAGTTGTTTGCACATGTTCATTTAGTGCAGGAGTAGGACCAACATTTGAAGTATCATGATTTCCCTCTAGAACCAATTGAGGTGTACTTTCTAGTGCCATATTAATATCTATCATTATTTTCTTCAAAAATAAAAGGACACTATCAGAAAAAGGACCTAATTAAGATATTCAAAGCTAAAAATTTGTGAATTCAAAATGTATATAGTATATAGAGAGAAGTCAACTTCTTAAATAAATTTTCATGCCTAAACAATTTAGTATTTAACTATTGCTAGGATACATGATTTTAAAAAATGGTAATGTCTTTTTTTCTAAAGCTAAACGCAAACATAGCAACATTTTTATTGTAATAATTGCACCCTATAAAAAATGATTCCATTTCATTTTGTTAATCCAAGGTAATAAAATGTATTAATAAATTCTATGATTTTTATACAAGATGTTGCTGCATCATTGTAGAGAAATTATGGAAATGTTTTTTTTTTTATATTTATTATGAGACTAAGAAATACTTATAGACTAAATCAAATAACTAATAAATATTTATGTTAAAAAAATGTGAGAATGGGATTGGTATTGATCAAAAAAATGTAATAATAAAAATTGGTACTTACGGTTAGTATACTCTATTTTAAAAAGAATGGAAGCTCCAAAGGTGGTACTTACAATTAGAATACTCAGTTTTAGGCACTCCTATTATAAATTTTGGTAAGTTTTTATATATTTTTTTGGCAACTATTTAAAATTCAATAATAAAAAAATCACATAATAGCAATTTTCTTGTTGGCTCTACTTTCCTTGTCTAGATTACTATACATTCTAAAATCCAAAATTCTAAGGGTCAATTATTACTTTATATTGAAATTCATGTAGATAATTTTTTTCAAGTAAAATATAAGTTGTTAAGATAAAATAATATTGCTTTTTTATTTTTTCTTTGCTATCAATAGAGATTACAACAAAGGAAGTGATGGTAAAACTTAGAGCACATAACATAAGGATATGAATGTCCACTCATAACAAAACATTAATACCATAGTTTTTAAAGTGGCATATATATATGTTAAGAAATTTGGTAGTTTCTCCACTATATGAATATAAATATTTAATTGAATGGCAAAGGACAAGGTCTATAATAAACCTTTAAGTCTTGAACAAGGAAAAATTATGGTTGATTTATCAAAGAAAATAGAAGATTAAAAGCCTCAAGAAAACAATGGTTGATTTATCAGCCAATAACTATAGACTAATACTCTCTAAGCCACCTCAAAAATCTGAATTGACAATAAGGAAGAAACTAAGCATAACCAAGGAATTAACCAAGATAGATTATGTTAAACTACAGAGACTAAACATTAAAGATAGGCGATTATGTTAAACTAAATCTTGTATAGAGCATATGACAGATTGAGATATGCAAGGAAGAATAATTAGTCATTATTTGGGTTTATTATTTTCTATTTGGTAGATACATTTTCATACTATTAGGAACACCTAACTTGATTTTTTTCATTTTGCAGTACAAGAATGATGGGGTTAAAGATGATTCAGGAAGTGCTTTAAGAGGAAACTAGTGGCAAGGTAACTATCTTTTCATAAGATCTCTCTATTATTATCACACTTGCCAAGGGATGTGCTTAAGGTATATGAGTTTTTGTAGCCTTAGCCAAATGTTACTCTACACATCTGATTATTTTTCCTTCCTTAAACTCTTAGACATAATTTATTTGAAATCAAAGAAGCATTAGACAATAAACAAGAATTGTGAAGGGTTTGAAATAAACTAGGTTGAATTAGAAACTAGAAGAACAAATATGAAATTACCTCAGCCTACTCTCTAAAAAAGCAAGGAGAAAATAGTGCGGAGCACTAGATCTGAAGTAGCATAGAGCATCAAAGTTGAAACCAAAAGAATAGAAGGAGAGAATGATTGATTAGGGTTTCACATATGTTATTTTGGTAGTGTATTATATATATAAGGTTAATTTTGTAATATTACATGTAGGGGCAAGTTCGAGTCCGGGGTCTAAGTTGGCTGGTTTTAACATCCCTATCCCAATCCCTGACTTTAACAATTAGGGAAAACTTGAATCTGAACTCGGTCAATGCAAGTTTTCCCCGTCAAAGTTAGGTTGGGTACTCATGGTGTCGAGTTTATTTGCCATGCCTATTGAACCCTAAGTGCTTTATTCTTAGGATTTTCTTGATGAAAAAAGAAGAATGGGTGATCTTAGATCATGTTGTTGTTGCATGTTGTTTATTTTGGTGAATCCATCTGAGTTGTAGAAGTTGGAAAAATGTTAAATTGATTTTTGCATGCTTAGTTGGTGTGATTTTGATGGCTTACATTTTTGTTTTTGAGTGAAAGAGAAATGAGATTAAGATTTTAAAAATGACTACATGAGAAGTTTTCTGGTTTAATTAGCTTACACTACATGCTTTGTCATGTTTTTTGTTAAATTGGCTTAATCAGACAAGTTTGGCTTACTTAATTTTGGTCTCAAGTGTGTTTGTTGTTAAATTGGCTTACATAGACAAGTTTGGGTTTGCTAACTTTAGCCTCTGTTGTTTTTGTTAAATTGGCTTAGTCAAACAAGTTTGGCTTAGCTAATTTTCATCTCCCTCATTTTCATTTTGAAATTCGTTAAGCCAAAGTTTTTGGCTCAACTAAAAGGGTGTAGTGTTGATTATTTGGCTTAGCCAAAGAACCTTACACACGCCTTGTGTTTTCTTTTCTTTTAATCATACACAATTGTATTAATGATGTAAATGAAGAAACTAGATGTTGGCTTTTTACATGAAAGTTGATGATGATTGAACCTAGTTCATAGTATGTTGATATATGATGATAATTTAAGTTGATCGATTAAGGTGAAAGTAGCTCGTTGTTTGAAGTTGATGAAGTAAGTTGTACGATGATAAGTTGTGATAAACATGTGATTCATGTTTTAAGTTGAAAAATGCATAAAAAACTAGAGGAGAGAAAAATTGTTTTCAAAAATTTAAATATCACATTGAGTAGATATCTGTTGTGGTGCTCTATGAGCTCAAAAGTTGGAAACATTTTAGTGAGTAAGTTATCTCTTGATTAGGAATTTGTTTTAAGTTATATCCTATAGGTTTTTCAATTGAAACAATATGGTGGAGGCCAAACCATATTTGTTATAAATAGCCAATGAGTAAGGTACAAGGTTGAGGTTAAGATCCTTAACCAAGTATTAGAAAGATGCGAAATATTTGGAGGATAATCGTCGGACTAATTCTATATAGGTTTAGTTATGCATGTTAAGGTCATGGTAGACTTATACCCAAACTTTTCTATTTCTAACATTAATACTAGCCTTTTCTAATGTAAGTGAGGAAACTTGAGAAATCAATTTTGGTTACCATGTTAGTTGTTATTTTTAGTTATTATACTATTCACTATTTAAAGTCATCATGTTAGCTGTTATTTTTTGATTTTTATGCCAATCGTTGTCGTTTGGTAGGGCCAAGCCACTTAGACTCTTCACCTAGTTATAAGAGATCTCTATAAGTTGTTATGCGTGACGACACATCAATTGCTCAGTTGTTTAAGTTATTTAGTTGTTCAATTGTCTTAGTTGTTTTTCAGTTGCCTATGTTGTTAAGTTGTGAATGTTGTGTTAGTTGTTGTTATGCTTTTAAGTTGTAAAGCTAACTCATTTCTTAAGTTGCATGTGTTGTTTGAAGTTGTTACTTTCTTATCTGATGATATGTCATTTCTTTCACAAGCTTATCCTCACTTTTCTATGTTGTTGGATTACGGTGATCATACTTATTATGGGAGTAGAGAAAGATTAGATTAGAGGACATGTTTGGTGGGTGGTCATCCTAGAGATGACCTTTATTTTGTTGAGTTGTTCTGATACAACATGTATATAGAGATGCTTAACTGATGCTAAGACTTTATGTTTTTAGTACTACTATACTAGATGTATATTTGTATAATTGTACAAGGTTTTTGTTGTAACCCCAAAAGGGGAGAATTTATGTTTTCAAGTCAAAATTGGTAGGACTACTTTATGTTTTCTACACCCTATACATATATCTGTTACATAGATGTTCTGGTATTGTTGCATGATAATCCTAGGTTAGTAAATTATTTATGTTTTTCATTGTGTAGTAGTTGTGTTGTATAAAGTACACTGATCTGTCATATTATTACACTTTTTTCTTACTTTCAAGGGTGAAAAAATAATTCTAGTAATTTTAACTTGCACATCACAAATCACGTCATTATTAAGTTTAAGTAAAAATTAACATAATTATAACCTTAATGTGCAAGAATTTAATTATAATTTATCCTTAAATTATATATAAAAAGTATTTTTTTAACTATAAAAACTTAATTAAAAATCCTATAAAACTATAAGAATTTACACATTAATATAAGATTTTTTTATGCAATAATATGGTAATGACGCGCTGGGCTGAGCGTGAAGATGATTTTTGTCACGGTGGCTGGTTGACAACATCCAACGGCAGCGTGCACAGTTGGACTCTGACCGCAGAATCTTGGAACCAACCAACAAATGCTACCCCACCCCCCTCTTGTCTTCTATCTAACCTAAACTCAATTTTCTCAAATCAAATGTGAATCAATGCATTGCCTGCATTATTCTATATTATATTATTTACTGTTCTTGGTAACCCAAACATTATTTATTTCTTTTCAAAAATTTTCGGTTGGAGGGTGTTTTTCTATTTAATTAATGCATTGAGATTGAAGACATCTCATTTCACATGATAGGAGACTCTTTTGGAAGTTGACACCTATCCATTCTTTCCAACCCCATCACAAGTTAAAATTTTAAGCTACAATTAACAAGAAAGATGTCAACACAAGCAATCAACACATAAAAGGGATCATCCTAGTGTGATTCAAATTCACGAGTTTCCTCTTCTCTTCATTAAGATGTCATGTCACCACAAGCAATCAACACATAACAAAAGGGTAATACCAATTGTGAACAAAATTCGTATGTTTCCCCTTCTGTTAATTCAGCCAATTTGGTTTTGTGCCTCTTTGATTGGCATTTTACTTTCATTTAACACTTTTCTTTTTAGTGTATTTTTTTTTCCCTTTTATGATAACACCTTTTTCTTTTCAAAGTTTAATAGAGTAACATTCTTTAATATTTCCTTTTCATTATTGTTTCCCACTTTTTTCCACATGGTGATCGCTGGATATCATGACTATATTAAGCTAAACTATAGTTAATCTTACGTACGTTTCGGGGTATAGATAATAAAAACAAATGAAAACGTTACACATATACCCGCATCATTTTTGTACATCATACTATTTTCATCGTACCTTATCATTCTTCCTTTAACCTTTGCTTTCAATTAACATGGCTCAATAGATTAAGTTCTGAGGTGTAGATCCGCAATTTCACCTACGTATTTAGGTTCTTGAAATGAAAGAGACCCCATTACGTATACCTTGTGAGGTATAGGATGGTTGTTATTCTATCAAATCAATTATAATGTATAGCGCTGTGTTAGTACATAATAAAAATGAGATATAGAAATGTAATAGAAAATTGGAGAGATTTAAAGAATCTTCCTTATTTGGTTCAACTGAGAAACCAACGAGAAAGAAAAATATGGTGTGCATCCAATTATATTTCCAATTTTCCATTTTATGCTGAGAAGAGAACTGTGTTTATATATCATACACCATATTTTTCTTTGTTGGTTTCTCAGTTGAACCAAATAAGGAAGATTCTTTTAAAACACAGTTCTCTATAATAAACATTCTATCTATACTTATAATGTTTCTCTATTCTTTTTTTTTTCTTTTCTTTCTATTATATCATATATATTACTTATTATAATTACATTTCCCTCCTATATACTATATATGTGTCCATCATGTTTCGCCAATTTATTAGCATTTCCTATTGTTAAGGATATAATAATCTATTCAAGAAAAATAAATCGTTTTCTTTCTTGTCACCTTATATCTAATCAAACAAGAGATATAACTTTACTTTTTTTTTAATTATTATTATTTCTCTTACATCAAACAGTACAAAAATTTATTCATTTTCTCACTACTTTCTTTCTACTTAAATTCTCTAATTTTATCTTTTCTTTCTACTTTTTTTTTTTTTCCAAAGAAGCAAACTAGTGTAAAAATCTGAGACTAATAATAGTATATCCTAGAGCACACTTGCAAATCCAATATCATTCTCTTCCTAAACTAATTGTTTGTGATTATGATTGATATAATATAAATCTGTCTTTAATTTAAAAATGGACACATGGGAGGTGAAAAATGGCCCCACACGGTTCAACCACAACCAATTTTTGAATAAAAACTCATCACAAGGTAAAAAGATTCTATGACGCCAGCTTTCATGGATCCCACTACAGTACTCAACTGCCCAGCCAAAAAGATATTAGAAGAAAAAAAGAAAAGAAAAGAAAAGAAAAGTTTTGCATTCACAAAGTAAGTGCAATGCCGATAATAATAAAGAAAAAGAGTTTAGACAAAACCAAAAGCCTTAAAAAGCAAAGAAAGCAAGTGCACTTGCCACTCGTCATGATCAAGTAGACACACTGATGGGAAGAGAACAATGACACAGATAGAGACAAGTCTGGCTTTGGAACAGGCTAGACTCCACAACCAATTCAATAATCAATTACTGTATATCTGTCATTTGTAATAATTATTATTATCATTATCAGAAATTAGATGAAACAAAATTGTCATTGAACTATGGAGTTAATAAATCTAGCAAGGATATATTGTTATTGTTAGGCCTAATGGTTTGCACTTGGCATAACCAAATAACCTCAGATCAACATTTATTTACTATCACAAATCTAATTTCATCAAACCAAGGACTCCTGCTGATCTCTGTTTGACAAAAGAAAGAGATGTATTTCTTATATCTTCTTAAAGTACAATCATAATACATCAACAGTATGGCACAATCAGTTACAATGTCAAAATTAGCACACCAAAATTTTTGTTCAATTCTAAGGCAAGGGGGGAAGCTTGCTTTAATCAATTGATTGAAACAAATTCAAGTGAAACAAGAAGAAAAAAAAGTGAAAACATGTGGATACCTTTGATAGTTTCATGCCCCTTGTGTTTCCCTCATCCCTTGAAAATCTGTATAAGATGGCACTGGCATGCCCAATTGAGCATCCAAAGAAGAACCAGGTAATTTCCCCCTCTTTGGCCACAGCCAGATTTTGGACACAGAAAAGCTGTCACCTTTACTGACACTACTAATCTTCTTTGCTTCCACATCCCCCTCCACTGAAAGCTTCCCATCATCACCATGTTCCATCATTCCTTTGGTGAGCCTTCTTGTGACTTGACCCTTACTTTCATGGTTCAAGGCCACCCTTAGGTCTGAATTGCCAACCACATATTGGTAAGACCCCATTGAATAACACCTTCTTGCATCCAAATTGCTACTACTAGTCTCTCCCACTTCCCTCTCCCCACTCTCCACATTCAGCTTCTTGAACTTCCCAAGCCTCACAGGGAAAACACCTTTCTCCACAGTTTCTTCAGCCACAACAGTTTTCTGCCTAGTAGTGAATCCACTGTCTACACTACAAGGGCATCCTTCATCCTCCCTCAGATCATCAAAATCAAATATTGGATTCTCAATGGAAAACCCTTGTGTGAGAAGTGTTCCTCTACAAAGAGGGCATGTGGAGTTTGACAAAAGCCATGTGTCTATACAACTTATGTGGAAAGCATGGCTGCACATAGGCAACAACCTGAGCTTATCCTTCTCAGAAAACTCACACAAGCAAACAGCACAGTCAAAAGGCTCCTTCAACCCCACAATCTCCTTGTACTGAAAAACAGGAAGAGCATCAATGAAGGCTTGATCCAAGCCAGAGTCATGCAGGTGGAAGAGCTGCTGAAGCTGCCTCTGGAGAGCATCAGATGTGGAAATCTCTTGTTGCCTGGTGGATTGAGCAGATGCAGAAGAAGAAGGGTGCTTCATGAGAAATCTAACAAGCAGGTGGAGGAGGCCAGAGATGAAAAACAAAACAGCAAGGACCACTATGATGAAAAGAACAGCAGGACTAATTCTTGTGCCAGATGATGAAGGCGGTGTTGAAGAAGGCAATGATGATTCCTTGTGGAAAGAAGGACCAGGAGGGTATGGTGAAGACAAGAGAGGTGGTGAGTAGCCCAAGTAACCGTCTTTTTGCTGGATTTGATGCTTAACCCATGCCATCTTCAAATGGGTGTGGTCATAAAACAACAACCTAGGATACATGCTTTCTGACACCTCAATCTCATCTCACAGATCACAAAGACAAACACAAACACACACCCATGAAACCATGTTCCTCAATCCTCACCCAACACAATCATAGTCACATCTTGACGCCTTAAACACTTCAATGTTTTGTTCTGCACTCAAACTTGGGACACATACAAAGAAGTGAAGTACATACATACATCTAGATACAAAATAGTGATGTGGCAACAAATCTTTCCTTTTTTTCTTTTTGTGTTTTGGCACACAAAATGTTGAAATGAACTCACCTAACTGGTTCACTTCAGAAGTGGGATGTTGGTCGTTTTGAAGGGAAAATTGAATCTTGGGAGGGAAGAGAAAAGTGAAATGTGAAGGTGTTTGTAAACGGTTGTATCTGTGTGTGATCCAAATTGGACAAATAGCTTTGTGGTTAGAGAAGGAAAGAATCCAAAGAGTGAAAGTGGCAGCAGTTCCCGAACTGCGAGGTAAAGGATGACAGACAGAAAGAAAGAAACACGCAAAATTTAATCCCACTACCAACAATGGCGCGTGCTACTCTTCATCTGAGTCCCCCAACCTTTATTTTAATCCCATATCGTGTCATACAGACTAATTTCAACGTAGCCATTTCAATTGTAGTTAACTTGATGGTTCGATAATAACTATGACAACATTAATATTAATATTATATAATATTAAAATAAACAGTTAAATTTCCATTCATATTTTTTAGTCATAAACTATGATTATGATTTATATGGACTATTAGTTGGTTCGAGTGATACTTATTTCTCCTTAATAAAGGTTTTTACTTTGAGTTTTTGTAAATAAAAAAGTGTGGTCAATCATGTTTTTTTTTAATAATACTATTTTCATTTTTTTTATATAAAACCTAAATTTTGACCTACCTTAATTTTTAATTTTTTTTTCATTGACATATGTGATCCTTGTTATCAAATATTAGTATTAATTAAAGATGTGACAATTACTTTACTTGTCACGTAATCAATTAGTATGACATGATAATTATGTTTAATCTTATTTTATTTTATTGTAAATTATGTTTTTAATCTATCATTTTTTCACAAAATTATTTTTTGTCCTTTAATAATTTTTTTTATCAATTCTAATTTCTCATTTTTTATTATAAAATTTACTTTTAATTTTTTAGTAATTTTTTTATTAATCTTAATCTCTTAATTATTATTGTCAGTATTTTTAACTCTTCTTATCAAGTATCATCATTAAGTAATAATGTGGTAACTATTGTCAAAAAAATGAATTTAAAAATCTAAAAGAAGAAAAGGTAATATAGCAAGTTAAGTCAACAACTTTCGATACAAAAATCAACATTTCATTAAATCATCATCCAATACACAAAATCAATAATCTATTGTATGCAAGATCAACAAGAATAATTGAAATCTTAAACTACTAAATTCATAATCAAAACTTCAAGTACCAAATTAGAGAACTCTAATATTTAAACAATTCAATAACTTTATAGCATATAATTAATCACATATGACAATTACTAACCTCATGACAATTTAAATATTTGTATAATAAAAATTATCTTCACTAAACATTTTAATAATTTTATGATACTATTTATCATGTGTTGATTATTGTACGATCTTCATTTACTTTTAATCACTTCTAAGGCTTGATTATTTGCTAAGAACTCTAATGTTTTATTATGGTCTCTACTCTTCATAATTGTAAAGGCTTACTCTTCCTTTTTTTTATTGTCTAAAATCAAAACATAAAATGTGACACCCTTACTATCCCAACACATATATTGTAATAATATAGATAAACTAAGGAAATCAAATTTTCAAAATAGGTAAAAGGGTTCACATAAAACCTTTAGAAACATTCTTCAATATCCAAAATATTCTGAAATGAAACTTGGAAAATAAAACATAAAAGATTACAAAATGTTTTCAAAATAATAGGTTCAACTCCGTATACAAATACAATTCATGTCCTAGAAATTCTATGCCCGATGTTACAATATCAGAGCATACCCATAAATCAACTGTTGACATTCTAGATGCCACTCATAGCTGGATCTTCCTCACCTAAAACATCCACAAATTGTACGGTGAGAAAAGAAAGCATCTATATATAAAGCACATAAGGAAAATGCAACATATCGTCTCATTATGACTCTGTACTTAATAAAATATTCATAAATATTTCAACATATCATAACTCGATCATTCATACATCATCATCACGTCATAATTCGCAATCACACCAATCATCACAAATCTTGCACTTCACACTATGCCAAGGTCACGTTACCCATTTAACAATTCAAGGTCGTGCTCACCCCTGATACAACACTATGTCAAGGTCACGATTCCCCTGTAGCATATCTAGCCCAGAGTCGTGCTCACCCCCGACATGTTATTCAAGGTCACGATACCCACATAACAATCCAAGACCGTGCTCACCCCTGATATAACACTGTGCCAAGGTCACGTTACCCCTAACCCAGGGCCGTGCTCACCCCCGACATGTTAACCAAGGTCACGATACCCATGTAACAATCCCGGGCCGTGCTCACCCCTGGTCATAGGTGTGAAGAACCACAATCACATCACAATCCACACAATTCTTACAATTAACACTATGTGAAGGCCACGCCACAAATGACATAAGTGATACGTGTTAATTGTCTCACTCATCTCACATCATGCTAGGGTCACGCCCTCCCTGTAGCATCACTTACTCAGGGGTCGTGCCATCCCTAGTCATTGATGTGAGGAACCACAATCACAATCATAATCACATCCATACAACATCTCATCTCATAGCTCAATTTCATATCACATATACAATTCCATATACACAACAGATAAGTCCAACAAAATATGGGTTTACACACCCCTCAAGCAATTCACATCTAGATCATCAATTCTTATCAAGTAATATAACAATAACATTCATAAATTAATATAATAATCAATAGAATTACCAATTAATATAATCTTAACATAATTGGTAAAACCCCCAATTATTCCAAAATCCAACTCACAGACACTTTTCTACAATTTCGTTCTCTCTCCTAGATCATTATTCTTACAAATTAAATATATATTTCTAATCCTCAACACATACAGAATCTAATGGTATCATTAATTTCTCAAATAGAAATAATCCAATTTTTCCAAAACCTAACATACAGGCACTTTTCTATAATTTCGTTCTCTCTCCTAGAGCATCATTTTTACAAATTAATCATATATTCATAGTCCTAAATACATACAGAATCACATAAGACCAATAATTCTCCAAACAGAAATAATTATAAAATTACTCATAATCCTACGAGCTTTCTCTTCTACCCAATTCCCTCATATAACTTTGCATATAAATAAATCTCCTTTTCCCCCATACCTGGATAAACAGCGGTTGAACTAAAACAGGAATCTCTTGGTCTCCTCCTCTAAATGCCCCTTGGTCTTCAGAGAGAAGAAGAGAGAACAGAAGATAATCGAAAGAGAGAATGAGAGATGTGTGAAAATGAGAGGTGAGGGTCGCTATTTATAGGATTTCAGGCTCACCTATCGGAACGGCCTATTCCAAAAGTGGAACGACCGTTCTGGACCCTTCGAAACTACGCAAAATTCTAAACTGGAACGGCCCGTTCTCAATCCCAGCAGAACGGCCCGTTCTCCCACCAGAACGGCCCGTTCTCCCACCAGAACGGCCCGTTCTCCAAACTAGAACGACCAGTTCTCCAAACCAGAACGGCCCGTTCTACTTCTCCAATTTTGGGCATTTTTCTTATTCCGGAACGGCTCGTTTCACTTTTATAAAAAATAAGATTAAAATGAGAAAAATTTCTACAAAAACTAAAATAAATAAATAAAAAATAACATTTTTCTCTTAATATCATCTTATATGACACACGCGCACACACACATAAATAAATAAATAAATAAATAAATAAATATATATATATATATATATATATATATATATATATATATATATATATAGTCTATTAAGGATGCGTAACTATTTTTCATTGGTTGACTTCTATAAAAATAAAATGGTATCTCTAGTTGAGACTTTATGTTCAAGTTAGAGAGTAGACTGTGACTCTGATTAAGAAACACAAGTACTGAACTACTTGAACCAATAACAATTTTAAGTAATGAAATATATATTTCAAATGAGTGATATAATTTCTCTAAAAATGCATTTTGGATAATTTACAAGATTATCAATTTGTTTATTACTTCTTATTTGATAAATTGGAAATCTTAACATATTAAAAGATTAATAAAAAATCACATAATTTTATACATTTCATTTTATATTTTACGCATTCTACTTATAATTTTAATTTATAATAAACATTATAATAAATGATGGGTTAAATAATATATTGTTATAACATTTTTCTTAGATTGTGTTTGGATGGGATAAGTTAGAAGTCTAAGAAATTTAAAATTTTTGGAATTAAAATACTTTGATTTTAATTTTTCTTTTATTAAATATTTTATTTGAATAAATCAATTCAAATTTCTCAAGTTTTAAATTTTTAATTTGGATAAGATAATTTAATTTAAATCAGAAGAAGATTTGATTTTAAATAAATACATATATTAAAATTTGAAATTAAACTTTATAAAATAAATAGAAGACAATTTTTAAATATTTAATATTTTTTAAAAATTTATTAGACAATATTTAATAATTTTAAAAAATTAAATATTAAAAAATTTAAAAAAATTAATTTTTTTGATAATATTGAAACGAGAAGAAAGTAGGAGAGGAGGAAAAAAAAAGAGAATATATATACATATATATATATATATATATATATATAAAGAATATAAAATTCTACTATTTCATCCTAAAACATTTAAAATTTCTTAAAAAAATAAATTACCTTTTAAATTCCCTCATTTAAATACAGTAATTATATTTCAAGTCTCTTCGTATTCTTTTAAAATTCATATAATCATTATATTATCAAGAAACTTTAAACTTTTCAAGAATCATTCGACATATACTAACTTATTAGTATATTTATAAATCATTTTGGTATATGCGTAATGCGACTCGTATGAACGTAAGGTATCATATAACTTTTATTGTATAATCTTTAATATTTTTCAAGCTTGTTAGTTACTAGCTATAAACTAGGGATTTCTTAGTGGAGAAGGAATCATATAACTTATTATATAATCTTTAATACTTTTTCATTTACAAAATAGTGCTTTCTTATGGTTAAACACTTAAGTCCAATAGTTTTCTTACAGTATTATAGGTAAGAATAATCCCACGTTAAGTTGAATTATGTCATTAACAATTGACTTTTAAAACAATCTCAAAAGTGACAACGCGGTAACTACTCCACCGAACTCATAATTCGAATTTGTCAACTAAAAGGTTTTGAAATTGATTCATAATAATGATCATTTTCATTAGGTTATATGTTACTGTAAATTGAATTGATGATTGCGACATGTCATTATTAATCTTGTGTACATTAAGATGCCACCTTATTTACTTATTAGTCAAAAGAGGGGATAACAAAAAGGATAAAGGGGTTGCCATTTAAGTCTCCGTTACTCAACATGTACATCTTCTGTATAGCATGTTAAGAACTATGAAATGTGTTTGTTTTTCTTTCCTCTCTAAGTCTAACTTTGGGTTAAAATCAATATATGTATTAGATTTTTTGAATTTAGGATGTTGCTTACAAATAGGTTATTCGTTGGAATATGTCTATAGGACAAAATTGTGCTTCTTAATTCTTAAGTTGGTTGAAGACTTTTCAAGGCAATTACTAATATAGATATTGGGTTATTATATTGAATAGGAGGAAAATTCTTGGTGTGTTGAGCAAGGATTTTATGCAACATGGTCCACCAATACCTTAGGTTTCTCTCCACTAAATCATTCCATGTTAGCTAAATTCTTCATGCAAGTAAACTAACCACCGTTGGGGTCACTATCTATGTTTCTTGAAGAAAGAAAATAAGCAGAAAACAATGCTATTGGCACTTTAATTTCTTCTATTCATTAATTGCACGATAGATAGTAGTAGCTTGCTCATTAATTGAATCATATACTCCTTCCATTTTTTATTCATAGTCGTTTAAGGTTTTGCACGAGACTTAAGGAAATAATTAATATTTTAGTTTTCAAAAATATTTATTACTAACTTTCTTATTCTACCTTTTTTTTTATTTATAGTATTTCGTTAGAAACATATTGTCCTTTTAAATGCAACATTAACTTCACATAGGGGGTTAATGAAAAAATAGATAGACATTAAAAATAAATAGACACATTATTTAGTAAACATACATTAATTATCAAGGATAAAAATGAGAAAAAAAATTAATAAGTCATTGGACAATTTTACACTTGATGGGCCTGTATGTGGATAAGGCCTCAAGCTAGTAATGAACCCTTTTTGTTTACTATCATAAGTCCTTTGAAGTTCTTAACTCAAGTTTACCAAGATCATAATTAACAGTGTTGCAATTGAAAGAAGCCGCAAATATTTTTTTTTCTTCTTCCTAAAGTAGTTGCTCTTAAATTCCAATTGATTATCTTGGTTCTCTAATATTTCCATGCTATTAACTCTAATATTAACAGTAATCGCCATTTTTTTTTTGTATCTTCATTTAAGCAGATAATTTACATTACTAGCAACTGCAGCACTGGAATTTAATGGTTCTAGAAGTTTAACTTGCAAGCAACCTTTTCATGTTTGATGTATGTACTTTGATAAGCACAACCACCAGTGGTATCGTATTTCATGAATCCAAGATTTTATTTATTTATTTTGTAATTTTTGTTCAGTTTCATGAAACTTAGATAAGGTACAAACCCACATACTCCAATAAATCATTGGTTCAAATGGTACTAAATTTGATATCTTTAAATAAAGTCTCAAATTTAAATATTATATGTGAAATAAATATAAATACTTTATATAATAATATAATTAAAAAATATATATTTAGATGCAAACCTACATATTAAGATGATACCAAATCAAAAACATTTTTGTGATCACAAACTCAAATAATCACAAATGGTACACAAGTTCCTTAAGATATAAGAATTGAGACAACAAAAGTAGTAAGCTTTTTTTTTTTTAATAAATAAAAATAACCTAAGATCTCATAAAATAGAAAAAGCAAAACTAAAACCTTATATGAGATATCATATTTATAATAAGGAAAATAAATTTTTAAAATCACTCGAGATCAAGTTAATGGGACAATATTTAATCAAATTTTAAGTCTTGATCAACGAGAAGTCAAAAAGAGCAAGTCAATGTAAAGCAGTTTTGATAATAAACTGAATTAATTAAAAAAACAACTTTCTAATTAAATTCAATTTAATTGAAATGTTAATCTTTTGAAATATCAGACAAAATATATATACATCCTTTTCTTTCTCCTTTATATAGTGTTAATCACAGGAGCAATGTGGTTAATTCAATTATACATGATGACATACTCAGCTATAGGCTATGGCTTGGTATTCTTATCCAGCAAAATGTACCTCAGCAGCCGTATACGTAGCTCCAATTTCAAATACGTACTAATAAGTTGTTAGTTTGAGAGGTAATTTCTTAATATTTCGATTCAAACTTTGGAGACAATAAAAACAGTTGAAATTTGAGACACTATTAAAGTTAGTTAGCAGATTTTTCGGTTAAAAAAAATGTTTGGTCCAGTTAAACGCTTTTGTGGCACCTATAGATCTCACCTATGCTTTAATACAGCCACATGTTGCAGGTTGGCAAGAAGTGTATAGACATCACACTTGTGAGTTCCTTGTAATAACGTTTCTTATTGATTAAAGAAAATGCAAAACATATGAAATTAATAAAAAAAAAATATAAAAAAAATATTAAAAAAAACGCTGTAATTTGCATTGGAATTTTGAAGAAAGTTACAATTTGCTGATATTCATAGTGTAAAAGTTTATCATGTTGTGAAAGGGACTCCATCCATTTCTCTTGAAAGCAGAAAAGTTTTTCTTTTCTTTTCTTTTTTTCTTTTTTTTGCTTGTAAGGCCCCGATCTTGGAACTGAGAAATATATACCAAGAAAGATTTAAAATTAAACTTCTGGGGAAGGAAAATTAGCTATAACATATCAAGCTTATCCTGTTCCTTTCTTTATATTCCAAGCACATGGTTAAATCTAAAACTATTATTTGGGACTGGATTTCTTCACCACATATTGTAAATGAACTAAAGCAAAAATCTAGAATATCATTTGGAAATGGATTCGTTCACCCCACAATACATCAAGAATGACATGTAGTACAGTAGAATAGCAATTTCCCACTTCCTATGATTGCTATGAAGACACTTTTCACACCACATAGCTATATTGTATTAAAAGCAATGTATAATTATTATAGACAAAACATAACATCTTATAATATAAATCAAGGATTAACACACGTTTAACTTTGTTAACAATTATCATCCTCAGGAATAACTCAGTAATTGAACTTAACTGAATTACAAAAAGTTCTTGTGTTTTGTGAGACCCAAAAAGTAAAGTCAAGAGGGATGGCAAGAAGATGGTCCTTTTACATGGGGCACTTGTGGTGATCATAGCCCTCGAATTCAATTATGTGGGCTTACTCACGCTGTTCAAAGAAGCCACACTGCAAGGGATGAACAACCATGTTTTTGTTGCCTATTCTTATGCTGTTTCTACCACTACTTTTTCCTATCACTTTTCTCAACTGAAGGTTCTCAATTTCCTATAATCACAAACATACTTATATCTAACTGAGCTTTTACCCTCGAATGATTTCTTCATGTAATGTTTTTCATGTCCCTTTGCAGATCAAGAGTGGTTCCTCCACTTAGTTTCTCCATAATATCCAAAATGATTCTTCTTGGGGTGATAGGGTAAAGGCACTTCACTATTATAACCACACTTATAACTGTTTTCTCAGTCAGTGTTGCTGTTAATAATTGTGGTCCAAGGAACAGTCTTATACTTCTGAAACCTTTTGTTTCTTGTTTTACATCTCGATGTCTATGTTGCAGAACTTTATCTCAGATAATGGGATATGTTGGCATTGGCTACAGTTCTCCAACACTTTCTTCATCAATTGCCAATCTGGGGCCTGCTTTCGCTTTCATGCTTGCAGTCATTTTCAGGTTAACTTTTTTCTACTCGAGTATATCATATTATGTGCAACAAATCTAAAAAAACATATTAAAACATATGCTACATACTTCTCTAGCAGGCAATGATAAACTAAAACAAGCACACTTGATAGTGCTCAAAAGAGGCATGAAAAACTTAGAACTCCACCACTTTATTCAATATTTTCATATTAATGCCATGTGCCAATGAGTCAAGGTTTCAATTTGGTTGGGAGTTACAAAAACTGATAAAGGAAAAGTTAACTAAGTATGAATCAAGATGCTTATTAGTTATTACTATTCACTATCAATATTCGAGTTCATGTATATTATATTAGAAGTTGCAACTAGGCAATTGTTTGTTTCCAATTCTTCCATATATAGTAATTAAGTATAAGTAATGCGGTACTAGATACTAGATTTTAAACTACTGGTATCATAGAGTGCTTAGATATTAACCACCATGAATAAATATCTCAATCTATTATTCTCCACTTATTTTGTTTTCTCTTATCCTCTATAAGGATGGAATAAATAGCTACAAAAAGTAGTAGTCAAGCTGAGGTAATGGGAAGCATAATATCACTAACAGGTGCATTAATTGTATTGACTTTGTACAAAGGTCCATCAATCATCAAAGGCAAGGCTCATTCCCATCTTTCCTTATCAGTTCAGCAACCAATTAGCTTTCTTAGATATGAGATGCAAATTGGGCCACTGCAGGCATTCTGCTGACAGCTGAATATTTACTAATTTCATAATTTTTCATCTTACAGGTAGGGTTTGGATTCTAAAAAATTAGAGTTATTCTTCAGAAATTAAACTTCATAATTGATAACCTTTGATGATTTCATCAACAGTGTAGAATTTTATAAATAAAGTACAGCTGTACAAGCAAAATCTCATTTCATATTTTTACAAAATATTAAAAAATATCACATTGTAATTAATTCCTATATTCATTTCACAGGTGGATATACTAAAAGTGTTCCCGGATGAAGTAACACTGATCTGCTTTTGCACTAGGACTGCCACTGTCATATATACACTTGTAGCTTTATTTGTGGTGCCAAACGCAAGTGCTTGGAAAATAGGATTAGAGATTTCATTAGTCTTCATTGTTTGGTCTGTAAGAAATACCATTCTAACTTTCCAACTACTACTTCATTTTGGCAAAAACAAGTACATTTTTTAAGCAAGTAAAGTTTATTGACGACATTGTTTTTAGGGAACATTTCAAGAAGTTATGGGCAATATAGTTTCCACCTGGGTACTACGCTTAAAGGACCCTGTCTATGTAACATCATTCACGCCATTCACTGTTGTTATTGTTGTTGCCATGGGTATTATGTTCATTGGTGATACTTTTCACCTAGGAAGGTATGGCTTATACAATTTTTGCATTTTATTCTTTCTTATAGAATATAAATAAATCATTTTTCTTGCCCAATTGTGATTTTGATTTCAATGTTTATTTCAACCAGGTAATATATAAATGTTAGTGACACTTTCTCTAAAAAATTATAAATTTTAATATGTTCTGTCATTAAATAAGGAAAAATTCTTTAAATAAGATGTGAGATTTTACAAAACAAAAATTATTTTCAATAAATTTCACTTAATAATAATAAAAACAAAAAGGTGTTAGAAAGTGTTGTTAGCATCTTTTTAAATATTTTTATGATATTAGTAGGAAGTATGTACTAATTTTGTCATTGGTATGAAATACTCCCTCCATTTTTTTTTTCTTTGACATTTAAGATTTGTGTACAGGAATTAAGAAAATAATTGATATTTTAGTTTTTCAAAGTATTTATTACGGTGGTTAGAAAAGAAATAGGTACATTAAAAATAAATAAACACATTATTCAGTAAACACACATTAATTATTAAGGGTAAAAATAAAAAAGAAAATTAATAAGTCATTAATTTTAGAAAAATGACAATAAAAAAATATATAAAAAAATAGTGTCAAAACGACTATGAAAAAAATAGAAAGAGTGTATATTAGCATGAAATATATACAGAATTTTTATTAATCGTTAAATAGACAATAATAATTGATCCGAAGATTTTCAATATATCATTATTTTTTTTTCAATAATCATAAATATGTCATGTGCTATTTACCATTTCAATCATAAAAGAAATATACTAATTTTATCCCAACTAATTTATTCATATGAACTTGGATAGCTATATTTAGTAAAATCCTTTTTCTTGCCACATTTTTTCTATCCGTAAAAGTTGAACTTAATCTTTAAAGATTCAAACTACAAACAAAAACATATTGGTAGATAATATAATTAACAGCTCTTTTAAGTTCAAAACAGTCACGCAATCAATTAATTATTGTACAAGAAGAAACAATATTGTTATACAAAAAAGAACCTGTACAATTCCATGATATAATTTGGTAAAAGGTTGATTCTTTTGTGCATTTTGCAGTTACAATAATATCAATTGGCTTTTATGCTGTGTTGTGGGGCAAAGCAACAGAGGAGACAGAGGAAGGTGCTGGTAGCCTGGAGTCACCCGCGACTGAGAATGTCCCTTTATTTCAAAGATATGAAAGTGAAAGTTATGAAAAGAAAACAGATGGAAATGTTTAAAAGACTAGTAAAAACGCTTCACCCATTTTAAAATCATAGCAAAATATAAGAACAACAAACCCTAAACCCTAAAACAATTATAAGCCTCATCTTGAATAAAATAAATAAAAATAATTTAATACAATTAATTTTTTTTTTGGATTCCATGATCACACATGGGAAGGGCAAATTAGAGGATTTGGCCTACAACGGGCCTTCAAAGCCTATTCTAATGGTGAGCCCACCACTTCTTGTTTACTTCTTTAAAAGTGTAAAGAACACTTTAATATATAAACACTCAAAGTTTACTAGGTCTAAATAATGTGAGACTTCTTTTAAAATACACTCTATATATGCAACAATGAGTATGTGATGATACATAACATGTTGTCCCTGGAGGTCACCTCCACCGAAGGATCCCTTTGAAGAACAAGAATTATATATAGAGGGTATAGAAAACTTAAAACAAATCTCTTGAGGGGTCACATATATACCCTTTACGTACATACAATATACATGTATTATGCAAAACTATACACAAAATAATCCTATTGCCAGTCAACACTTCTATACTACTAAAATTGCATAAGAGTAGTGTCACCAGAAAGTCCAATCATCTCCAACATGACCCTACAACATCCAGACAAGTAAAACTTGTTAATCCTATCTTACTCTCATACCAAAAGCATTTCAGTTCCAACTATAAGAAGAAAAAAAGGTTAAGCTTGTGAAAAGAATCAACATACAATAACAACATTAAGCAATAACTTAGACAACTTAAACAACAACATTCATTTACCATGCAACTTCAACTTATCATTATATCACACATACCACTTGTCACACAATTCAACTAATCAACTTCAACTCAATCAACATGCTCAACATAAACAAAAATAAACATCTAACATGTCATCATGTATATCAATTAAGGAGATCTCCTATAATAGAGGTGAATAATTTAAGTAGTTAGACCTTATCAAATCAAAGCACTTGACCTATTGCAACCAGGTCAAATATTGACAACTTTAGATCTCTCAGAAAACTTATTTAACAACTTAATTTTATTTCTTAGGTGTCTTCACTTGAATTAGGAAGTCTAGTACTACTGTCAAGGTAGAATAACTTGGGTATGAATCTATCACGACATTAACTTGCAACACTAAGCCTCTTATGAAATTAGCCCATTGATTATCCTTTAAATATAATGTCCTTCCAATACTCAGTTAGGGACTAAGTCCCTAATCTTGTACTTTACTTGGTTGTTCATTTTATACACATATGCTTTGATTGCACACATATGATTCCACATAAAACCTAGGGGGATAACTTAAAATAAATACCAATTTAGAAGCCAGCTTACTCACTTAAGGGTTCTCAATTAGGCTTTCAAAGCATTACAACTTATATCCATACAATAAGATATTTTAATTTCTAAAACATCTTTTACTCTCCTCTAGTTTTTATGTATCTCAACAAAGATATGTATATACACCACACGCCTAACAACTTAGCATCTTAATCAATAGTAGCATCATACAACTTCATAACTTAATCATCTATCAACTTACAACTTAACAACATAAACATCATTATCTAGTATATAAACTTGAAACATAACGAGCTATCATCTTTGTCATACAACTTAGTCATCATCTTTCAATCATGAAAAAACTTAAACATCACATTAAAATCATGCAACTCATGCTTAGTACTATCCCTTTGGAGCCCGATGCCATTGAGGTAAGGGGCTTCCTATCTCGCCCATGCTTGATGGAAAACTACATATGCTCACTGTGATTAAGGCAAAGAGCCTCCCACTCTCTCGCATCTAGCATCACGAAAATCCATGTTGACCCCAATAAGGCAGAGGGAATCTACTTGATTCACCCTCGATGTCATTCCATTGGCATTTGATGTCAATCTAGGTAGGGACAATTTTCTCTCCTTGTATTTGGCGCCATTCAAATCATGCCTAACAGAATTTCAACTTGAGACAATCCTCTCTCCTCATGTCTGATGCTACCAATCCTATAATTGATGTGAACAAGACAAGGGTCCCATGGTTGAAACCATGCCCAGTGCGATACTAGTTTTTGCACTTATGTAGAAACTAGATTGCTCAATCTACTTGAAACTTAATAGAAATTCAACATGCATTGCAATATACAACATATAAACACCATGAAGTACTCCTTTTTATCAACAAAAACAACATGCATTCATCATGGATCAAGAATCAACATATTCAACTCATAACAACTTCAAGAGAAACCTTGACTTCATAAATCATCATCTTATGGATTTTCATCAAAACAAAAAAGTATTTTTTATAAAATTAAACAAAGAACATACCACACTGTATTATAACACCAAT
Source organism: Cajanus cajan (assembly GCF_000230855.2). Taxonomy (NCBI): domain Eukaryota; kingdom Viridiplantae; phylum Streptophyta; class Magnoliopsida; order Fabales; family Fabaceae; genus Cajanus; species Cajanus cajan. The sequence continues at coordinate 2,550,853 of NC_138518.1, forward strand.
ATAATTTGAAACATATCTTACAACGACAGTAATAATAAAAATCAACAACAACAAAAGCATAGCAAAGTTAAAAAAACATAAAACAATGTCTAATACTTTAAGTAAAATATTATTAAAATCTGTTTTATTATTATTTTGATTAAGAGTGAAAAAACAAATGAAAGGATAAGATTAAAAAAGATATTAAATTAGTTTTAAAAATCAGAGTTAATGTTATTTATTATTACCTCTCATATAATAAATATACTAAAAAGAGATATTAGATAATAAATTTTAATAATTGTTAAAGTGTATCTTAGAACATGTATTAAAAAAATTGATTTATTTTTTATTGCTTTAAAATAGACTTATACTTTCATTAATTAATTAATTAATTATATATATATATATATATGTGATGTGTATGTTTTTATTTTTTAAATAATAAGCTACATATTAAACAAATAATATTTGAGTTCAATCCTATTGGTTATTGTGCCGGGCAACCTTTAAGAAACTCGAGGAGTCATAGGCTGTGCATATATGGTTGGTGCGCATTCCGAAGCCCCGGAAAGAAGAATTTTTTTAATGGATTGAAATGAAAAGAACTAACTAAATGAAAAGAACTAACTTTAAAAGGAAAAATAAACACACATGATAATTAGCTTAATTATCACATGCTAATTTTTCAAAAATAAATTTTTAAATTGACTTTATTTATAAATAAGTAAATAAATAATGTATTTGTTTTAATTTATTATAAAATATATCATAATTTTAATCTATTTATATTTAAAAAGACACAATGTTAATGTTTATCATATATATATATATATACATATTATATATATATATATATATCAAATTCTCCATGATACACATCAATTTTGTTTGCATTCTCACATCATGTACTCAATCATGAGTAACTATAGAAATATTTTTTAAATAATTATATTATTGATATAATATATTTATTAATTTTATCAATAATTAATCTCTGTCAACTAATTTGCTTAATAACTTTTAGTAAAAAAAATTTAATTATATATTTTTGTATACACAAAATTCAAATTTAAAACTTTATTTAAGAGACAAATAATTTATATACTAGTGGATGAGATGCATTAATACAGAATTTTTGTATAATATAGAATTTATGGTGATATATAGATAGTGTAAAATAATTTTATCTTATCAACTAATTAAATATCATCAATTTCTAATTATTTATTACAAAAATTGATAACTTATCATAAATTATTTACAATTAGATACACCATCATTATATTACATATTTTCTCTAATATATATATATATAGAGAGAGAAACAATATAAAAATGTACAATATGTAACTTATATAAATTTTTATAGTCATAGCTTCAACTATCATTTTATTTGTCAGAGTTTAATAGCCACAAACCTGGAAACATTCATCACCATAATTTTATACAACCAACCAATTAGAAATAATTGTATAATTTTTAAAATATTTTATTATAAAAACTAACAAACTTTATATGTATAACCATTTATTATGGAATGACATATAACCATATAAAACATGTTACACTTATTATTCGAATTTTGTTTTTAAAAAACACAAGTATCTTATAAGAGACAAGTTTGCTCAAGTTAGGTATATCTTTTCACAAGTTGCATATCTAAACTCAATTTTGAAACTGAGAGCTTAAATTGGAATAACCCATAGAGCCTTAGAAACAAACTTAGAAGAACTTTTAAAAAAAAAATTAAAACTTTATTTTAAGCAGAAAAACTCTTCTTTTAAGAAGTTTCCTTTTTCGGAACACCCTATTAAACCAAATCATATGGTAAGGTTTGAGTTCTGTGGAACAATTAAAGAGAAAGAGTGAAGTGAGGGAGAGATGGCAACACAATGGTCTCTTTACAGGGATGTTCTGCCAGTTGTGGTGATTATAGGCAATGAATGCAATGACATGGGATTGCTCACACTCTTCAAGATAGCCACACTCCAAGGGATGAACAACCATGTCTTTGTGGCCTATGCTTATGCTATTGGCACCACTATACTCCTTCCTGTCACTTTTTTCCACACAAGGTTGGTAATTCTTTATTAATTTCAAATATTCACTAACAAACATCTCTGATCAATTATCATGTTTTGCTTTTGATCTCCCTTTGCAGAACAAGAGTGGACGTTCCTCCTCTCAGTTTCTCCATAATATCCAAAATCGCCCTTCTTGGGGTCATAGGGTAAAGCCACTTACAAACCACACTAATCAAGGGCTTTTAGTATAAGTTCTCAGAGTTAGTACTATTGCTATTACTTAATTATGATCCAAGAATCTCTTCAATCATATACTTCTAATATTAATCTCATGAATCATATAGTTGTAATATAATTTTGTGTTTTCTTCTTTTGTAATTTGATGGCCATATATATGTGTTGTAGAAGTTCATCTCAGATACTGGGTTATGTTGGTATTAGCTACAGTTCTCCAACACTTGCTTCATCAATCGCCAATCTAGTGCCAGCTTTCACCTTCACCCTTGCTGTCATTTTCAGGTAATTGTCAGTTTTTATTTCTTATTTATTGCACGAAGACAAAAATAATTTTTTTTAAGTAACTAAAATTGAGAAATTTTAAAGAAATGAAAAATATATGTTATCCATATCTAAAATTTCTTTCAAAATATGACGTCATGTATCACTGTCTTAGAAAATTAAATATCAATTTGGTTTGAAAAAGTATAGATGGAAGTGACACTCCAATGCTTATCGGGGCAAAACAATAATGACGTTATGGGATTGACAATAAAGGTTCATCCAGAAAATTACTAATATATGACTAAAAAGAAAATTTAAATAATTCTTAGCTAACATTTATTTGTTGTTTTATTTTTTTAATAAAAGCTATTTTATTAATTTATTTGACACCTGAACATCTTGTGTTCTTCGTCCTATATCTAATGAAAGATTAAAGTAATCAAACACTTTGATTAGTGGTCTCGAATTTAAATCTTTTATTAAAAACTTATTTTGTCCCTTATAATAATTATTTATTTTAATTTAGTTTTATTTTTATTTTTAATCTCAATTTGATCTTTAATAAATTAATTGGTTGCAATGTCAGATTTCAGTCCAAATTATTTAGACGGAGTTAACTGTTGGCCATGTGGAAGCTACGTAGATGCCACGTGAAAGTTACGTAAATGTCACGTGAATGTCAAATTTTGTCATGTATCTGAAACCAGAACGGCCCGTTCTGCAACCGGAACGGCCCGTTCCGGTTGCACTCATGGTGTGTAAATTTTGCATCTGGAACGACCCGTTCCATATGCATTATTTATTACCAATGAGTACAACAGAACGGGTCGTTCTGAGACCAAAACGGGGCGTTCTGGCTTCCAAAACGGGCCGTTCTAGAACGCCAAACAACATAGTACACCAGTGTGGTTGAAAAATCGAAAGCAAACCATTTACAAATACACAATTTTTTTTATCTAAAAAATAATATATTTTAAAAAATAAAAATTATATTCTAATATATATATATATATATATATTTAAATTATTGTATGTATAAAATATAAATTTCGAGGAATTATTCATTTATATGATATTTGTCAAACTTTTGTACTTTCTATTTATTGTTTATTATTAAGTAGGTTTTTAAGATTGTTATGTAACCAAACATTTTAAAAAATGTTTATAACAGATAAATATATAATATTTATAACATGTATTTTTAACAAAAAATAGGTTTAAATCTATTAAATTATAATATAACATAATCTGAGCTAGTTTATTTTCATCCTTAATTATAATTGTAGATATAAAAACTTGTAAAAAATAACTATAATATATATTTATACTTTTAAAAATTATATAAAATTTTTAATATTACAAATATATGAATAAGTATTGTTCTCACGATATAAAATTTCTGAATATAATCATTAGCTGTTTGTGTGGCATTCTGGAACCAGAACGGTCCGTTCTGAAATTAGAATGGACCGTTCCGGTTTCAGAACGGGCCGTTCTGCTTCCAGATGCATGACCAAAATTTGACATCTACGTGACATCTCCGTAGCTTCCACGTGGCATCCACCTAGCATCTACGTGGACAACAGTTAACTCCGTCTAAATAATTTGGACGGAAGTCCGATATTGCAACCAATTAATTTATTAGGGACTAAATTGAAACCAAAAATAAAAATAAAACTAAATTGAAATAAACAATTTTTATAAAGGACCAAAATAAGTTTTTAACCTAAATACAACTACAGAACTTGTTAACATAAATAATTCCTCGGTTCATCATATCAACTTTAAGCATTGAGGTTAATGAGATCTTTAAAGAAAATAAAATTATTCTACTGGCATAGAGTACTTAAAATTATAACCAAATATCTCAATCTACTATCCATTTATTTTGCTCTCTCTTATTATCCCTCTTACCATCACAATCAAGGATGGAAAAGTTAGCTGCAAAAAGTCGTAGCAGTCAAGCTAAGGTAATAGGAAGCATCATATCAATAGCAGGAGCATTTGTGTTGACATTGTACAAAGGCAAACCAATCATAAACGCTCACACCCATCTTTCCTTACTACTTCAACAACCAATTAACTTTCTTAAATCAGAGGATGCAAGTTGGGCCATTGCTGCCACTCTGCTCATAGCTGACTACTTTCTAACTTCAGTATGGTACATTTTACAGGTAATGTTAATCAAACCTCTAAGCCAAAGACGCCCCTTTACACCCTTTCAATTTCTTATTATTGTTAACTCATAATTATTAGATATTGACGGATTGTGAATGGATGTTAGAAGATGAAAGGTTGCGAGTTAATATGCATTAAGAAGTATTATTATTGTGTAACAACCAAATACTTAAAGGGTTATGGATATTATATCCATTTAGTGTTTTAACTAAAAGGTTATGTAATGTTATGTGTTATTCTGTTATAAATAGAGTATCAATTCATGTAGTTTGATCGGAGGCAAGTGCGGTACAATACAATCTCCTTGTTTTCTATAGTATCTCTCCATTTTTCTAAACATATATACTCCCTCGTATGAATCTAAATATAAGCAAATAAAACCAATTTTACATTGATTAAGAAAGTCCAATATATTTAAATTGTACAATTTCACATAGTAAGTTCACAATAGTATTCTCATTTATTAAGATAAGAGTACTTTTAGACTGAGAACATTAAAGTTGACTTCAATAAATTTTACTTATATTTTAGTCCAAAAAATTTAAAATTTTTCTTGCTTATAAATAGGTCCAGAGGAGTATCATATATGTTCTATCTCTTCATTTGTGGATAAAGATATGAAGATAACATAAAATGTGTTGTAGTGGAGTAGAAACAGGTTTGCAGTAGTTACCAGTTAAACCTTTGAGACACATTTTCATTATATTTCAATTGTGATAAGAACAGTTTTCCAGCTTGATGGTCCCTGAAAATCTATATACCAAGAAATTTTTTACCTGCACCTACTTCTTTCATTTCAAACTCATTACCAAGTTAAGTTTCTGACTTCTTAAGGATTCGTCACAGGATGCAATCAAAACATCAACATAAATGGTTTAGCCTCCTTTTATTGGTCACAAGAAAGCATTCTAAGTTTCTAACCATTAAAATGGATTGTGGTTTACATCTAAAATGAACATTATCCTTTGGTTTCAATGGCAAAGGATAAAAGCATAGAATTCTAGTCATCAACTTAACAGTTGACAACAAATAATCGATGAAATGATCAACCTTTTATAAATACAAGCTCAAACATCATGGTAATGTGAACAACTGCTTCCTTAGTTTTCTCATTAACACTGGCCTATTGCACTTCTTTATGTAAAAAAATTTCTTGTTACTTTATACTGAATGCTTCAAAAAGTTCTGAGAAATTTTAGTTCCCGTATTCATTTTGCAGGCAGATGTCTTGAAAGTGTTCCCGGATGAATTAACTATTGTTTTCCTTTATAACGTGGCTGCCACCATTACATCTACTGTTATAGGTTTATGTGCGGCAAATGCTAGTGCTTGGAAAATAGGACTTGATATTTCACTGATCTGCATTGTTTGCTTTGTAAGAAACCCTGCCAACTGCTGCTTCACTTTGACCAAAAAACACACCCTTTAAGCTTGCTGACACATTATTTTTTCCTAGGGAATATTTGGAAAGTTCGTGAGCTCTGTGGTTTTTGTTTGGGCAATACACTTAAAGGGACCTGTCTATGTAACATCATTCAAGCCACTCCAAATTGTTATTGCTGTTGTCATGGGTGTTATGTTCCTTGGTGATACTCTTTACATTGGAAGGTATGGCTAACTCAACTTTTGCATTTAATTCTTGCTTTGAAGCATGGGGAAGCAAATTTCCAAGTATAGATAAATAAAGCAATTGCTATCTGACAAAACCATACCCTATGAGAATGTGCTTTATGTAATAATCAAGGAAAACAAAACATGGTGGTAATGGACAAAGGTGGATTAGAAAAATCTAGAATTAATCACGTCAAGGAAAATTGTTGTAGATAGTTTATATAAGTAAGAAGTGGGTTTTATAAAGTTGAATTTGGTTCCAAATTCACTTTCTTAGTGAGTGTTGCTAAACTTATTAGATAACATACTTCACATTCGCAAATGTCTATTCAAGATGTTCGGTTCTTAATAAAAGGAAATATTTATATTAGTAGAAAATTCCTTAAAAACTGATTTTATAAGATTAAGTTAAATACTAAGTCGACTTTCTTAGAGAAAATTGAATGGATAGCTACCAGAAAGAGACTTTGGACTTTGGTAGAGTAAAAGAAGTCATCACAGATCACTCTAGAAACAGATTCTTCCCCATATTTCCCTAACTGAACTTCTAGAACTGCCAATGCAAGTCCTTAATACAGAACTGCAACATCAATAGATAAACCTGCTGTATTGAAATTCATCCCTAATCTTAAACTACCCACCTTTTTGGCAATTTTTTTCTCATTTTTTGACTGATACAATATTGTCATAAAAAGAAGAAATTATGCTACATCAATTTTTGTTGAGGTAATTTTTGTTTTTTGCAGCATAATTGGAGCTGCAATAATATCAATTGGGCTTTATGGTGTATTGTGGGGCAAAGCAACAGAAGATATAGAGGAAGATGTTGGTCGCTCAGAATCAGCAACTACTGAGAATGTTCCTCTCTTGAGAGGCTACAAAACTGAGGCTTCTGAAATGAAAGCAGATGGAAATGTTTAAGAGAAAAAGTACAAACTTTTCACAGCTTTTAATATCCAATGAGGACCTAAACTGTGGTTTCATGGTCTCCCAAAGTGATCCAAGTGGTTACCCCTCCACAGGACAATGCTGTTAGCTAGGGATCCTTATTATTATTGTTTTTATTTTATATGTGAATCAAATCGCCTTTATAATTGTATATAATTAAAATTCTTAATAATTGTGTATAACCAGAATTGTTATTTTAGTTTGTACAAATGAATATCAACAACTTGTTCATCGCTTGCTGTTCAATTGTGGTTTTTCGGTATTTATTTAAACAATATATCTTTTATCTTTATTATTTATTTATTTATTTATTTATTATTATTATTATTATTATTATTATTATTATTATTATTTCTTTCCTTCTTTCTTAATTTTTTTAATATTTTATTCTAAAAATTGTTAATCAATCAAAAAGCAAGATAGATATAACTACTGAATAATGCTAATTGAACACGCAATTTTTCAAACACATCAACATTCTGTAGGAGTTATCTCTATTTTCTTACCACGTTAGATCATCTATTATATGTATATTTTTGTTTTTCTTTTATCTCTCTAGATGTCAAATAGTATACTTGGGTGTACAAAAATTATTTTAACATAACTTTTAGGAGCCATTTCGTAGAGGAAAGATTTTACTTGAAAATTTCATCGTGAATGTTAATTTTTTATATTTAGTTTATTATTTTTTAAAAAATACTATTTCTCAAGAATTATTTTTTGTATAGATTTTTTATGAAATTAACTTTGTCAAGATAAAAATAAGAGTTTGATTAAATTGTATTTTTAATCAGTTTATTTTTATTAATTTGTAATTTTTGTCCTTCTATTTTAAATAGAGACATTTAATTTCTCTAAATTTAAAAATACAGAATTTTAATTGTTCTATCACATCTACTAATTATTAAGTTTTTAACATTTACTCATACTTAAGTAATATGATATTTAAAAACATGACATTTAAAAATAAAAAATTGAAAAAAATACAAATAAGATATTATTAATAAAATAAATATTAATTACTCGTAAAAATAGATATATACGAAAAAAATTGTATGTTATTTTTAATTTTTATCCATATAAGTCGATCAACTAAATATCACATTACTTAATCTTTTGAATGCCCTTTTACTTATTGCATATGGATGTTGTATTTAAATTGGTTTGGTATAAAGTCCCTGCTCCATAATTCTTGCCAGCTTCACTTAGCACAGTTTGTGGTTTACCTATTTGCTCTAGTGTGGATCAGTTAAGATGGTCAACTGTGTGGATGAATGTTTTATGGTCTCTTTGGATTGTTAGGAATGAGGCTATTTTCTATGAAAAGGACACATTACATTCTGACTTATTGGAGTTGATTCAAATACGTTCTTGAAAGTGGCTTAAGGCTACGAATCTTTCTTTCAGGTATTCCTTTTCATCTTGGGTTGGTTCCCCCACTGTCTGTCTAAATTTTTTGGACATATATTCGATTTTTGAGCATCTGAGTATGTAGGATGAGATTTTTTAGCTTATTGTGCCTAAGCTACTAGCAATATTATACTTGTGGGAGATCACATACTGTCATCATCAAGGTTATTTCAAACACTGTCCTTGTGTGAAATCTGTGGTAAATCACTCAGTAATTATTTTTTAGGTGTCGTATCTTCTTTTGTTGTGATTGTAAATTAGGCACCGTGTTTTTAGTTGCTGCAAGTATTCTTTGGCCTATTGTATTTGTATATGAGTTAGAGTACCCCTTATACTCCTTTTAATAAATCTCTTTTGCTTAGCAAAAAAAAAGTGGTCATAAATTAGTCGACAATGTCAAAATTTAATGACACATAAATATCAAATTGATGGGAGGATCAAAATTTCATATTTAAAAAAAAATAGGGAGACTTAATGTCTCTATTTTAAAATAGGGGAACCAAAACTATAGAACGACAAAGATAGAGAGACCAAAAGTATAATTTAGCTTAGAATTTTAATATAGTAAAATATCATGTTACTTTTATTTACTTATTTAGTGTAGTTTATTTGCTTATTTAATGCATGATTCTTAGGTACTTATAAACATTTCCAGAAATATTTATGACCAATCAAACAGATTTTCATGATTGATAATTGCCAAATATGTATACAATTTTTATTTAATTTAGGTTATTTTAAATATATCTTATACTTTAAAATCTTGTTTTTAGTTACATGTAATTTTTATTTCTAGGAGATAGTTGTTTAATATTAGGTATGTTTAATACTTTTTTAGGCTTAAAATATTTTTCGTCCTTCAACTTAGGGATAAATTTATTTTTGGTCGTCTCTTAGGTTTAAAATTATTGTTTTTAATTCATGTAATTTTTAAAAATTTTGGTTTAGTCTCTCAAGTCACTAATAATATATATATAAATGACACATTTAATTTAGTTAATTATTAAATGTATCTTATATTTTAAAATTTTATTTTTTGTCACATGTAATTTTTATTTCTAGGATGTAATTGGTTAATATATTAGGTACTTTTAATATTTTTTTAGGCTTAAATATATTTTTAATCCCTCAAATTTAGGATAAATTTATTTTTGGTCGTCCCTTAAATTTAAAATTATTGTTTTTAGTCGATATAATTTTTAAAACTTTTGTTTTAATCTTCCAGAACAATAACATATCTGAAAGTGACATATTAAGATAATTATGCACTATCATCTAGGTTTAATGTGATATTTTTCACTAATAGGAATACTAGCAGATAAATTTTATGCAACAATATTTGACAATTCCTAACAAAATTTGAATATAAGAATAAAAAAATATATATTTTTTAAAATTATAGAGACTAAAAAGACATATTTAAAATTTAAGGGACTAAAAATAAATTTACCTTAAATTTGAGAGATTGAAAATACATTTAAGCTTTTTTTTTAATTGAGGTGTGATTAAGGGATAATGTAACTTAGAAGCTAGTCTCAAAAGAAATCATTGTTCCAAGCTCAATTGGACATGCTCTAAGTGAGCCAAATTTCGCTCAAAGTGCCTAATAGCTTGCTTTGAGTGAGCTAAGTTAGAAATTACATCTAAAAGATGAAGCTAGCTTGCTTAAGCAAGTAGAGTGTTTGGTCCAAACGAGTGAAATTCGTTCAAAATGACCAAAGCCTAGCTTGAAGCGAGACAAGTCAGAAAACATCCCTTGGAAAATGGTGCTAGCTTGAGCAAGTGAAAGTCGCTTAGAGTGATCACATGGACTCTTCAAGCAAGACAAGTCAGAGACCCCTCTAAAAGGATCGACAAGCTAACTTTAGTGAGTTACATGGGCACTCTGAGTAGGGATGAAAAAATACTCGTACCTGCAGGTAATACCCAAACCCGTCCGACTTTGACGGGAAATACCCGGTTTGACTGGGTACGGGTACGGGTACGGGTAAAACTCGATATATTAAATCGGGTACGGGTATGGGTACAGGTATATACTTACCTGTCCCGTACTCGTACTCGTACTCGTCCCCGTCCCCGTTCCCATTTTTAATTTAATATCCACTTTCAATTTAATTATATTAAAGAATTTTAATATTTTTTTATGTGTGATTATTTATTATAATATAAAATAGAGAAATAACCTAATTATAATTATAATATAATAAAAAATAATTTAAAAATATCATATTTTTTTTACAAAAAAATAAAAATAAAAAAATTGACGGGTACGGGTACGGGTACGAGTATACCCGATACCCGAAAGGGACGGAGATGAGGATGAAAATCATATACCCGACGGGTACGGGTACGAGGAAGGGGATGAGTTTGACTCGTGGGGACAGGGACGGGTATCATGAAACCCGTACCCGACCTGCCTCGTTGCCATCCCTAGCTCTGAGCATATGTACACAAACAAAAAGTTCATTTAAAATGTTATAAATTAGTTTTTGGGAGGTCTATGCATCTTATATTTTATGAACACAAATTTAGAGAAATTATAGAGAGTTTTGTGAGTAAACAGTCATGAATCACTCAAAAATCCTTTCTTATGTGTGTAATCCTTAATAATGAGTGGCTAAGTGTCTACTATTGAAGATTGAGGTGGTTATTGTACTCATGTAATTCTCTGTGTTTTCATTCGATAATATATCTTTATTCAAATAATCATTTTTACTTTATGCTTAATGCTTGTTTTGGCTTTGATCAGCCTATACATGATTTTATAAATTTAACTAAGGTTGAGAAACCCTTTTAGAATTACGATCTAGGTAAAAATATTGATAATACTTAGTGTTAAGAATAGGATAAGTCTTATCAATCAACCTTTGGTCCTTGACTGTAATGCAAGTTGTTTAACAAAAATGACTAAGGAATTAAAATTTTCCTTAAACAACATAGAATTTCTTGCCTAAGGATTTAATATTTAAATATAATTGTGAGTTGTTGAATTAACTATATAATAATTTCTAACATTGAATAAAAATTTAAGAAAAATTTTATTGAAAAAATTAGTGAATCAATCTCTGTCTGTTCTCATATTATAAAGTCAAATTCTTCATAGTTTATTGCATTCTTTTTACATTCATCAATTTATAAATTTTTCATATTTCACTTTAAACAATTCTTAATTTTCATTAAGTCATCTATTTAGTACAAAAATATAATTGAACAATTATAACTCGAGATCATGTGAATTTGATAAGGTGGATATCTGTCTAATTTACTACCAATGATAATTGATATACTTGTCAAATGCGAAAAATGATTCCTGAAAATTAGGATTCGAGAAAATCTAGATTCCCATTAATCATAATTGTCAGACATGAAAAATTTTATTGTGTACCATACAATCCCTTAGAATTTAGTGACTATGAGATAAGATTTTACACTACTAATTAATTATAAATTATGATAGGTATAACTTCCAAATATTGTTTTTTTTTTTGTTGCAAAACTTAACAAATTTATTATATATTTATGATAATTTTTTATTTGATGACAATATATATATATATATATATATATATATATATATATATATTACATTATTAATGTATAAACCATTTCTCTATTTTTTTAGATAATTATTTTAAAAGTTAATAAACTTAGCGTATAGATAATTATGAAATTATTTACTTCTTTTTTTACTTTATCTATTCCCTAATAATTCACCGGTGCTTAACAATTTCAATAATTATAATCATTCATTCACTTTATCTTTTAATTATTTTATCGTATTTTTTTTCTCTATTTTTTTTCATATCATCTATTATATTTGTGGCTTTCTGTGACTATGTCTCATTTATTCATCATTGGGGTGGATGTTAATCAATGTTCTAACACTTTCCACCTCCCATAATTGTTTCAAATATTATTTTTCCCATCTTATTTTTCCTCTAAGAGAATCTCTAATTAATTATTGTAAAAATGCAACTTTTGTGAAGTTCTTAATGTCATGTAGAGTTTTAAAACTTTATATATTCTTTCTAATAAAAGAACCTTATTTGAGTTTTTAATACTTTTTGTAGGCTCCATATTTTTATAGTTATTTTGTTAAAAATTAAAATACTTTTTTATTAATCGGAACTTATTCATGAGGATTCTTGTATAAAAATAATTCTAATACCATGTCATTTAGGTCAAAATATTTCGATACTAAAATTTATAATAACCAATTCTTATATATAATAACTCCATTAATATTCCCAATTAAAAATATCCTATACTTCTTTCATTTCTCTTTGGTATAAAACAAAACAAAACAATTAAAGAAAAGGGAGAGGGAAAATGGATGGATACCCCACCTCCACTTTCATTTTCACCTATTGGCTAAAGAAATAAAAGAAAATTTTAAGATAAATGTTTCATCTTTTGAGTAATAGATTATATATTCAACAAAATAATATTTAACTTCCTTCCTGATTGCCCACTCATCCACAAAAAGACAATTGCTATGATGCCCACTTTGTATGGTAGTAATTGGACGAACATATTGAGTTTATTTTTACATTAAGTACTTTAATGCCGCATATTTATCTTTCATAAATACAGAACATATAATGATTTAATATATTAAAATTTAAAATATATATATATATATATATATATATATATATATATATATATATATATATCTAGTTCTTCCTTTTAACAAAAGTAATTAAATATTATTTTTCAAAGAACGATATCACGAATTATCGATTCTCCTTTTCTTGTCAATTCAATCATGTTTTTGAAAGTATCACCTTAAAAAAAAGGAAGAAAATACCACTTTGTCACTTTCGTTCGTATTTTCCATCTTGAACCCATGCTCACACAAGTCTGCTATTGCTAATTTATAACGAAAATATTTTATTAACAAAATGCATGAGATATTTTATAAACGCAATCATGCAAAATATTATATAATATATGTAATAGTTTAGACATACATGAATGAGAAAGATACAATAATTTGTACAAATAAAATTTTTTATAGTTGATGATAATTTAAATAAATAAATTTGTATTATCTAACTATATAAACAAAATTTGTTAAACAATCAAAATGCTTCATAAGAACTAAATATCTAATGTTGTTTTGTCTTAAACTTTGATAATATTTCACTTCTTTTATTAAGTGTACAACAAATAAAAATAATAAAAAAAGGATGAAATCTACACGATTAAAGGATAAAATAGAGCAAAACTAAAGCCTGAAAACATGTATTATCATGCTTGGCTAATGCACCATCGTGCTTCAAATGAAATACTCCACATGTATAACCTTGCTTAGCACAATCGTGCTTACCAATAAGCACGACCGTGCTTCCTTCAGAATGAATGAAACACACCCTTCCACTCTTGAAGCACGTATATGTTTCCTCTACATGTTGTGAAGCTTGACTACGTTTATTAATATGCACATTGTGCTTAGCTAACCAAGCACACCCTATATGTCAAAAGCATGCTTGTGCTCCCTTTGTTTTGCTCTGAAGACTGCCATAAGCATAGTCATGCTTCCCATGTGCATGAATGTGCTTAAAATTTTGTTTGTGATATTTTGACTATAAATAAGGATGTCCAAACACATTGTTTTTATCTTGCTTTTAACTAGTTTTCTCATGTTCTTAGCTTTAGTTTTCTTTTATCCTTTATTCGTTATTAAGGTTCTGTAAAAGGTTAAAACCAAACCCTCCAAGAAGGATTTTTTCAATTATGGCTAATTCTTTTCCTTTTTAACGAGTTCTAGCAACATGTCTAACTAGTTCTCTCATTCTAAGGTTGTGATATAATTGTTTCTTGTGAATCCTCAATGATGATTCATGAATTATTCTTGTTATATTTTAATGTTTTTCATTCTTATATTAGATAATTGAAAGTTGCATATGATCAAACTCTTTTAATTAACAAAACCTTAAAATAATTGAATTATTTGAAAATTGACATAGTCAAATTGTTTTCTTAATTTTCAATTGAGTTAATTTATTAATTTGCTTATGTGCGCATATGTTTTGTTTTTCGAATAAAACTCTTACAATTAATTTGGGTTTTTCTTAAGATGAAAAGATTGTTAACTTTCTGAAATCATAAGGTTGTTAACAATTTCATAAATAAAATTTGACAACATTGTTTTATAATTTATCAACTTTATCTTTAGGGAATCAGAAATAATAAGTCACAACTCTAGAACTTTTATCTCTAAATTTTTAATAACAATTTTCTAGACCTTGTTTTCACTTTACAAATCAATATTCTCTCAATTAAATTTTGTTATCTTCAAATGGTTAAAAACAAGATTAAGTTGGTAATTGCTAAACCTAGTTCTTTGGATTCAATATCGGAACTTTGTCCATTATTACTAGTATGGTAAAATACCTTTGTCTTAAGCACATTTTAGATGCAACACTCATCACGTAAGAACTCCACAATTAAGTGTGCTTGGCTTATAACAATTTAGGAATGAATGATCTTTTAAAAGTTTCCCATAAAGTATGCGAGTGCAGACAAAATATGTCAAAAACCTTAGGTTGGTTTGTGGGAACAATCATTGATCCTAGAGGTGACCATATACCTTAGAAAGGTCTACCTACGAAAGGTTCTGACTAGTGAAGGGTTTTGACGAGTGAGAAGTTATGTGAAATGTTACCATATAAAGTGTTGTGGAGTGGAGCCACCGAGACGTCAAATTTGAGGAGTGTTACAAATGGTAGTAAAGATTGATTCTCTCTCCTAGTACAATGTAATTCGAGGATGAAACATATGGAAGTTAGTGGGCTTGTAATAGCCCAAATGCACCTGAATGTGAGGGATCCAAAGATTTGTACCAGTAAGAGATTGTAGAGTTGAGGATGACTTAATTGAGTTAATTTGTATTACCTATACTAATAAGATGCATCTACTTTTTGGTAGCTCATCATATAAGAATTCTACAGTTAAACACACTTGGCTTGAAGTAATTTAGAGATGAGTGATCTTCTAGAAATTTTCTCGAAAAGTAGGATATAACACACTGAAAATTTTTGTGTTGATTTGTAATCGGTTGATCCTAGAGGTGGTCAAGCGTCTAAGAAAAGACTACCTACGATGAGTTCTAACCAATGAAAGATTCTAATTAGCGAGAAATTGTATAAAATATGACCGTGTGAAACTACTAAAATATCAAATCTAAGATATGTTACAATATATCAAAAAGCAACAAATAACATGCACATGCCACATTGCACGATTTTAGATAATTTAAATTTAATATCAAGATCTTCAACTTCAAATTCAATATTTGTCATTTTCTTTGAAAGGAAGAATAATTAAAACTCCAGCGCAATAACATTACTTCCAATTTTGTATATAATTAAGAAAAAAAATAGATGATTAAGACTAATAAAAATATTTAAATTAAATAATTTTAATTAATAATATAATAATTTTAAATATTAATTATTTCAAAAATATTCTTACAACTAGATGATTTAAATAATAATATTGGATGAATGATTCATAATTCAAGAAATATTTTTTAATTAATAATTTTGCTCGAGTTATCCTCTAACTATTTCCTAGAATTGTATATTTAGTACACATCGAATTCAAAATCATTAGTTAAATCGAAAATTATGCATAAATTAATCCATTTGTTAGGTTTTATTACCGACACATGTAAAAATAAGAAGTTGTTACTGTAACCTCAAAAATTAAAGAATTTTTATATTATTTATGTTTAACTTCTTGTTTCTTATGTTTGACAATAAAAAGATAATTATTAGTTTAAAATTGTTGGATTTGTTGAAAATGTGATTTTTCGGTCAAGTGTGTTACTATTGTATGCGATTTTCGTAAACAATGTTATGTGTGGTATTATGATCAATCAAAGGGCATTTTATGCGATTTTTCGATCAAAGGGATCGGACTAGGATGTTGTAAATGGTTTGTCAATCAAAGGATTTTGTACATTGTTTTCTAGTTAAGGTTAAAACCTTACAATTATCCTGCTTCTATTTGATTTTTGTGTTGAACAAATTAATTGTTTTATTATGTAATTTTAATGACATCCAACTTCTTACCTTCATTATTATCATAGTCATCATCAATGCATTAAAATTAATGACATGACTATATTCAAATCCTTCAAATACTAATGGATACTATAGAAATTCTTTTAAAAATAACTCTATTTCTTTAATTAGAATAAAATAAAATACACTTAAATTTTTTTCTTACTTTTACATTTAAAAAGCTGTTAAAGTGTTGACTTGGCAAGAACATGCTTATAACTCAAGAGACAATTCAAAACAACTAAAGTATGAGAGAGGGATAATAAGGTTTCAGTGAGACAAGAAAAAAGTAAAGTGAGAGAGTGATGGCAAGAGGATGGTCCTTTTACAGGGATTTTCTACCAGTTGTGGTTCTAATAGGCAATGAATGCAATGACATGGGTTTACTCACACTCTTCAAAGCAGCCACACTGCAAGGGATGAACAACCATGTCTTTGTGGCCTATGCCTACGCTGTTGCTACCACCATACTCCTTCCAGTCACTTTTTTCTCCAGAAGGTTACCAAATATTGTTTATTGAATATCATAAACAAACTTGTATCTATCTCAGCACTAACAATGGTTATGTTTTTGTTTTTCATGTCTCTTTGCAGAACAAGAGTGGTTCCTCCACTTAGTTTCTCCATAATATCCAAGATAGTCCTTCTTGGGGTCATAGGGTAAGGGGACTTAATTAATTACTTCACTTGACTCTTAAAATCACACTTGTCAAGGCCTTTTAGTATAAGTTTTCTCAGTGTTACTGTTGTTAATTGTGGTCAAATCCAAGATTCTCATCAATTATATAACTACTTTGTGTGTGTGTGTGTGATTTTTTGTATTTTGATGGTCATGTGTTGCAGAAGTTCATCTCAGATACTTGGTTATGCTGGAATTAGCTATAGTTCTCCAACACTCGCTTCATCAATTGGCAATTTGGTGCCTGCTTTCACTTTCATACTTGCTGTAATTTGCAGGTTGGTTAGTTGAATTTTGCAATTTCTTATTTACCTGAGGATATTTTTATATTGCAACGTAAATACCTATAAATTATTTCAAAGGCTACGTCATATGTTTTCTTTTCTTGCACGCAATGTAATATCTTAATAAAAGCAAGCACACTTGTTAGTGTGTGATAAGAGGAATGGTGAATTTAGAACCCCACCACTTTATTCTACATTTTCAGATTGACGCCTATGAATCAACGCTTCAATTTCCTGGGCGGTACAGAAAGTTAATTGACAAAGAAATAAGATGCTAATTAATTAGTACTCATCACCAATATTAGTGTATAATTTAAAATATTATTTAATTCTTGAAATTATTTTAAATTTAAATTAAAAATAATTATTTTATTAATTAAATTTTAAAGCTTAATTAGTATTGATTTCAATGGGATATAATAACTTAATTATTGTA
The DNA here is from genome assembly GCF_000230855.2 of Cajanus cajan. Taxonomy (NCBI): domain Eukaryota; kingdom Viridiplantae; phylum Streptophyta; class Magnoliopsida; order Fabales; family Fabaceae; genus Cajanus; species Cajanus cajan. The sequence continues at coordinate 2,568,978 of NC_138518.1, forward strand.
GTTTTAATTAAGTTTAATTATTAAATATTTTAAAATTAAATATTTTTAATATTTTTAATTAAATTATAGTCATAACAGTTAATATCTCTTTTATGAATAGTGAAACTTAGTAGAGTCAAGGATATTAATTTCTTCTTCATTCTTTTTTGGACTAACCACTTTTGTATCCTTAGTAGTAGAAATCTAGGAGACTTATGTAGGAGTTCGTAGATTGGGAATCTAGCTAAAGGACTTAGATGAAAGTTTGTGGATAAATCTTTTAAGTGACTTATGTGAGAGTATGTAGATATTGGGAATCTAGTTAAGAGATTTGTATGGAAGTTTGTGGATAAGTCTTTTAGGATTATGTATTTTACATTTGAAGAATTTCAATTAATTTGTATATTCAACACATGAACAACTTATAGAGATTTGGGCACGAGTTACTTAGACCACAAGCAATTTTTGATTTAACGAACGAGGGAATGTTGATTAGATGACAATTGTGGCAATGCCTTAGAGGTTTTGAAGAAGTTGGCGTTGTTTGCTAAGACGTTATTGCAGTCGAACATGAACAATGGCAAAGGGTTGTCCTTGTCGTGGTACTATGCCGAGATGTTTTCAGAGCTAGACTATTCAGTAGAACCCAAAATTTATGTGTTAAAGTGTTAATAGGATTCAATAACTTACTATACTCACTATATTATGTGTTAAGTTTTGTTAATTTATGTTTGGTTCAATAGCTTGCTACATCATATCTGATGCATTACATCCTAAGAACTCAAAATATCTTTCTAAACCTTTTGAAATATGTGGAGATTGTTGTATATTTTGAGATATTTCAAAAGGTTAATTAATTCATAAAATTATTTTGAATTTAAATTTAAATTTAAAATAATTTTTTTATTAATTACAAGTTTTATAACTTAATTAATATCAATTTTAATGAGATATAATAATTAATTTTAATTATCAAAATTTTAAAAATAATTATTTTTAATTTTTGTGATTAATTATAGTCACAACCTTCAATATCATCTTTTATAAATAGTGAGAATTAGTAAGAATTATTACGCACTTTCTCTTTTCTACATTAAAATTTTCTCCGTTTTGAATCAATTTATTTTATAAAATTTTGATTATATAAAATGGATTGGTTTAGTTTAGATAAAATTTTTCAAAAGTCCTATCCATGTCATGCCCTACCATGAAGGTTTTAGTAAACGAAACTATGACAGCGATCAATGGTAAGAATTAAGCGCAATGTGATCTTTAAAGAAAATGGTTTAAAACTATTGGTTAGTGCTTGACATTAACCACTATGAATATATGAGTGTATTGCCCCCTTATTTTGTTTTCTCTTGTCCTCTTATCACTGCAATTAAGGATGGAAAAGTTAGCTGCCAAAAGTAGAAGTAGCCAAGCTAAGGTAATGGGAAGCATAATATCAATAGCAGGAGCATTTGTGTTGACATTGTACAAAGGCATACCAATCATAAAGGCTCACACACATCTTTCCTTACTACTTCAACGTCCAATTATCTTTCTTAGATCAGAGGATGCAAGTTGGGCCATTGCTGCCATTCTGCTCATAGGTGACTACTTTCTAACTTCAGTATGGTACATTTTACAGGTAGGTTTGAGGTTGTCTAAAGTGGATAATTGATGATGCTTGATATGATCATAAATTAAATAAAAATCTGTTTACTATATATGGAAAAGTTCAAAAAGTTAGTTCTAACGAATTTTAATTCCTTTGCAGGTGGATATCTTGAAAGTGTTTCCAGATGAACTAACTCTAGTTTTCTTTTACAATGTGACTGCCACCATATTATCTACAGCAGTAGGTTTCTTTGTAGTGCCAAATCCAAGGGCTTGGAAAGTAGGACTAGATATTTCTCTGCTATCCATTGTTTGCTCTGTAAGATATCCTGCAAACAGTTGCTGCACTTTGATCAAAATGATACACTTTTTTATGCTTAGCTAGTTTATTGATGACACATTTTTGTTTCTTCTTAGGGGATATTTGGAAAGTTAATGAGCAATGTAGTTTATGCCTGGGCACTGCATTTAAAGGGGGCAGTCTATGTAACATCCTTCAAGCCACTCCAAATTGTTATTGCTGTTGCAATGGGTGTTATGTTCCTTGATGATACTCTTTACATTGGAAGGTATAATACTACTTCTTGGAAACCACTTCTAAAAAGAAACGAAAGAAAAATGATTGAAATGTTTTTTTATAGGCTAAAATAAACTTATATAAGTTAAAGATAAGATTTTAGAGAAGTTAACAAGATAGAACTTTTACAAATTAATTTATGTAGAAGCTTATCTCTTTCCCATTTTTCTCTTCTAAAAGTATTTTGGAGAAGTTTAGCCAAAAATACCCCTTAATACCTAATAAGCTCAAAAAAATCATGCAATCAACTCATTATTATGCTGATACAATATTGGCATATGAATAAGAAACTGTACAATTTCATGATATAATTTGTTGAAAACTTGAAATGTTCATTTGTGTACATTCATTCTCTCTGCATTTTGCAGTGTAGTTGGAGCCACAATAATATCAATTGGCCTTTATACTGTACTATGGGGAAAGGCAACAGAAGAGATAGAGGAAGATGTTGGTAGCCTTGGATCACCAACTGCTGAGAATGCTCCTCTCTTGCAAAGCTACATAACTGAAACATCAGAAAAGAATGTTTAAAAACAAGCACAAAGTCTTCCACACTCTTAACATCATAGAAAACCATAAAGAACCCAATTTCTTGTCATGGAACAGCAGAGTACACATGACTATGACAATGATGAGGGTCAAAGCTTTGGTTTCATTGTCCCTCAAGATGATCCTATGTTGCTATTACCTATGTGGTTGATTTGTTTCCCTCCAAAGTAAAGTGAATGGAAGATTTTTGCATAAGACTTTGGACAGGATTACATATTTGCATTCAATGAAAGTTCTTTCTTGTCTCCTTTCACTCATGAGCAAGGGTGGTTAATTGGTTATATATATAGCCTGCTGTTACTTATGATATCCACACTGTAGTCTGTGGGTTTGCTTTAGAGTTGGACTTGTAAAGAGAATATTTTCTAAAATATCTATAGTCTAAAAATATTAGTTTTTTTTTAAGTATTTATGTTTTAAATATTTAAATTTAAAGGTATTAATATTTTATTTTAATTATTTTAGGATGTATTTTACTTATAAGAATATGATGTTATTAATATTTTAATTTTTATACTACATTTTTACTTTATAGAGCTATTAGGAATTACGATGATGAATAGATTCAAGTAAATGTATAATTAAAGAGATAAGTTTGATTCTCATGTTGTTGTATCTTTCTTACGATAAAAAGTAAAATAAAAAAATTGAATTATGTATTTTTTTAATGGATAGGATCCATTAAAAATATTCTTAAGTTTACGGTAAATTTTAAAGTTAAATATTTAAGAAATTAATAATAATATCTTTTATAAAAAATAAAAATATTTTAGATATCTTGAAAAAATAAATATATTTATATATCTTTTAGAATTGTACTTTTTTAAAGTGAACTTTTAAAGATATAAAAAATCTTTTGAGTTATTGATTTTGGAAAAATTGTATATACATTAATATAGCTTTTTTTTTTAATTTATTTTAACGAAGCCTTAAGCAAGAGTTTTATTCACCTGATATTTGGACCGATCACGATAATGAAAAATAAAAGAGTAAATTAAGAATAATAATGTTCAAGTTAAATTTTTAATTAGTAATTAATTAATGATGTATCGACTAATTAAAAGTGAGTATTTTTTTAATCTATCAAAATTCAAATCTTGAATTGTATATATATTATCTAATTCCTTATCACTAAATTAGCTCTAGTAGATATTGAATAACTTATTTAAAATCTTGTAGAGAAACAATATTTCTTAGTATAATACAAAGATGAAATATATTTATAAAAAAATAAAAATAATTTTATAAATAAATAAATAAATAATATGGCATAGTACCGAATTTGTTATCTGCAAATCACGTCGAATTATCAAATTTTTCAAAAGAAAATTTATATTCATCTTATAAATAAATTAAGAATATATATATATATATATATAATTATAATTTAAAAGATAATTTTTTTTATACAATAATAACAATGATAAGATTCAAATATTAGATCTCATGTATATTACTTTAATTTCATCATTATATCAAGTCTAATGATCTAATATATATAAAACAAAGAAATAAAAAAAAAACATATTTAACTAGAAATTGTAAAACACTTTGAATGTGTTTGAAAATCAATTGAGTTGAACTCAACTAGGGTTAAAAAAAGGTTATACTCACAAGTTTTTTTTTTTTTTGAGAAAAAATAGACATTGGAAAGAGGTTGAATAATGTTAATAAGAAACTCAACACTTTTTGAAACACTAAAATAATATAAAAAAATTTATGAATGTAGAAGAAGAGTTAAGAACAAAGAATACAAAATATTTTTATATTAATTTATCTCAATCACTTGGACTACGTCTAGTTTTTGATCATTCTCATAAAGTTTCACTATCTTTTACAAAGATACAAGTATTTTTTTACAAGTCACTTCTGACATAACTTAAGTATTTTCTGACTTGTCTCTTCAAGTAACCACTTAAATATTCTTTAAACAGTGAAATCACTCCAAACTTCAAAGTATTTTTTCACAACAAAGTCTTTCCATGCTTCAACAAACAAACATTTTTTACAATCAAGTCTCTTCAAATTCAAGTAATAAAATATAGTTAAAGCTGAAAAATCACTTGTTATTTCGTCTTATTATCAAAACGTAATGCAAGCAAATTAAGTATAAAGCTTTTTACAGAATGAATGAATGTATAATTTTTACAATGATCGTTCCATATTTCTAAATCTTCAAGCTTCTTTATATTAGTGCCTCATGAAGATTAGGACTGTCAAAACAGGCTAACTTGACTCGTTTGACCCAACCCACCTCAAACCACTTTTTAAGTGGGTTGGCTTGACCTAGTCCACCAACCTTAATGTTCAAAATTTTCTAACCTAGTCTAGCCCACTACAGGTTAGAGGGCTAAACAGGTCAGTCTACCAACCTACCTAATTTTTTTTAAAAATAAATTCTAATTTAAAATAAACTCTAATCTAAAATAACCTCTAATATAAAATAAAAATTGTCAAATTAAGTATCATACATATAACATTGAACTTAATTAAAAAAATATACAACTTTAAATAATCAAAATAAAAAAATAAAAAAAAAAATCTTTTTTTATTAAAGTGATTGTCCATCAATATTAAACTTCATTGGAATCTTGAGTAGATAAATTTATAGCAATTTGATATTGTTTAACATCAATTTTATCTTTATCTACAAAAAAATGATAACTTATTAAAATAATACATATATAATAATATATGGTTCAGTGGATTATTGGTGTGTTGGGTTGATGGAGGTGTAAGTGGGAAGCCCGACCCACCATGGGTTCAACTTGGGTGGATCGGGTTGAATTTTTTAACCTATTATAAAAATTTTCATTTTTTTTTGCTTGACTCGACCCATTTTCAAGGTGGGTTAGGTTGGTCCACAAGCCAAAACTCATTTTTACAACTCTATGATTATTATAAATCCTTGAACATCTCTCACAAACTTGCTTTATTTCTCTTCGTCTTCCTTTAATGGGGGAAGAGGTGTTCGTTAGTGCATTAATTGTGAACATAAATGCATTTTTACCAAATAGTTACTTCTTATCTGATTAAATAAACTACTTATCACATTTATGATACTAAACACAAGAAATTGTTGCATGTGTTAGTAAAAATGAATTTTTTTTTTCAAGATTTCAATGTTTTGAGGAATTTTTTTCCCTTTCTCTAATGCAAAATATGTTTTCATTCCTTTTTGAAGTGCGAGTATTGAATTTTTTTTTATTCTTTTTGATCTATTAAATAATATCATAGACAAATGTAATCTGGTTATTAAATATCATACATGATATACATTAAATGTATTCATCTTACAGACGAATAAGTTCATCTAAAAGATTATACGTTACTATAACCAATTGTCTACATTTGTTTGTCTTATAGTATGATCTGGAAAACGTTTAAGTTGGTTATTTTTTAGAGATCTAAGGTCATCTTTTAATCTAACATATTTATTTATTTATCAAAACATTTTTTTTCGTTAAGATTTTAAATCAAAATTTTCTCACGAGTGCTAACTCATTTCAAGATACCACTCTCGATGTTGGTTCTTGGGTTTGGTCCCTTCCTTTGCCAAAAAAATATCAAATTCTTTTTGTGGCTTGCTGCTCACAACTCTCTCCATACTAACGCTCTCCATCAAAGCAAACGTTTTTGTTGATTCTTATAACATGTGTGATACACTACTAGAAAAATTAAAATTAGAGAGGGAAAAAATCCGTCACTAAACTTCATAAAATTCGTCACAAATAAGTTAGTGACGGAAATAATTCCGTCACAAAATTTGGCGTCACAAAATATTTAGTGACGGATTATTTTCTCCGTCACAATTAGTGACGGAATTAAGGCGTCACAAACAATATAATTTCCGTCACTAATTTGTAACAATAAATGTTTAGAAATTAATAAAAATCCGTCGCAATTTGTGAGGGATTAAATCCCTCGCAATTTGTGAGGGATTAAATCCCTCGCAATTTGTGAGGGATTAAATCCCTCGCAATTTGAGAGGGATTGAGAGGTATGTAAATCCGTCACAAATTGTGATGACACAAAATCCCTCGCTATTTGAGAGGGATTAAATCCCTCACAAAATCCGTCACAATTTGCGACGGATTTTATCCGTCACTAACTGGGATGAATCCCTCGCTAACTGTTTGATTACTGAATTTGAGAAAACTATTGTTTTAAAACTCTGGTAATCGATTACCTATACATGTAATCGATTACCAGACAATGGAAATCATATGTTCGAAAGTTATTTATTAAAAGGTTCTCTTTGGGTAATCGATTACCAGAGCCTATTATTGAAACAATATCAATCAAAACAAAAATATCAAGTCATTTTTATGAAAATGCATGATATCATTTAAAATGAAGATAAAAGAACAATACAGACATCAAGAGGAGTTCCCAAGATTAATGATGTGCTTAATCGGCAAAACAACACATGAAAAATAATGAATGACCTCCATCAGTGTAACTATGACAATAAAGCTTCATTGGAGTATATCCATAGCCATGATACTTTTCATCATTTAGAGATCAAAATCCACAAGGCACACATTTAGGCAAAGAAATGGTTTTACCAAGTGTTTTTACTGTTATTTAACCCCAAAATTAGAAACAAGACAGCTTATATGATAAAAACTACAGAAAATGATGCAGTACACGAGGACGTTACTTGAAAATTTCACTGGAAATGCAGCAGTATGACCATTAAGTCTAAGTTTTGCCCACAAAGAAACACGGAGGTTTTATTTATTTCTATATCCAACTGGTGAATTTAAATTTTATTCAAGAGAATATTAAAGGAACACATAATTATTACCTGACGTGAGTAATGCTCAGCATCCCTCTTCATGGCAGCCATTTCAACTCTCATTTTTTGCATTTCAGCCTGAAACAGAGAAACCAAACGTATCAATAATGGGAAGTTCAACTTGACCTGCAAGACAGGAGGTTATTATCTCAAATAAATTTCACACGAAAATAATTAAAAAAAGCATGCCTCTAATGAAGATAGCTTGTTTTCAGCTATGTGCCCAACCACAGCCAGGTTCAACTATGACCATGGAAATTTTTTCCTCTTGCATTTTCTTTTGATAAAAGAAATGGCATTGAGGTCTAGTATCAGTAGTATGTATTTCAAAAGAATCAGAGGGACAAACATAAAAGTAGTAAGTGTTTCAGTTATGTAAAGTAGCAAAAATAGAGGGAACGGTCTACTTCTAAACAGTGACATTTAATATGCATAAAAGATAGAAAATAATCAAAATATGTGCTCTAGTTATATTTATACAGAAAATCGAAAGTGCTTTGAATTGGTGGCAATAAACAACAAACGACATTGACTCTAAATATGCTATACACTTATCGATAAACTTTGTAGACAGTATGAAATATAAGGAAACCTAATAAAGTTAAAAAAATGGCCTACTTTCTTCTCAATAATCTGTTTAAATACCTGTTTTACTTGATTTGCCTCTTCTGGTGACTTTTTTTGTTCCCGGCACACACGGGCTTCCATGTCTTGTAGTTCTTGATTTAAAGTTGCACATTCAACCTGATAATAGATGTTACCAAAAACATTTTAGCAGATTTTTCTTTCAGAATAGTAATCACTAATCAGCCTTCACATTCAAAAAGGAAAAAACGTTAACTATTTATTCATGTACCTCAAGAAGTGCCACCTTCTGCTCAAGTTCTGTGGCTTTAGCTGTCCTCTCATCTGCTACTCTCTGAAGAGAAACAACTAATAAATCAATGTTTATATTTAACCTAATGTCAATAACAATTCCACAAGCAAAAGAGCTTGACAGGGGGAACCAAAGCAGGCTTGTTATTAACTCCTGATTTATCACTGTGGAATTGTAACTATTGCTCATTAATATTTTTAATGGTAAATCAGATATCTAAAAAAATTAAATAGCCAGACCAAAAAGCACCATTGATGACAATATGATGCCAAACTTTATCAAAAAAGCTTGAGGGAATGTAGTCAGACTAACATAGAAGCATTGAACAAGCTGAGATGGTCATACCTCCTATTTTCAAATTTAATGTGACCAAACACGTAACATTTCTGCTGATAAAAATTATTTTATAATCATCTCAAGACTCAGTATACAAAACTCTTCCCTATTCTTGGATACCCCAGCATGTATTCAAGCATACTTTCATGCATACCAGGACAATTATTTCGATATAGAATTGTATATATGACCTTTCTATTGTTCTTCTAATAGTTGTGTTAATGAAGTAAAGTAGTAAACTTTCTAGACTTAAATGATGAAAGCAACCAAACATGATGAAAGCAAGGATAAATGATATGGCAAAAGGAATCCATCCACCTTCAGCAAATTTAGTGAAAACTGCACTCACATAAACCCCTTCCATCACAAAAAATACAACAAAGTATAGGGCAACCAGCACCATAGGAGTCCTCCATATCATGATCATGACCAATGTAAGTAATATAGTGGTGATAAGCATTACTAGGCTCACAACAACACCTGCAACAAATGTTATACTATCATCAGAAGATTGCAAAGACTGTCATTAGATACTAAATAGTCTCAATTACTAAATAGAAGCAAGTCTAAGGCCTCTCTATATGGCAAAAGCTATATTTATTTCTAGTTCTAGACATACGAAACTGTTACAGTTTTCAGAAGACTGCCCGAGTCTTGATTACAGAATAGCTTATTATATTTTGACATACTTGGAGCTAACAAAAGCCTTTTATTGATCTATAATGTACCATTGATTAATTTCAAATCAAAATGCGTGACCCAAAAACTGTTATAATACTTCATAATGTGAATAAAATGGAATTATTTTTTTCTTAATCAGGTAGTAATTATAAAGTTATGTAAGCAATCAAAGGGCTTTAGAAACAGACATACCGAAAGCATTTCCAATATCTTTTCCATCTCCAAAAATAAGTATCACAGCAACACAAAGGACCATCAGGATATAGTTCACTTCAGGGGAGTAAACCTCTCCTTCTTTATCATGAGATGTGTGGACAACCTTTACACGAGGAAAATAATCCAGCACTACAGATTGCTTGATTACAGAAAATGTGGCTGATATTAACGACTGGCTAGCAACAACAGCAGCTGAAGTTGCAATGACAAAGATAGGCCAGTAGACTGAAGTTGGTATAAATTTGTAAAAGCCATCATCATGATCATTGGGATGCTTGATCAGGTATGCTGTCTGTCCCGCATAAGTCAGAACTAAAGATGGGTAGATTGTGAATAGGAAAGCCATCAAAATACCGATGATCTTAACTGATAAATAAACAATTCAGAAGATAATACTTTTACAATAACACATGCCTGTGCCAAAGGTGATACTCGGGGACTGATCCCTCCTTCACGCTCCATCTGTGCCAATGTACAAGCTATTATGAGCTCCCTGGTAACAACACAAATATCATTAAAATCCTGCATCCATTTGTGTTCCAAAGAAATTTCAAGAAATAAAAATAGCATGTCACTTTAATGTTTCTCCCCCAAGAATAGCTGCTAAAAATAATCCATCTGGCTTCAATGCTAATCTAGACTGCAAAACATTATAAAAAATAAAAAATCAGATAATTATATAAATAAAATGTTTGGAAAGTCTAAACAAAACAGAGTATATGAAAACAATGAACAAAAAAATTCCAATCATAATATGGCAAAAAAACTGACTTGTAGTTTGATTTTGTTGTGAAAGAAACTTTTCTTCAAATGTTGACCTTGAATTGGCAGGAGCACTTGGTTTAGATGAAAGCCACCTATACTGATTTTTTTTCAATAAACAATTAATTTGGATCAAAAAAGGATCAGAATCATCATATTGAATTACACAAGATCCATGTGCGTGCACGCATACTAGCTATAGTATAATGTGCTGAAAATTTAAACCACATACAAGAGAAATAATCTGCATACCAGGGACACCCTTGATAGCCACTTTGTAACAACTGCAATATCTTGCTGCCACTCGTGCTCTTGCAGCCAACAACTAGTATTAAGTACACGATTAGCTGGCCCCTAAATGGACAAGAAATCAGTAATAAATAAACAAGAAAAATGCAATAACAATATTATATAATAATCATAAAATGGTGTTCCGGTTCATCCCCTTATTGTTGTCATCTTTCTAAGAAAGAGAACTTCAACAATCACCAAAACATACTGGAGCAATACATGTATTAATATCAAAGGCTAGTTAAAACTTACAAAAAGGTAAAAAAGGTAAAGCAACCCTTTTTGCAATGAACGATTTACAAGTCTATCTTCAACAATCTCTTCATTCAACAATCCCATGCTGCTAAATCAAAAAAATAAAAATTTACAAGCACATGACTGTAGGAAAGGTGATTGTAGAAAATATTTTTACAGGTTACTAGCACATGATTGCGGAAGGCAGGGCAAACGGAGGGTTTCCATTGCGAATCCAAGTTGCCGAGACCCAATCTGTCGTAATCGTCGTTTCCCCAGAGGCGCGGCCAACCTCTTCCCCGACGAGGACGACAGCGATCGCGTGAAAAACCCTAAAGGCGAAGCGCAGAGGTGGAGTCTGGAGAAGCTTCCCAACCTCAACCCTAAACCCCAAATTCAAGCCAACCTCCTTCACCTTCGTCTCGACGGTAGAAGCGGAGCGCGGAGACGAGCTGCGTGAAGTAGCAGCGCACGAGGGACTCCGGGAGGCAGCCGCGGCGGGAGAGCTTGGAGAAGAGCTCACCGTCGCCGGCGAAGTCCACGATGTTAGGGTGGTGCTGGAGGCGGCGCATGGCGTCAATCTCGCGCACGATACGGGGCTCCATGGCTTTTACCGTGACCTTGGCGCCGTCGAGCAGTGAAGTGAGCGCTTTAGGTTTGAGAATGTTTTAGGGTTGAGAGTGAACGTGCATCTACTGAGTGGTGGCGGGGGCGGGGAAGAATTTAGGTTTGAGAACCTTCTTGCAGTAGAAGCGGGACTTTTCCTTTTCATTGCAACAATACATAAGAGAGGGTTTTTAGTTTTTACATTCCATTTCTTCCCCTTATTTATTTATTTATTTGTTTTACATTGTACATTACCCTTCTAGTACTGTAATAATTTTGATTGTTTAGGGCTAATACGTGGAAATAATTTTTCTTCTAGTAATATTAAATCAAAATATTATATAAATCATAACTAAAATTATAATAAATATTCTGATATTAAACTAAAAGATTATAACAATTATAACTCAAATTCAGGTAAATATCTTTCATAACCAAAAGAAATCTAATATTAAACCAAAATATAATAAAAATTATAACTAAAATATTTATAAATTTTCTAACATTAAATTTAGTATATATTAAAATTAATTAATTAAATATTTGTATTTAAGAAATTGTTACAGATTTTATATATATATTTTAAAGTTTTTATTTTATTAAATTAATTAAAATTAATTATATTTTATCACTTTTTAATCAAGTGAGTGAATGATAATGAATTAACTAAAATTCTAAAATATATTTTAATTAAAAATAATTTTTTGGTAAATACAGTAACTAAAAAGTATTATAATAAATAATTAAATTAAAAAAGAATAAATTTTATACTGATTATTTTTTTAATGATGTTAAATTAAATATTCTAATTATTTTATAATAAATTAAAATGAAAATATAATAAAATATGTTAACCAATATTTTAAATAAAATATATTAAAATATTATAATCAAAATAAATTTAATATTAAATCAAAATATTATATAAATCATAACTAAAATTATAATAAATATTTTGATATTAAATTTATTATATATTAAAATTAATTACATATTTGTATCAAAGAAATTGCTCTAGATTCTAGATTTTATTTATTATGTTTTATAATAAATAAAATCCAATATTAAATCAAAAGATTATAAAAATCATAACTCAAATCTAGGTAAATATTTTGATATTAAATTTATTATATATTAAAATTAATTAAACATTTTTATCAAACAAACTCATACAGATTTTAAATTTTATTTACTATCTTTCATAATCAAAAGAAATCCAATATTAAATCAAAAGATAATAAAAATTAAAACTAAAATATTTATAAATTTTCTAATATTAAATTTAGTATATATTATAATTAATTAATTAAATATTTGTATTTAAGAAATTGTTACAGATTTTAGATATTTATTTTAAAGTTTTTATTTTATTAAATTAATTAAATTTTATCACTTTTTAATGAAGTGAGTGAATGATAATGAATTAACTAAAATTTAAAAATATATTTTAATTAAGATAATTCAATAAGATATAGTTTAGATATACTAGTTTATTCTCTCCTAATTTCTGGTTTAGTTTCCTTAGTCAGTTTTATCTAAATCCCTAAACTTTAGGGATTGATTATGTTTTATGCCTATTTATTTTATTGTGTCCATCAGTTCAATAGCATGAAAATTATTCAGATTCAAGTACTAAGGAAACTAAACTAGAAATTAGGAGAGGATCAACTAGTATATCTAAACTACCGTTGACTGTGGATAGTTATTACAATGTCAATTAATTCATATGTTATTTCCCTTCCTTTTTCTTTGTGATACATATGAATATATAGTTATAATATTTATTCATTTGAATCAATTCTAACTCATATTTTTCACAATATTAGGATACTTGAAAACACAAGATCGAGTAATACCTGTCATATTAACAACTTTCATACAAAATAAAATATCTCCATTTTTTAGGTTGTGCTTATTTCTTTCATAAATCTAAATTAGATTAATTTATAAGTTTGCTTTTAAGCATAAAAAATAAGAAATTAAAGGATATTATTTTATTAAAAAAAATAAGAAATTTTTAATTTTTAACTAAAAATTTAAATTTTAAAATTAAAAATTATGAAATTAGAAAGATATTTTTCAATAAATAACTAAATTAGTTAATTATTATTTATTTTATATTTGTGGACATTATCTTCTTATAGTTAATGACTTTTATAGAGTGTTTTAAAGGTTTTTAATAATTATTAGTATTTTAATAATGAATATTTATGAAAATTAATTTTTATAATATTTTAATTTTTAAGTAGCCCAGAACGGGCCGTTCTCACACTGGAACATTTGTGAAATTCCTTAAAATAGTATAATTTCAAATTCTCGCAAAAATAGGAGAATTTGAAATTTCTCATATTTGTTTTTCTTATTTCACCTATATATTTTATCTTTTCTTTCATTCTTTTAATTATTAGATATTCAAAAATATTTTTAAAATTATTAAATATTATCTTATATTAATTTTTAAAATTATTAAATATTTAAAAATTAGCTAATATTTATTTTTATAAAATTTATTTTAAAAATCTCAACATATAAATATATTTTTAAAATTAATTTTATCATGATGGAATCAAATTATCTTATCTAACCTAATAATTTAAAATTTGAGATATTTGAATTGACTTAATTATCCAAACAAAATATTTTAAGAATGATAGAAATTGAAATCAAAGTAATTCAAATACCAAGAATTTAAAATTCCTTGAATTTGTAAAATTCCTCATCCAAACACACCATAAGAGAATGCAATTGTAAGAGATAATTATATGAGTAAGATGTTTATTGTATGGATTAGAGTACTAGGTAGGTTCTTAAGAGAACCCTGAGAGAAACAAACAAACTATGCAAGTTTATATTTTGCTTTTTGATTGTTCTGTTGTATTCCTTGTTGCATGACATGTATGAATATCTATTTAATTCCACAAATACATGAGTTTTGATTTGAATTAAACATGTTTGGTATTTCAATTATGAAAAATATTATGTTATTCAATTTTTGTTATTTGTGTTATGCTATGTGGGGTAGAGGGTGTCACACAAATGATATATATTTATTATTAATAAATACATAATATATATATATATATATATATTATATTTTTATAATATTATTCATAAATTAATATCAATAATATTATTAGTATATTTATACATAAACTAATAATTTGATAAATATAACTTATTATATATTAATATACTTTTACAAAAATATAAATATACATATCTTATCTACTATATTTATATTTTTGTAAAAGTATATTAATATATACTAAGTTATATTTATCAATTTATCAATTTATCTATAAATATACTAAAAATATTATTGATATTAATTTATTAGCAATATTAAATTATTAATAATATATAAATTTTATTTATTTAGTAATAATAAATATATATCATTTGTTACATTAATAAAAATTATAGTATATGTTAACTTAAATAAGCAAATAATTTTATAATTTTAAATTATTATTATTATATATATATATATTAAAATTTTAAAATTATTAAATTTTTAATGGGAGAGATTCAAATTGCACAATTATGATTTTTGAGGGACTATAATTGTTCAATTAAAAATTAAACGACTAAAATTGCACAATTAAAATCTTTTAGGGACTAAAATTATCCAATTAAAATCTTAGGGATCAAAATTGCACAATTACAATACTTGAGGGATCAAAAATGTAATTAAGCCAAAATTAAATTAATATTTTTTTTTTTTAATTTCACAAGTTTTTTTTTAAATATTTTTAATGAATGTCTTAGTTTCTTATGTTCAAAATTGACAATTTTTTATTTAATTAAATGAATTTCATAATTTTTTCAGTCCTTTAATGAAATAAAATATTTTTAATTTTATTATTTTTTAAAAAAAAAATTAACATATTTTCTTTAATTATGCATAATTCTTAAATATAAAAGTTTCATAAATAAAATTTAATATTTTGAGAGGAAACAATTTGTCACAAATTTTTCACAAAATATTTTAACCTATTTGTGACGGAATTTTGAGAGGGAAAAATCCGTCACTAAATTTTTTCATTTTAGTGACGAAATTTGTGACGGATTTTTTAGAGACGAAGTTCATTCCGTCACAAAATCCGTCACAAACATTTTTTTTTATTTAGCGATGAAATTTGTGACGGATTTTTAGAGACGAAAATTTTTTCGTCACAAAATCCGTCACAAATTTTTTTTTTATTCAGTGACGAAATTTGTGACGGATTTTTAGAGACGGAATATATTCCGTCACAAAATCCGTCACAAAAGTCAATAAATTCTAGTCCGTCACAAAACTTAAAATTCCCTCACAAAATCCGTCACTATTAGCGATGCTATTTTTTCCGTCACAAAATTCGTCACAAATATTAATTTTTCTAGTAGTGGATATCCATGTCTTTAGCAATTGTTTTAAAGCTCAACCTATCTGCTTCACACTTTAGTTTCATTTCTTCAATGACTCACGAGATGAAGATGGAGCTGACTCCAACTTCATGCGTGTCACCTTAGTTGTGAGACTCTCTCTGCCAAATAATAATATAAAAATTCTATGGTACCCTTTTTATTTAAAGGATTTTGGAACTGTTTTTATTTTTATTTTTTTTAAAAATATTTGAATATTTAATTTAGAATTGTTTATATTTTTAACATGCTTATATTTTTTATTTCAATATATATTTGCTTAAAATTCTTAATATATATACAAAATATTTGAAAATTAGTAATTTTTGATATATTATGAGTCAT
The DNA here is from genome assembly GCF_000230855.2 of Cajanus cajan. Classification (NCBI taxonomy): domain Eukaryota; kingdom Viridiplantae; phylum Streptophyta; class Magnoliopsida; order Fabales; family Fabaceae; genus Cajanus; species Cajanus cajan. Next base: position 2,585,238 of record NC_138518.1, read on the forward strand.
AATAAATTAAATTTTTTAATACTTGTGTACAAATTATAAGGAACAAATTAAATAAAAAAATTTATAAAATTTCTCTTAATTTTAACAAATAAAATTTTATTATATTTTTTTAAAAGTTATTTTAATTCCTATAAAACGATTTAAAACACTTAAACTAATATTTTAAAAAATTAATTATTTAAATCATTTATTTGTTAAAAACACATCGTAGAAAAAAAAAATGAAAGTAATAAAAAAATTCATTTTTATTAACTTAAAAAATTGACTATATAAAACATTCTAATTTACGAGATTCTATAATAACTCTCATATTATATTTGATTAAAAAAAAATAAAAACCGCTTAATCGTAGACGTACGTTAGCAATGACATGTCAGATAAACATGAACCATAATAATTTAGTAATTGCACCGAAGATTCTGTCAACATTACATTATTATCTATTTTTAAAATAGTTTTTGCCCACCACTTCTTCCTTTTCTCCATTGTTTGGTGAGGAGAAAGAAAAATAATAAAGAAAATGGATAGAATATTGGCAAACATATGGGTCCCTCTGCATGTCTTCTTCTTACTAAAAACATAGCTATGGTGCCCAAAATAGCAAGCAATCATGTAGCAAATTGGCAAATTTCTTTGTTTTCAAAATAATACTATTTCTACTTTTGTATCCATACATTTCTTTTTATATATCACTTCCATTATTTTATCCAACATTTTGGTCTCTTCCTTCCCTATATTTCTCTCTGTTGTATAAATTAAGAGAATGTAAGGTGGGGACAACATTATTACTCTTTGTAAAATATCTATTGAATAATAGAAATAGGTCCAAGATAATTGAGAATGATACATAAAAAACAAAAGTAAATTGGTTATTTAAACACTATTTGGATGTCTTCCTTTAAACCAATTACTTCATTCTATCCGGAGAAGTAATATAATACAAGTGCACTACTGTCTTATGAATAGTGAATTTACCACGTACATCAAACTAATTGAATGCAACTTTAGAAAATTATGTGTGCAATTCACTTTAACACTAAAAAAAAATAAATCAAAATATAGTAATACTGAGCAAGAAATTTAGGAAATTGACTTAGGTTATTCCCTAAATAATTAAAGAGGGCAAAATTTGGATTTCATTAGTTGTTCAAATTAAATAACAAGTTAACACGTGTATTTGACATGGCAATTGGAGAGTAAATATTTTTTTTTAATTTATAAGTTAGTTTAATAAAAAAAAATCAAACTAAGCTTATTAAGAGTTTATAAGTTTTTAACTTTTTTTTTTCTCTTTATTAATTTATTTGAAATTTCTCATTTTTTTCACTCTTTTTAATTTAGAAACTTTTTTCTCTACTCTATCATTCACTCACTCTCATTATCAAATAAATAAATAAACATCTCATTTTACATTAATCAACTAACTTATAAGTTAACTTTACTAATTTAATTAACTTTTTCTAAAAAAATTTAGTTCCTAACTTATAACTTATAAATCATTTAATTAGCTTATAAATTAATTTAAAAAAAAACATTATATGGAAGTTTAAGATCAATTGACATATGAACCTACTTAATCTTATTCAACTTTGTAAATTCCTTAACGTAATTCTATTTAAACAACTTCTTTTCAAGAAGAAATAATCACTATCTTTTTTATTATATATTGCTTTACTATCTTTTTTTATTATCTATTGCTTTCCTAAATTTTGAGAGACCTTATTACTTATTTTAATTTTTTTTAATGTACAAAAAGTCTTATTCAAGTATTGTAAATAAAAATACATGATTGAAATCACTGGAGTTAGCTTAGTGATTGGGTGGGAAGAGGTTGGGGTAGTTAAAAACATGAAGACCTAGGTTTAATCTTCATTGCGATCATCTTTATAATATTTTTTATCTTAAAAAAAAAAACACATGATTGACAGAAAAAAAAAAAAATTCAAGTGTTCGATTAAAATTTTAGACAGAAATTAAGTTAATTGATAGTTCCCGAATGTGATACAAGTTGAACAAGAGACAATGGTTCCATCCTTGAAAACATTCATAAATTAATCAAAATAAATCACACATCCATTCATCTATTAAGCAAATAATATTTTATTAAAAAGTTTCTTTGTCGTTTATTTCAGTGTCCAATCATTTTCTACAATTCAAACATGCTTTTCAAGAGAATCCTATCCAACACTAACTTCAAATGGAATTGTGAAAACGTATTCTTTAACTAAAATAAAATTTAAAATGGTTTCCAAGTATTAACTAACCCCCACAAAGCATGGGCCTCTCATGTTGAGTTGATATTTGCCACTCAAATTCCATTAATGAGTCTCCCCACAACAACTTCAATATCTCAGTCTTAGCATCAAATACTGATTCAAGAATGAATATGAAATAGTGTAAGGAAACATTATCTTATTTGTCCATTTGTGCAACATTGGCTCAAGTGGTCACTTTCTACTTTCTGTATCATTGGTTGTGCCGTGTACGGTGGTCTTTGATATTGTGAGCCATTTCCTCAATCCAAATTGATATTCTTAGAAAGTGGCACACAAAGGCAAAAAATATAAATTTAATTGAAATATACTGAAAATTCAACTCCGAAAGTGTGGATGGCATAGAAATGGGTTAAATATAGCAGATAAAGTAATGTTGGATTTTAGTTTATTTAAAAATAAATATGTTTGGTTCTTCATTTATAGAAATATGATATGTATTTTTTTTGTTCATTCACAAAAATGTCTAATTTTAACCTCTTGTTTACAAAAATAAGGACCACATCTAATATATTTTCATATATGAAGAATTGAAAGGCGACAATTTAGGGCTTCTTTGTTACATTTTTTTTCGTAAAAAAATATTTTGTTTCAAAAATAAAACAAAATTTAAATTCTGGTGAAAATTAAAAACTATTTCAATAACTTCTTATTGTAAGATCAATGGCTTCTTTTATTTTATTTATATATACAGGGGAGAGAGACCCCACGTTAATGTATTCTTTAAAAAAGTAAAAAAAAGAAAATAAAATGAGTGATTACTTAAACAGTGTGTCAGTCATCTTTATGAAAGTAAGATGAGTAAGAACATATTTACTATTTAGAAACAAATTAAAAATATTTTTAAGAGTTTTTTTTACTAAAAATAAAAAATATTTTATAATAAAAAATTCTCAAAAATAATTATGAACTTATATTTAAATAAATTCAAATTTTAGATTGTATAATAATACTTAATAGTTAAAATTTAATGTTACATGATCGTTTAAAAAAATTATGTGATTTTTTTTAATCTAACATGATTTGATTATTTTATTCTTAATTATAATCATAAATGGTCAATATTTATTGCTCTTACTCTTTTGTAAAAAAAATTATATGATTTTTCTTTATTCTAACTTGAGTCGATAATCTAATGATGAACATTTATTACTCTTAGTCTTTTGTATAAAATAAAAAATCTCACCTAATATGCTCCCTAAACTTGATATTAAATATATATAAACTTGCACATGTAATCACTAGTAGGTGTGTGTGTCTCAAAGAGTGAAGGCAAATAGGGGGAAGGTCTGAGTCTGAAATCTGAATGATGGATAGAAGATACTTTCACAAAGATTTGCTACCTTTGGTGGTTCTTGTTGCCAATGAATGCAACAACACAGGCTTGTTCACTCTCTTCAAAGCAGCCACACTTCAAGGGATGAGTAACTATGTCTTTGTCACCTATGCCTATTCTGTTGCCTTCCTTGTTCTCCTTCCTGTCACTTTTTTCTACAGAAGGTTGCCAATTCTTTGCATCAAATCTTAAACAAACACACAAATATGTTTCCAACAAGTTACACTTTGATTAATGATTGTCTCTCATGTCTCTTTGCAGATCAAGAGTGGTTCCTCCACTCAGTTTTTCCATCCTATCCAAAATTGCTCTTCTTGGAGTCATAGGGTAAGTAAAGGCCCCACAATTGCTAAGGTTTTAAGGCCTTTTAGAATTTGTTTTCTCTTACCCACTTTGTTGTTTTGGATTTTGATGGGCATGAATTACAGGTGTTCATCTCAGATTCTGGGCTATGCTGGCATCAGTTATAGTTCTCCCACACTTTCCTCTGCAATCAGCAACCTCACTCCTGCTTTCACATTCATGCTTGCTATTATTTGCAGGTTCCCTTCCCTAAAACTATCTTCAATTATATTTCACAAGTTTTTGTTTTTCTTTTTTTAGGTTTAGCTTTCATTTTTCTCTACCTTTTGAGGACAACATATGCATCATAAATATGTAAATAACAGTTTAACTTTTATATACTGTCATTGTAAATTTATAAGATCAACCAATAAAAGTCATGTTTGATATGAATTTTTTAGTAGTTATTATGAAAATCAATAAATTTACCGTACATGATTGTATGATCTAAATAATATTTCAATCTTACTTCATATCTTCAAAGAAAAGGCGAAAAACAAAACATTGATATTATAAGGGCAGAAGTACAACTCCTGGCGGATCTGTTCCATTATTGGGAATGAGAACCCCACAGCTTTTCCACATTGACTTTACCCTTTTGGTAATTCATATTATAATTTAAATAAGAGTTTTGCTGACCAGTATCCTTAGAGCATTAGTTAAAGAATCGATACACAGAGAGTTTTTATTAATAATTACTATAAAATTATACAAAAGAACGTACAAATACACTTTTCAATAAAAACTTTTTACTTTTAATTCTTTAATCAGTGCCTAAAAAGGACTTAACACTGGTTAGCATTTTTCTTTAGTTATTGAGTAAAGTAGTTTCACTAGAGGGTGGAGCCATGTTTTTTTTTAGTGAAACTGACACTAAATTCATCCAGTAATAGTGTACTGTAGAGGGAATCGATTTCGGTAGAAAGTGCTAAAGGGAGAAACTAACGATGCATTTAATCTTAAATTAAAATACTCAAAGATTTAACTCAATTTAAATCAAGGACGGATGCACCTTCATTTTCCTTACTTTTAGAGGAAACAAAGCCATGGACCATGTATTAAGAATATATGTTGCTAGCATATTTCTCTTTCAAAAACATTATTTCCACAACATTCTGATTACCATTTTCATACCAATGTACTAATTTTATAAGCCTATAATCAAGAATTCTCGAGACCAAAACACATGATTATAACAGTTTCTAACACGCACATTATTATTTTGTTTTTCTTGTCCTATTACCACCACAATTTAAGGATGGAAAAGATAGCTGTAAAACGTAGAACTACCCAGGCTAAGATTTTGGGCAGCATTATATCAATAGCAGGTGCATTTATTGTGACATTTTACAAAGGCCAATCGATCATCATAGCTGATAATTCCCCTTCCATTCAACTTCCACACTCAAATGGCATTCTTACTTCAGTGGATAGAAATTGGGTCATTGGTGGCATTCTGCTTACAGCTTGCAATGTTCTACTTACTGTATGGTTCGTTTTTCAGGTATATATTTGTTGTTGCTGTGTATGGAAACGAGTAAATCACCAATTTGATCCTTAAAGCGTTACCTTTTTCTTGTAAGTGGCCCTTAAGGTAAAAGAAATTATATAAATAGTCCCAAAAGTATTTGAAATCATGTTAAGTAGTTTCTTAAATCTTATAAAAAACCCTTCAAATTAGTCTTTGAACTTTACTAAAATACATAAACTTTATTGGTGTGCAAGTCTGAACAGTGTCATACATAGGATAGAGTTGGATATGTTGAGAATATATAAGTGAGAAATGCCCATAAATCTAATGTCTTAAGGTTTTAGGTTAAAATGTGGTGTCCAATTCACTTGTGTGATTTGCGCATGGTTCATTGATGGAGTTTTGTCGGTGTTTAACTTCCCTCATGTGTTCCTAACAAACTTAAAGACTAAACTGATGCATGTTCAATACTTCAGGGATTTCTAAAATAGTTTTATTACTTTAGGGACTATTTAGGGAAGAGGGTAATAATTGAAGACCAAATTGGTGGTTTATTCAATGGAAATAGTCATTAAGGCAGTAGTACTCAAATAATTTAAAATTCTGATATTCATTTTACAGGTTGAAATCTTGAAGGAGTTCCCGGATGAACTAACTATGGTCTTCTTTTACAACTTGTGTGCAGCCATTGTAGCTTCAATTGTAGGTTTATTAGGAGAGAAAAATTCAAGTGCGTGGAAAATAAGACTAGATATATCACTGATCTCTATTGTTTGCACTGTAAGAGACCCTGAAAAATTTTGCTGCATTTTCATCTAAAATATACACTTTAATACAATTTGTTGATGATGATGCATTTTGTAATTAGGGAATATTTAACAAGTTCCTGAGTAGTGCAATTTATGCCTGGGGAATACACTTAAAGGGGCCTGTGTATGTAGCAATGTTCAAACCACTCTCAATTGTTATTGCGGTTGCCATGGGTGTTATGTTCCTTGGTGATACTCTACATGTTGGAAGGTTAGTATTTCAACTTTTATATTTGATTCCTCTTAAAAACACAGGCAAATGCAGATAAATAAAGCAATTGTTATTTCCCCTATCTCAGACTCATACCTATTGAGCATGATTATCCAGAGTTAAACCAATAAAAAATGAATTGAAAAGAAAAAATAGACAGTCAGGCTGGTGGTAAATTGGTTACTCATTAGAGATGTGAAGAATGTTCCCTTAAACAAATTAATTCATTATCATATAACTTACTGTGGTTCTTACTCATCCAGACACTTATGAAGAGCTAGTCCCCCTATTTCCCTAACCGAAAATTTATAACTACCAATGAAGCTATGCAATAAGTCCTCTTTTATAGAACAGCTACATCAATAGAAACAGAACATATAAAAAGAGCTAATATGAGCCATATGAGCTTTTTTGTTTATTCATCCTCCACCTTGAGCTAGTCACTCTTTGTAATTTGATTACTTCTTTGTTATTTTCCACTTCTGCACTAATCAAAATGACATTTTATTTAGTACTTCATGTCATTCAAAGTTAAAACCATTTGAATGTTCCAATCAGTCACGCAATCACTATGAAATTCTACTGCTTCTGATACATTTTTGACATAGAAGAGAAACTATGCAATTTCAGTGAGTGTTGGTCTTATCATTTGGATAACATTCTTCCTGCATTCTGCAGTATAATTGGTGCCACAGTAATATCAATTGGATTTTACACTGTGATGTGGGGCAAAGCAACTGAACTGAAGGAAGACGAGATCGAGGAAGACGTTGGTAGCCTGGAATCGCCAACTTCTGAGAATGTTCCTCTATTGCAAAACAATAAAACCGTAAATTCTTCAAAGAATATGGATGGAAGTGTATAGAAGACAGAATTGCCAACTATAAAGAAATGAGAATGTTCTTGTAAAGGTATAAAACTGTAAATTCTAAATAGAAGATAGGTGGAAGTGTATAGAAGACAAATGTTAACTATTTTCACCTCTTCAATGTTGACATTATAGAAATCATAGAGACCACTTTTTGTCATAGAACAGCAGTGTTATGAGGGTAACACTTTGGTTTCATTGTTCCCTAAGTACCTTAGTTCAAGGATGTCAAACTCTTGAGTCAACTAATAAACTCTTTTGAGTTTACAATCCTAAGTAGAGAAAACAAGTTAACTCTACGGTAAACTCTTATAAATCCTAAGAAGCAAGTTAGCTAGTTTGAAATCAAATGTAACTTTTGTTCCTATTGATTGCATAGTGTGTAGTATTTTACTATGACTCAAATGATTTGAAAAAATCAACTCCTTTTATAAATAATTTCACTTTAGGAACTATAATTTAGTACTAATGTATTATAACACTTTATTATTGTAGTTTAATACTTTTGACTTTTTATAGAGTTGAAATATTGAATTATTGTTGTATTAAGTGTATTATGATATGCATACGCATATCAATTGGATTTTTTAATGTTATTTTTATAATAACTAAACTCTTACGACTTTACGAATTTAGTCTATGAATCGAGTATACAAAAGTTTCACGAGTTTACATAGAATCTCAAATTTGACAACCTTGTCCTAGTTGTTACCCTTTGCAGGACACTGTATGAAAGATTTTCAGAAGTGTTTTCCTGATTTATGACAATTAATTGGAAGGCATTCGGTAGGATTTATTTCTTGTATCCATTCATTAAGAAGCACCGTTGGTGATACATAGCCAGCTATTAAAAGTAAACAAAACAAAGTAACTCGTGCCTTGATAATTCTTCCTCCTCCTCTTAGCCTCAATTTCTACATCTCTCTCAATACAACCAGTGTGGATCCTATGCAACTGCAATCTGCTACAGAAGAAATTTATATTTCACTATCTACCATGTTTTAAAGTCATCCTACATTGCTGAACTTATTAAAGGTGTTGTGGAGTGGAAATATATTATGTTGCTGTCGTGGTAGTACTGGATGTGTATGAAGAAAAAGGTATTCAAAATTTCAAATTTAGTACTTATGTAAACTACATAAAAGAGTTGCAGAACAGGAAAATAATCAGTAAATCACAGTAGTTGTTCATCTATTTCATTTGGTTTTCCCGATTGTCTCCTGAACTTCCTGAATTACAAATAGCCCGTGTGTGCAGTTGTAAAATCTGATTTATGTATTTAAGCTACATCGGTAAATTTAATCTTTAATCTTATTAAGATTAAAATATTAATTGTATTGTTAACTCTAAATACATATTTAAATTCTAAATCTTTAATATTCCTTCCGTTTAAATTAGTCTGGAGATTTCATATATCTAATGGCATAAGTGGTGTTGTTGTTAAAAGTTAATAAAGAAAAAGGAAATGGTGATGACTTGATGGAAGGGTCACTGATACAAATACAACGGTAAGGAAACTGTATCATAAACGGGTGGTTGTGGATTCTGTTTTCACTTTTTAATTATAAAACTGTTACCTTGTTTTCAAAGTTTTATATGGGTAACGAGCCCATGGGAGCATCATGCACCTTTATATTTCATATACAATAGTTAGTATTTCTAAAGCGAAGTCCCAAGAACAAGTATCATAAGTTCATTAGTATTTCTTTTCAAAACATTGGATTCACAGAAACATTCTTATAGGATCCTAATCAAGAAAACATGTGAATTCAAACCCATATTTACTAGTGCCCAAATGAAGTAGAGGGCACATTAATCATTAAAAAAAGGCTGTGATTAGGACAGAAACAGAAGAAAGATAATGAGTTTTATCATTTCAAGAATGAAAGTGAATGAACCTTGCAATAGGGATAAAAGTAAGGGTACAAAAGATTTGATGAGGGATCACAAGAGTCTTGGAAATTTGTGAAAGGTTGGTAATATGGTGGAACTAATAGGTGGATAATAATCATATAACATGTAAGAAAAGATATTTATGGATAGTTGCTTCATGTGATATGCCGATAACAAAACCATCAAAGGGACACACTAAATATGTATAACTTCACCCATTTTAGTTGGTTGAATTATGACCTACTCTTACTTCTCATCTACAATTCTTTCTTTTGGTGTCTTTATGAAGCTAAATCAGCACAAAAGGAGTCATACCTAGGAAGCTGTGTTGACTAGGAGGCTTAAGGGTCTGTTTGGTTCAAATGAAGAAAGGAAAGGACATATATTTTAATCAAGAGGGAAAAGGAAATGAGGGGAGAAAATCCTTTTTTTTTTTGGTTCACAAGAGATAGGAGGAGATAAAGGATATTAAAAATCAAGATGAAGAAGAAAAAAAAAATGTATGGCTCACATGGGAGATGATTGAGTGTGGAGAAAAAGATACTTGAGACAATAGAGGAGGTAAAAATGTATGGCTCACATGGAATATGATTGGGTGAAGGAAAAATGATACTTGAAAAAATATAAGAAGTGATTGGATAAAAAGAAAGAAACTATTCAGAGACCGATATAAATAACTTTAAGGAGAATTTAATAACAAATAAAAGACACTCATTTTCATTGTTTTAGTTGAAAAGTAAGGGTGGCAAAATGGGCCAGCCCGGCCCATTTTGGCCCGGCTCGCCAATGGTCCGCCAAAAACAGGTCGGGCCGGGCCGCCAATAGAAAACGGGTTGGGATAGCTGGCCCATCCTGCCTAAGGACGGGCTAGCAGGTCGGCGGGATAGCCCGCATACCACAAAAAAAATATTACAAAAAAAAAAAAATATATATATATATATATATATATATATATATTTTATGTTCAAATAAAAAAAACTGCTACAAATAAATAATTATAACCATATGAAATTAAAAATGCATACATATTATACATAATATATGTTCAACAAAAACAAATTACAAATTTATAAAAAAATCAAAAAGAAATTAGTCTACTTACACCAAAATCAAAACAAAATTATAAACTTACAAATTACTAAGAAACTAAATTTTTGATAGTCCACAAAACAAGTCCAAACAAAATTAATCAACTTTAACTTTCTATTTCAAGAACATTAGAAGCTCCCTTGGAAGATAAATAAATTAAACATAAAAAAACTTAAATATAAAAAAAATTAAAGTATGCGGTCTGGCGGGTTGTGACGGGCCAACCCGCTATTTGGCCCGGCGGGTTGGCAGGTTGAAATATTGGGCCCAACCCGCCAACTTTTGGCGAGCCAACGGGCTGGCCCGAAAGTCAGAGCCCGTTTTGCCATCCTATTGAAAAGTATTAACCTTTATATAAAAAAATATAGAAATTGTAAAATTAGAAAAACATGTCCCTTAAGCAAAATTGTTGACATGGAAGAACATATAATCTCTAGAAATCTGAGATAACAACATCATAGCCGTGATCTAGTCTTTATATTATAAATAGATAGATTTACTTTTATATCTTTATAATTTTAAATTTAATAATATAAATAAGAATATTTTGAATATTATATTAAAAATATTTTAAAATCTCTCTCTTCTCCTCCAAATTCCATAATATTGGAGGGGAGCTAAAAGTTGAATTAGGAGGAATTTTGCTCCTTTCCCCTCCATTTACCTCCAACCAAACACTATTTAAAAGTCTTATGTGCAATTGATACTCATGTACAATTGCTCAAAGACTAATATTCATGTGTGATTGTCCAAAGGTTATTACTCATGTGCGGTTGTCCAAAGGTTAATACTCATGTACAATTATAAAATATTTTATACACATGATACATGTCAACATACAAAGCTCTATACATAATTTCATCTTATATACTTATTATGCACTCATGTTATTCACATAATACATTATCTTCATGTCAATATCATGCATACATGTTAAGTCTCAATTTTACCTCTTTTTGGATGAGACTTATTGAACAAATTCCACTCATTCTTTGAACCATTGCAATATAATTGTTCTCTTTTTGGTTCATTTTGCGTGCAGATATAACTAACCCAAATTCAGCTAACAATACCTTAATACACCTCATTTTTTGTGCAGGTATTGAGCTAGAGATTTGAGGATTGAAGATCTTTGGGATTGGAAACATAAGGAGCCAAGGAGCAGAGCAGAGTGGCTGCGCCGGGCGCAAGATGACGCCGCGCCGGGCTTGAGAAGAACAGAGCAGTGGACTTCTGGAAGTCATACATGCGCCGGGCGCGAGACTCCATGACGCCGGGCGTGATCGAGGCAAAGAGTACCTCAAAACTCTCTGGAACGAATTGCGCCGGGCTTAATAGAGAATTGCGCCGGGCTTGCTCTAAGGCAGAGAATGCTTGAAAGCCTCTGGAAGACACTGCGCCGGGCGTAAAAAGTAATTGCGCCGGGCTTATAATGAGGCAGAAAGTGCTCAGAAGACGCTGCACCAGGCGCGAAGACTTATGAGCCGGGCGCGAAACCCTAATCTGACCTCCCAAGCTCGTATTTGAAGCCATTTTCGAGGGTTTCTCCCTCATTCTCACATTGGGCGCCTCCAAGAGCTGCGGAAGGGATTCCCAGGGCTTGGGATCGTCCGTGTGCGGATCTTTCCTTCGGTTCTTCATCCTCCTTTCATCTCTATTTTGTATTTGCCCTCTTTGTTGAGTGGTTTCACCCATTTTGTGGGGTTAGATGTAGCCAACATACTCTATTGTAATCCTTACGTTTTCAATGATATATATATTTGCTGTTTCATTCATTGTTGTGTTTGTTTCTTTGCTTAATGCTTGCTTTGGATTGATCACCCTTTGCATGATTTAAGGTTCCATTGAGTATTGGGAAATACCTTTGAAATTAGTTCTGGAACATATGCCTAGTGGAGATTGTATCTAGGGATAGAGTTTGACTCATTAGTAGTCTTAAACCCTAACCCGTAATGCGGGTGTAGGTATTGGGTACTCAAAGGATTGATATTCAATATCCGCACCTAGGCTCTTTCTCTAAGGGATTAGGTTTGAGTAAACTATTGGGTTGACTAAACAATGAATTTAACAAGAGATTAAGGATACATTAGTGTTACGTTCGGTGAAATCTGACCCCCACAGCCTCACAATACCATTATCCCATTTCTACTCTTTCCCATTCTAAAACTAATCTTTTTATAGTTTTAACATTCCAATAGTCATGCTCTTCATCTCACATTTACATGACAAACTATAAATTGGAATTATTCTTTAGTCACGAATAGTCAATAAATGCTTATTTTACCTTCTAATCCCTGTGGATACGATATTTTTACTACTTGAACGGCCGGTATACTTGCCGTGTTTGAGACCGTTGATGGAATTAAACTGATTTACAATTATAACAAAAGTACTTCAACGGAAATCTCAACAAGTTTTTGGCGCCGTTGCCGGGGATTAGAATGGCGATTTAGTATTTGTAGCTATTTGTGACTTATCCTTTGTTTTTATTGTTATTTTTATTTGTGTGCTGGCAATGAATTGTTGAAGCTAACCTGTGCGCTCTAGTCCTCTGCTTTCTCTTGTATGCAAGGTACTGTGAACTAGATGGACCAATTCCTCTGAGCAGTTGCTGAGCAATCCTCAGATTGAGCACAAAGCAAGGAGGAACAAGAGCAACAGGAGGAGAAGGAGAGTAGAGCACTTCAAGTTGGTCACCGTCAGGCTCGGGACAATAAACAAGCGCTTCCTGGGAGGCAACCTAGAGATCTGAACTGTGTTTTTATTTGTTTTTCAGTTGCTTGTGTTTTTAACTTTGATTGTTTATGATTGTGTTAGAATTGTATGTTATACTTGTTTTTGGGACTTGTTTTGTGATTCTGCATAGTTTATGATATGTAGGTTGTATTGTGTTGTTTGTGTTTGGTATTATGTGTTAAGTGTGTGAATCATACTTGAGTGGATAGAGTTAAGTTGAATATGTTAGGAGTGTGAGGAGTGAAAAATGTAGGTGAAATCTTAAGTAGAACTAATCACGCCGGGCTCGAAATAGCCACGCCCAGCGCACCCAAAGCCAATTGGTCTCTGCCAACACCCACGCCGGGCGCAATCTCTAATTGCGCCTGGCCCAAACTTCATTGTGGCCACTGGAACGACCAAGCCCGGCGCATTTATTGGCGTGCCGGGCGCATTAATAGTTAGGTGCTCCAGGGGGTAGGTAAGCCAGGCGCGCTCAGCGCATTTATCACTGGAAGGTCTGTGCATTAATCACGCCGGGCGCCCCATCTTCCAAGCCGGGCGCATTGAATACTTGCACGTTTGTAACCCTAGACGCGCCCGGCGCTTAACGGCACACCCGACATCATATCAGATAAGGTCAACCTTTGGTATTCTACTGATACCACGCCCGGCACGATAATTTAGTGCGCCCGGCGTGACGGTTCAGGTGCCCATTAACCTCCCACTTTCGCACTTCACTCGTCATTCCCTCTTCCCTTTCAAACAGACCCTCTGCCTTTCCTCTCAACTCCCGCGGCCCTCAGTCTCCTTCTTCCTCACACTCTGCTCACATTCCATCTCAAGGGCGCGCACTCGTTCTTATTTTTCCCCAAGCACTCCGAACCCAAATGGCCTCTTCCAGCAAACGCCCACGTCAAAGCAAATCTGGGCAAACTCCTCGCAAGCAGACTCGACCTTATTCTAATCTCTTCCTCACTGAACGAAATGAGAAGCACTTTGAGTTAATCAGTGCGAAGAAGTTTATTCTTGAGAGACGGGTCGAGTTAGAGCCAGATGAGGCCCTTGAGTTTCAGGCAGAGCTGCGCAGGCGCCGATGGGACAAGCTCGGTTCCTATCCACTTCCGGCCAACATAGTTGTGGTCAAAGAGTTCTACACTAATGCTCTGAGATAGGAGGGCCTTGCCCCATTCACTAGCTATGTTAGGGGTGTGCATGTCCCCTTTGACGCTCGGATGATCAATGAATTTCTGGGGACTACACTGAGGGACGATGAGCAGAATGAGTACGGAAACTTCAGTCACACTACTATGGATCCTGATGTGGTTGAGGCTGCCATATGTATGCCGGGACGTGGGTTCCACAGGAATCGAGCTCAGCAACCTCTGCACGTGAAGCGTAGGGATCTTCTACCGGTGGTTAGAATTTGGTCAGCCTTGGTGCATGCTAACATTCTCCCGTGCTCCCACGTTTCTGACCTGCACTGGACCCGGTCCATGCTTATGTACTGTATCATGACTCAGAGGACCGTGGATCTGGGGGGCATTATCTGCATGGAGATTTCTGGCTGTGCCAACTCTGTGCCTGGCTCCGCCCTTGGACATCCATCTCTCATCACGCAGTTATGCCAGTTGGCAGGTGTGGATGTCCACTCGCCGCCATTTGAGGGTCCTGGTAGGGCCATTGACAGCAGATACATCTCTGCCTATTGCCAGGACCGCGCGCCACCAGCAGTCCCTGCCCCCGAGCCTATTCATGTTGCTGGGCCCCAGGAGGACGTGCCCATGGATGATGCTGCTGTCCCAGACCCTCCACTCACTATCCATCAGCATTTTGACGCCTTGGAGGATCGCATGGCCACATTCATGCAGCGACAGGAGGACCGCCTGGATACTTTTATGCAGAGGCACGAGGGCCAGATGGAGTCTCTCCACCGTGGACAGACCTTTATGTTTGATGCCTTCAGGAGTTTCACGCTGCACTCTGCCCCTGATTACCAGTTCCCCACCACCACTGATTATCATGCTTACACGGGGTGGCCTGGGGACCAGGCTCCTTTCTTTGAGGGGGGTGGAGCTGCCGAGGATGCTGGAGTTGCTGCTGAGGAGGGTAGAGTTGACCTCAGACATGATGATGACCAGGCTCTGTGATGGATGCAGATGGAGCTGGCCTTGGACCATTTTACTTTTATTATTTTTTGTCATTCAATTTTTCTGTTTCTCAGTTGTAGTTGTTTAACTGTTCTAGTCCCAGAACTCTATTTTATATATCTATTTCTTTTTGGTGATTACACTGTTGGTTCTTTTTGTGAATACTCTGCTTTAGCACGGTTCTTAATTTTGTTGATACTTGTTTTGCTTGTTGTTGAGTCTGGATTGTGGTTTGCTTGATGTTTGTGGTGCGTGTACCTTAGACATTTTCAAGTCACGTTAGATCTTTAGTTCATGACTAGTTGCATGCGGGTTTCAATGTTGATCATAGAACTGAGCTGAGTTTGATAATTTGTGGATGCATAGCCGGGTGAGGTTTAAGCCTAAATACTTATGAGTGAACTACGCTTAAGTTGCATGATAGACTTTGCTTGAGTTTCCCTGGTGGTTTGCTTATGTTGTGCACTTATATGATCAAGGCATTCACATTTCCATATTTTGTTAACCACCTAAGCCAAAAAGCCATATCCACTTTCCACTTGACCCATACCTTCCTAAGCCTAAACACCACACCTTCCACTTGTCCCAAACCATGAAAAATTAACCATAACCTTTGCCTTGGTTAAGAGAGCAAATTGATGACATCAAATAAGTTTGGGGGAGTCGAAGAAGGGGAAATTTTGGGAAGAAGAAAGTATGTGGTCAGCCATTTAAAAAAAAAAAAAAAGAGAAAAACAAAAAGCAAAACAAAAACAAAAAGGCTAATGGCTGGATCCGGTAAAGGGCATGTGCCAAAATGTGTAATGGGGTATGGAGAGGGACATCATTGTAAAATCTTATTTGCTCTCTTAAGCTATAGCACCTTCAATCCTTGAAAAACCATAAAACTGCTAATGCTTGACCCTGCTTGACCTAGAATTGCCCTAATAAAGACCTTGTGATAAGTGCCTGCATTTGTTTTACCACTGGTTTCATTTGGAAACGAAGAGCAAAGTTGAATCATGTGGCGTGATTAATAGATATGAGAGAAACACTCACCCTAATACACTAGTGTGCATAGAGAGAAACACTTTCCTAGTGAGGATGTATACACAGATAATCATTACTCTTCTCAGCTCTTTGATCTCTTTTGAAACCTTTGTTTGCACCTTGTCATGTTCCATTGCAACAATTGTGACTGAAAGTTCATCTGAGGTTCATGCTTGCGAAAGAAAAGTACAAGTGAACTAGGATGTAGAACTTGACACACTTGCATTGCTTGTTATCTTCTAGATTAATTACCTTTTGCTTGAGGACAAGCAAGGTTCTAAGTTTGGGGGAGTTGTTAAGTCTCAATTTTACCTCTTTTTGGATGAGACTTATTGAACAAATTCCACTCATCCTTTGAACCATTGCAATATAATTGTTCTCTTTTTGGTTCATTTTGCGTGCAGATATAACTAACCCAAATTCAGCTAGCAATACCTTAATACACCTCATTTTTTGTGCAAGTATTGAGCTAGAGATTTGAGGATTGAAGATCTTTGGGATTGGAAACATAAGGAGCCAAGGAGCAGAGCAGAGTGGCTGCGCCGGGCGCAAGATGACGCCGCGCCGGGCTTGAGAAGAACAGAGCAGTGGACTTCTGGAAGTCATACATGCGCCGGGCGCGAGACTCCACGACGCCGGGCGTGATCGAGGCAGAGAGTACCTCAAAACTCTCTGGAACGAATTGCGCCGGGCTTAATAGAGAATTGCGTCGGGCTTGCTCTAAGGCAGAGAATGCTTGAAAGCCTTTGGAAGACACTGCGCCGGGCGTAAAAAGTAATTGCGCCGGGCTTATAATGAGGCAGAAAGTGCTCAGAAGACGCTGCGCCAGGCACGAAGACTTATGAGCCGGGCGCGAAACCCTAATCTGACCTCCCAGGCTCGTATTTGAAGCCATTTTCGAGGGTTTCTCCCTCATTCTCACATTGGGCGCCTCCAGGAGCTGCGAAAGGGATTCCCAGGGCTTGGGATCGTCCGTGTGCGGATCTTTCCTTCGGTTCTTCATCCTCCTTTCATCTCTATTTTGTATTTGCCCTCTTTGTTGAGTGGTTTCACCCATTTTGTGGGTTAGATGTAGCCAACATACTCTATTGTAATCCTTACGTTTTCAATGATATATATATTTGCTGTTTCATTCATTGTTGTGTTTGTTTCTTTGCTTAATGCTTGCTTTGGATTGATCACCCTTTGCATGATTTAAGGTTCCATTGAGTATTGGGAAATACCTTTGAAATTAGTTCTGGAACATATGCCTAGTGGAGATTGTATCTAGGGATAGAGCTTGACCCATTAGTAGTCTTAAACCCTAGCTCGTAATGCGGGTGTAGGTATTGGGTACTCAAAGGATTGATATTCAATATCCGCACCTAAGCTCTTTCTCTAAGGGATTAGGTTTGAGTAAACTATTGGGTTGACTAAGCAATGAATTTAACAAGAGGTTAAGGATACATTAGTGTTACGTTCGGTGAAATCTGACCCCCACAGCCTCACAATACCATTATCCCATTTCCACTCTTTCCCATTCTAAAACTAATCTTTTTATAGTTTTAACATTCCAATAGTCATGCTCTTCATCTCACATTTACATGACAAACTATAAATTGGAATTATTCTTTAGTCACGAATAGTCAATAAATGCTTATTTTACCTTCTAATCCCTGTGGATACAATATTTTTACTACTTGAACGGCCGGTATACTTGCCGTGTTTGAGACCGTTGATGGAATTAAACTGATTTACAATTATAACAAAAGTAGTTCAACGGAAATCTCAACAATACACGTCATCATCATGTCAATTTCATGCATACACAACATCATAACATCAATCTCATACATACACATAATCATCATGTCAATCTCATGCATACACATTATCATCATGTCAATTTTATGTATACACATCACCATTATGTCAATCTCATGCATACACATCATCATCATGGCAATATACATACCCAACATATCATATTCAATTATTAATATTAACTAGTACAAGAGTTACATGTTCACGGTTCAAACATAATAATTACACAACATCATTCGATATACTAAGAGATAGAATAATTATGAAACCATCTAATCATATATGAATACCTCAACCATAATTACTAAGATACCAATATCAAACTAACCATTTAAATTAATAACTTAACTAGTCTCACAACATATTGATATCACACATTAATTCATGAGATATCGCTATCACAAAGGCACTTTAAGTCGTTAAAAACCAACTCATATTATAACTCATTCATAATTGTTCTTTATCATGATTTATCTTTCTTAAACATTGATATATGTACCTTAAACCATTCATAAGACCAAATATTTAAAGGGTAAAGTTATTCATCATCACCATTTACAAACTACATTTCCGTAACTAAATCTTATATGACCTCGTGTGATCCAAACACGATATCTTGAGCTATATACATGCTATCAATTTTATTTTAGTTTTGTTAGAAAGCTAAGACAATTATATACAACTTCTATGTTGACCTAAAGAGTTAATTCTTCCATCTACTACTTTTCAAAATTACAAACTCGTAGTGTTCAGTCTAAATTTGATAGTTTGACCTTCACTCACTCATTTGATCATAACATGAGCTCTATACCTCCTTTTTGAGTGATTCTGAAGACATTTGATAGCTAAAATCTAAGACTACAACTTTCATGCGAATCACAAAAGCAAATTTGGCCATCTACTCACTTAAGCAAGACAATCATTTACTTAAGAGAGGTCAGCTTGCTTGGAGCAAGTGTTGAGCAAGGTGAGCTTGGTTAGAGCGAGATAAAATTTTCTCGAAGTGAGCACTACCCAAAACTCTTTATTAGATTCACTTGAGCAGGCATAAGATTTCTTAAAGTAAGATAAATTTACTTAGAGCAAAACTATGTGTTAGATCAAAAAATCTTATCTTTAGAAAACAGACGATCCCTTTAAGTTATAATGTTGACAAACAAAAGGATTTTCTTTAATGAAAAAGTTGACATTCTTCGAAAATATGACAGATCATACAAAATGTGAAGATAATACATATCATCTATAACATGAAAGAAATCAGACGAAGTATACAATCTATCTTACACTAAATGAATAAGACTAACATTGCATTTGCTTTAATGTGTTATTCTTTCACAGATTAAACAAAAAGGAACTTTGAAAGTATCGAAGAGCATTAATGAAGAAAAAGACAAAATCTCCATGAGAAGCCAAAAGCACAATCTCGGATATCATAGAAAAGAGATTGAAAAGGACTATTGTGCACCAGCCCCAACTACTCTACGCTAACACTCTCTATTCAAAAGTATAAGGAAATGATGATAAGTAGTTGTACACATATCCTGATAAACATTTAATACTCTACGCTATCACTCTCTATTCAAAAGTATAAGGAAATGATGATAAGTAGTTGTACACATATCCTGTTAAACATTTAATGCTCACATTAAATGCATCAACATTACTCTTTACGATCAGCTAGGAAGACAAACAAAACATCTGATAAAGAAACTTGAACATTTAAATTTGAACATTATTGCAACGGTCATCTTCTCCAAAGTTACTATATAAAGATCAAGCCTTCAAACTAAAGATATACAACTTTTGAGCGAGAAAATGATATATACTATACATACATACACGAAGAAAAAGAGCTAAGAGATCAACATTTTTGAGTAGTTCATTCTGAAAAAGTCATCAAAATATCAAGCTAAAGCACTACAAAGAAAATCACATTTGAAGATTCTGTATCTAGATCTTTGTAGTCTTTTTGTGTTGTATTTTTTATATCATCACATCTAGAAGAGACGAAGTTATACTTATAACTCTTATCAATTGTATTTGTAAGGATTAAGTCTAGAGAGACTTGTTTGAAAGAATACTTAGTGGTTAAGATTGAAGAGACTTGTTTAAAAGAATACTTGAGTTTAACCATGGAGAGGCTTGTTGAAAGAATACTTGAGTTTTAGCTGAAAGTGGCTTGTAAATAATACTTGTTGTTTAGCTAGAAGTGGCTTGGTAAAGAATACTTGTATCTTGTTAAAGATAGTGGAACTCAATCTGGTTGGATTAAGAACTGGACATAGTTTTTGGGTTGGAGACGAACCAATATAAAAATACTCATGTCATTTCATCTATTTTTACCACTTCGTCTGATTACCTTCCAGCACTTCATCTGTTTGTACTCTTCATTTCCTCATTACAAAAAATGTGAGTTTTTGATATACACTATTCAACTTCCTACTAGTGTGTATCTTTCTCTCCAACACTATGGTCACTTGAAGCGAGTTACAACAGTGCAAAACCCGATATTATACTATTCATAAGTTTCTAATCTTCCTTATACCATTCCTTAACACATTCAATCAAATATAATAGGTAAGAACACTCCCAAAGTGAATTTACACTTCTAAAAGACATAAATTAAACACAATTACGTACTCATATCAACATTTCATACAAATACCAAAAATGCATTATCTTAGGGTTCCCATAAGAACTCACCAATAATCTAAGATTTACAATATTAGTTCAATATACAAAAAATTAACCATCCATACATATATATATATATATATATATATATATATATATATATATATATATATATATATATATATATGAGGAGGGTTCAAACGAAACCGGTGTAACTTTAACTAAGTGTTACACCACTCAATAACTTTATATTAAATGTGAATTTTGTGAATCCAACCGTTAGATTGAAAGTTCATATCTCTTAGATCATATATATCAAATTTTATATTAATCTAAGATGATTTGATACTTCATTCTCATAAAACAAAATTGACGTAATATATACATTTCAAAATATACTAAAATATGAACACTTTGATTACCTTCAAGTTGTTGTTCAATTTTAACAAAATTTGACATATATGATCTAAGAGATATGAACTTTCCATCTAACGGTTGGATTTACAAAATTCACATTTAATATAAAGTTATTGAGCGGTGTAACACTTAGTAAAAGTTACACCGGTGTCGTTTGAACCCTCCTATATATATATATATATATATATATATAGTAATATCAATTAGGGCACTGAAGAATCATATGGTAAACAAAAACACGAGATAAGTCACAAATAAAGTGAATGACAATTAATTTTTTGTATACGTGTGATTTTTTTCTTCTATTTTACCCTTAAAAGATATGATGTTGAGAAAAAAATAATATATAATAAAAAAAGTATAAATGTCTAAAAAATGTAAAAACCAAATGGAGGTATCCCTTTATATATATATACTCTTTCATTATCTTTTTTATTCCAATTTCTTACCTTTATCTTTTCTTTTATCAATAGAATAATTGTTTCACAAACCCCAAATTTAAATAATTCATATTTACACTAGAATGAATCAATAATAATAAAAGCTAACTAGTTTTTAAAAAAATCAAATTTCTTACCTTTATCTTTTCTTTTATCAAGAGAATAATTGTTTCCCAAACCCTAAATTCAAATAATTCATATTTTTAATGAATCAATAATAGTAAAAGCTAACTAGTTTTAATATTTAAATCTATTATATATATATATATATGTATATATATATATATATATAATTTCATCTATTTATTTTCAATCAAGACTAATCTGATTTGGTGATTTAACATAGGCTAGATTGAGTCAAAAAATAATGGGCTGAAAGTAATATAGGTCAATCGTACGGGTTGAACTAGACTAGGTTGATCCTATTGGGGTTATTTTATGACTTGTTTAAAATGATTTATTTATATCAAAGAAAGGGTTATAATTGTGTTATTTTTATAAGGTTATTTTATACATAACTCCACAATGGTGAGATATTATCCATCTAAACCCACACGATTTTTTTATTATCATTCAAAAGACCTCTCAATCATTAAAGTCTATTTATATTTTATAAATTATTATTTTTCTTCTTATTTTATCGATGTAGAACCTTTCAACCCATTTGATAGTTCTATTAATTTGATTAACAAAAAAGGATTTAAAAAGAAAAAGGATTGCATTATAATGAAATCAAGAAAATTCTCATAACTAACCATTTTTAATCTATTAAATTTCTAAAAAAAAATAAAATTATTTGCGTTCTTCGTCTCATCCATTATTTTGATAAATTATAAATAATATTCATTTATTTATTTATTTATTTTACAAGTAGTTGATCAGTCGAAGTGTTAATCAGAATCCTTGTGGATACAATACTTTTCTCATTACTTTATTACTTATACGACTAATACTGTTGTCAAGATCTTAACAAGAAGGAAAGGTAATAAAAGGGTTAATTAAAAAGCTTATTAATTAGTTTAACGACTACAAAACAATCTGATGATAATTATGGAGATGGTTAAAAAAGCTATGCAACTCATAAAGAGAAGTTCATGACTTAGAACCAAGAAACTAATATCATGCTTCTTCATCTTTTTATCAAATAATATAGCAAAGCAACTTGTCACAATGATTCTCACATCTTGTGTTTTATGAACATGATATGAAAATGTCCACGTACGTTGTGTAATAGAAGAACCAATATTATAATTACAGCAAGAAGTATTTTCCTCCAAAAAGATCTCTTATCTTCTCATTGTAAAACTCCAACAACTAACAGAGAATTGAACCCATGAATCTCTTATCTCTTATCATCATCATCATCATAATAATAATAATAATAATAATAATAATACTAATAATAATAATAATAATAATAATAATAATAATAATAATAATATAATGCAGGTCCTAAATTATTTTCTACGTTAAACACTTGATTTGATAAAGAAAGAAGGCATAAGTCATAGAGAAAGCAAGTTTCAGAAGCTAACGAACATAGTTTATTAGTTAGCACGTTAGCACGTGAAAAGATGCAGCTAGCAGAGCCTGTGTCAAAAGTTCTCATCATGTGCCTCTAATTAAAAATATCTATATAATAATTGAATAATATTTAATGTAAAAAACTAATAATCTATGATAGCGATGTAAAGTGCAGTAACTTACCTTGTTGGAATACTAGTAGGCAATGGATATACTAGTCAATGGTTTGAAAGACAAGAAGATACGTAGAAGGAACTTGTTTATTTAATAAAGTCTTAAAATTTAATTACTTATTTATTAATTAACTATTAAAGTCAATCTTATTTATCTATTTAAAGAAAAACTAAGTTATTTCATTTTATTTATAATAAGAGAGAAAACGTATAGTTTTGGTATACGATCAAATTTTAACAAGAAAGAAGTAGTAAATAACTAAAACTACAATTAAATCTAACACAAAATAAAAATTTATCATCAAATATATAAATAGTGACAAGACATCATCATAAATAATTCTGTCTATATTTGTCCTGATATATATAATTGAGCTACAATTAAATTTAAGGAAATTAAGATTAATTTCATCCAAACCATGTTTAGAATCATAGCAATTATTCCCTTTTTCTGTGAATTATCTGGTTGCCGAAGTTAGTGAAAATTGTGGCAATCTACAAAAGACTAGATACCTTCTCCTGGTTCTGGGGTTAATTTATTCTGTATGTTAAAGGTATCATTCCTAAACAGAATTGCATTTTCAAACAGTAAGTTAGCATCTGAAATAAGGAACTATTTCTTGTAGAATCAATGGTTGTATATAAAATAATAAAATGGATACTATACTACTACACTTTTTTTTTAAGTATGAGTAGTTCAAACCAATTAACTGTCTGCATTTTTAAGACACTAGTAGGTCAGAAATTCCATTTATTACTTTCCCTTCCTAATTTTAAATTACTTATATATGGAATTTTACAGCTGGTTCTTTTCAGGTCAGGCCCTTTAGGGTACTAAGGCTGAATTTAATAAAGTTTAAATTTAGACTAGATTTTAATATAGTCTAATTTAGTTACTTTTTAATTGTTAAGTTTCAGGCTAAATTCTAATATATTTTTAATTGCTATGGTTTAAGGCATTTTAATCTATTTAGTTGCTGAGTTTTAGGACTAATAAAAAAAAGAGGTTTAATTAAGTCTCTTATACAGAAATATCCTAAAGTTTCTATTTACGAAAAAGTTTTGACGTGTGAATTTGGGAGGAAATTCTCATTTGGTTGTTCCCTTAGTCCGCAGCCCACGTTTTAGTTCTTACTTCTAATTCCTTTCTTCTTTGTCAGCTCTAGCATTGGAATAGTCTACAGTACACCAAAGTTTTTCTACAAAGAAGATAAAATTCATATATAAAGAGAGAGAAAGAGGGTACATAAAATGATAAAATAGGTTTATTATTATATTATTACTCGGCATATCCTTCCATATTTCCCACGTGGGATGCATGTGGGCATGTTTCAGGCAAAACATATTTATCTATTGCATATGGATTGAAATTGTCTGCAGTTATAATTATTTTTTGCACTATATGCATGCATGCATCTTGGCCTTTAAAACAATGTTTTTTTTATAAAAAAAATTTATAAATAAATGTATATATATGCTGTTAGAGTGTTAGTGAGAGCCCTTGAATCTTAACTACACACCAAATACAGCTTATTTTTTTCTATAGCAGATCTGTATCTTTTTTTATTTATTTATTATTTTTAAAGAGGATATCCTTATTAACCCATTTATAAAGAGAGATATAAAAGAGGACGCAGGTTAGGGTGATCTATTAATTAACTCGTGGTGTATGGTGGCCAAATACATATAAACTATTAAATTTATTAATAAAATATTAATGAGTGTAGATAGTTACTGACAACATTTTGTACCAGTATTTTTCTCACCTTCTTATTTTTTTAGCTTTTGATTGTGATCATATAATGTATATTGTGGTTTGTGGGTACCGGAACACAAGTTTATTGTTGATGAGATGATTGAGGAGCTGGTGATTATGTTAAAGGAGATTGTACTTGTAAAGCACAAATATTGCAGATGATTTTTTTATTCATAGATAATTTTAATTGTATTCTCTTTTTTTTTTTTTAAATATTTGATAGTGTAAAAAAAAAAAAAACAGTTGGGTGATTTCTTGTAACAGGGAAAAAGATACTGGACCATCATACATCACATGTATTAATTATTGGTCCATCGTAGAAGTCATCTAGAAGAAATCGTTGCTTAATTTGTTAAGTGTTATTGGAAATTGCAAGTGATATTTCACATCGCAATTAAATTTTAGATGGGAGGGATCAAATTATTTTGGAAATTGTCCTTTCATTGGATTATCATATTGTTTCTCATTCATTTTCTTTCTTTTCAACATTTTAATTTAACTTTCTCAAGTGTTTTTGTTTAGTCTTGATCATTACTTTATTGTCTTTCTTCTCATTCTTAATATATTTTCCCTTTTTTCTTGCTTTGTCTTGTTTTTGCCACAAAAATCAGCTATGTCGTATTCATAGTATTTAATTAAGTTGCACTAGTTGTAATTTGATTTATATTTCTCTTTGATTTTGTAAACACTCAATTTAAACGTTTTCTTGCATATTATGTTAGCACTAATTATTCCAAAACATATGACCCGGAATTAAACATATTTTTGCACTACAAAAAAATAAAAAGAGTTATACTTACGTGTGTGTGTTGTTCTTACATATATGATAAATGTGTATAAAATCAAAATATATTTTTATCTATAAACATTTAGTACCGGTAAAACTCGAATATGAGTGTTTATAATTTTTTTTTTATAAATAATACCTAAAAAGTTATTGTTATACAATCTACTCAATAGATAAATATATTACAAGAATATATATATATATATATATATATATATATATATATATATATATATAGATTCCATACAATTCAAAAATACTCTCAGATTTAACATGCACCCACCCGATGTATCAAAATCACCAAAACTGCAATTTTGCCCAAAACCCAGAAATGAACAAATCCTTCGATTCAACCATTGATTCTCAAAACTCATGCATCAATTGAGTTTCTTAACTTACATGCAACCAAACAACCTACATTCTAGCTTTGGTCACCTGAAAATTAGCTCAGAACAGCCAAGAAGAAGAAGAAGAAGAAGATTTCTGAAAGGTTGACCCATAGACTTCAATCCACTAAAATCACGCTTTCTAGCAAATTCAAAGAAGGGGCAAAAGAGATTAGTAATCTAGAGAAAAAGAAGAATCAAACAGAGAAATTTTGGGAGAGAAAGGAGTTCACAGACCTAGAGTCCTTCTTTCTAAAATTTCTCTCTAAATTTTCTTTGAGAATGAGCTTATGATGTTTCGTCCTCAAAGAAAACCTTATATACCCTTCTTTCTAGAGTTAACTAAACTCTAAATAATAACTTACTACGATACATCAGCACTATTTCAAACTTTATTCTCATTAAATAAGTACTAATAATTTTTTATTTTTAAATAGAGAAATATGGAATACCTTTTATTTTCTAATTTTTTTTGAAAGGTACGTATATATTAATTAAAATCAATTACACACAAGAAGTATAAATTGGGACAAGTAGAGTATTGCATGTTACAGATTCCAATATCCTTACACACCAAAATTGCATGAAAGTAAGTTTTTACCTTCTAAAAACACACACACATTCACAAACTCTATCCTCATACTTTTTGCACCCAACATATAACTATGACCAATAAATACTACAAATTAACTTATCCATAAATTAAATTTAACCGATTCATAATTCCTAATAATAGTATGTGTTGGGATTCATCCCAAGTCCCACATCTGTAAAATGAAGGAACATTGGCTAGTTTATAAGGGTGTCCACCATTCCATATAGTATGAGGCCTTTTGGGAAGGAGCCCAAAAACAAAACCGTGCGGGCCTAGCCCAAAGCGGACAATATCATATTATGGTGGAGCAACAGGTGGACTATCGGGCCTAACAAGTGATATCAAAGCCAACGGTTCGGCTGGGTTTGATGCGGGAAGACCCTCAGTGTTGTGCCTCGCGATTGAGATCCGAACTTATCCGAACTTGGTGCCTTGTGTCGAAAGTCTTCCTGATATTGTGGTGTTCAGGCGGTGTGTCCCGTAGAGTTAACAGCGGTACAAGATGGTGACAGATTATCGCTTGAGGGGAGGAGGTCACGAGACATGTGGTCCTTGGTTTGAGGGGAGGTTTGTTGGGATTCATCCCAAGTCCCACATCTGTAAAATGAAGGAACATTGGTTAGTTTATAAGGGTGTCCACCATTCCATATAGTATGAGACCTTTTGGGAAGGAGCCCAAAAACAAAACCGTGCGGGTCTAGCCCAAAGCGGACAATATCATACTATGGTGGAGCAACAGGTGGACTATCGGGCCTAACAAGTGGTATCAGAGCCAACGGTTCGGCTGGGTTTGATGCGGGAAGACCCTCAGTGTTGTGCCTCGCGATGGAGATCCGAACTTGGTGCCTTGTGTCGAAAGTCTTCCTGATATTGTGGTGTTCAGGCGGCGTGTCCCGTAGAGTTAACGGCGGTACAAGATGGTGACGGATTATCGCTTGAGGGGAGGAGGTCACGAGACATGTGGTCCTTGGTCTGAGGGGAGGTTTGTTGGGATTCATCCCAAGTCCCACATCTGTAAAATGAAGGAACATTGGCTAGTTTATAAGGGTGTCCACCATTCCATATAGTATGGGGCCTTTTGGGAAGGAGTCAAAAAAAAAAAACCGTGCGGGCCTAGCACAAAGCGGACAATATCATACTATGGTGGAGCAATAGGTGGACTATCGGGCCTAACAGTATGTATAAAAAGAACTTCTAATAAATTAACTTATCCATAAATTGAATTTAACTTTTAAAATAAATTACTTCATTTTTTCTTCTAAAAAAATATTTACAAAGAAATTTATATATATGCCCTTAAATCTCACGAGTTTAACATTCATCTTTGTAGGCTTATAATTAATTAATCGCCTTCATAACATATTATTTCATTTGAGTCCTAATTAATGACTAAAATTAATTATTATTTTCATATAAATATGATATATATAAAGTTTAAAATTAACAATTAAGAATGAATTTGTTTATGATTTTATGGTATTTCATAAATAAATAAACAAAAACCATGGTAAAGTTAAATTTATTATTGTCTCTTGTAAACATGGTAGAAATTCATGACATCAAATTCAATGTACATTTTGAAGTGAATGTTAGGTAACAAGAAGGGAGAGAGTTGAATTGTGGTTTTCCTAAAAATTAGTTTTTTAAGAAAATGTGTTCCTCAAAAGATGATTCTTCTAAGTGTTCCAAAACTTAGTTTTATTCAAAACCTCCTTTTGAACAATTTTAGAGTAAATTTGTTCTTCAAAAGATGAGTTTTCTAAGTATTTAAAACACAATCTTTCTTATAAAAACCTTTTCAATATAGTTTTAAAGAAAACACTTGCAAACTATGCAGTTTAGATATACAACTACAACAAGTAAAAGAGATAGAGTAAGGGAGATTACAAACTATAATTTATATTGATTCACTCCAATCTTGGGCTATTTCAGAAACTACTATTCAGTTTACATCACCAAGCACGTGTTAGGACAAGTTCCACACTACACAACCACCTATTTTTAGTATTCCACACTTAGCTACCTATTAAGATTTCTCCTTCAACTACCTGTTGAAATTCCAGCACTCACAACCACTTGCTCTAAGTTTACACAACTAGCTGGTTGAAGTTTTTTACTTCTTCCTACACCTTTGAACACCAAATCTAGGTAGGGAAGTTTTTTTTTTCTTTAAAAATAGGTTGTGTATCCTGGCACATAACTATAATCACAACAAATTCTCCTAATCATGAGCTTCCACTAAGGAAGTTTCACTCTTCATTTTTCTATTAAAAGAGTGTTTATAATATGCATAAGTGGTGATATTTAAAAATAAGGTATGAAACAAGAATTACAACTAAGGAATCTTGTATTTGATTACTCTCTTTGACCTTGGTTGCTTTGGATTAGTAGTCTTGATCCTCCTTTTATAGACTCCAAAATATGACCATTGGAGCTAGCTTGATTTTTAACTGGTTCTAACATTATCTTGTACTTTCACCTTAGTGCCATCAGCAAATCCTTTAAAAGCAGTTTGCTTTTAAAGTTTTTTTCTAAGCTTCCTTCAAAACTTCCTTCTAAGCTTCCTTCTAAGTAGAATCTCCAATAACATTCTTCTAAGAAGCTGAGCTTGAACTGAAGCTCCCAAATATAAAGTTCAAAGAAGAGGACTTTTGTACAAGATTTTCAAGGTATCTTCCTTGAGAGAAGATGTTCATTCTTAAACTCCCTTGATTATATAGTCTTGTGCACATAAAATAACTTGACTATGGTGCTACTTTCTAAGGATGCTTCTAAGCTAAAACACTTCACTACAAAGAAAACACTCATTACCGATGGACTTTTTCCCACAGATAAATATCCGTCTGAAAAATGACATTATCGACAGATTTTTTCGACGAATATGTGTCCGTCTGAAACATAAACAATTCTGACGGGTATTACCCACATATTTTTTTCGTCTGAAATTTCAGATGGATGTTACTCACGAATTTTTTTCTGTGAGAAAATTATGATGTTTCAAACAAATATTTCTCACAAATTATTTGTCTAAAACGTTATTCGTTGAAAATGCAAAAATGTTCGTCAGTAACTTTAAAAATATATAATGATAAAAGATTAACAAATTAAATTCTTAAATGCTTAACTAATTTTCTCATGCTAATTAATTTTTCATACCAACTATTATCAGGGCCGTATCTAGGAATTTCGGGGCCTTAGGCAAAAATTAAGACAAGGGCCTATGTTAATATAGCCCAATAATTTTTATGTTATTTTTCTGGTTTTTTAAGTTGCAAAATTACTTATGAAAGTTTTATAATCAAGTAATTCTAACATATCACTCTCAATAGATAATATAGTTAACCCATTCAATCTATCTTGTAGTATAGCTTAAATATGATTTAATCAATTTTAATTTTGAAAAACTTATTTCAGCCGTCACAATAGTTACAGGTAATGTTAATAATATTCTATAAGCAATGTATGTATTTGAAAAAGAACATGAACTTTTTATATAGTTCAATATTTTTAATGGTGTGTTAATTTCATTTGTTAGAATTTATTTCAATAACTTTAATTCTGAAACAAATCAAGACCATCAATATCAGAATAGTTCTCAAAACTCAAAATCTTTTCAATATTGATACAATATTTTTTCAATTCATCTTTCCCTAAAGTTTTTAAATTTATTTGAATCAAATAAAAAACCAAACATGTTTTCATATTCTAAAAATTGTTTAAATCGACTCTCAATAAAAGAAATAGATTGATGTAATATATACAAAAAATAATCAATATGCAAAAAGAATCTTCAGCAAAATGAGCTATCTCATCACTATCAATGTCAACAAAATGTTTTTTCCTATGAATCTTACATTTTTCATTAAACTTAGGCTCTATATCCATTTCAATAGTCATTTCTTTGGTGGATTCTAATGTAGATGCAGAACCATTTTTCCTATAATTTTTTAAATAAATTATAAGGCCTCTTAAGTAATCTATAGCAACATCTATATGCATATCTTTAGATTGCATAATCTTACTTACAAAATTAACCGCAAAAAGTATATCATACCAAATATTCATTCCTAATAAAAATTCAAAATTATTCATCTCATAAGTCGCTAAACACATGGCTTCACTCTTTATCTTAGGATCTTCACTAGTTTTCGATAATTAAACAAATGTATCCCTTATTGTTTGTGCTTGAAAATTTATGGTTTTAACGCTTTCAATTAATTTTAATAATAAAAAAAATAAGAGATATAAAAAAATTAAGATATGCGTTTTATAAAATATTGGGCCGTATCTCAAATATTATTAATTTTTTTAAAATTAATTTATATCAATAATACTATTATTAAAAGAATTTGGAGGCCTTATAAGTTTGGGAGCTCTAGGCATTAGCCTTACTTGCCTTATTGAATGTCCGGCCCTGACTATTATATATATAAAATTTATAATTAAATGATAGTATAAAATATTAATTTACTATCAATATATTTTAATATTATATATAGTTAATTTTATTTAAATTGAGAAATATATAATTAGTGAAATTATATTGATGCATGATAGTCAAAAATTAAAAGGTAATTTCTTAACATTTATAATAATTTTACCGATTTTGAACTATATTATTTTTAATAAAACAAGATTGTTATTTAATGCAATTTTAAAATGCTTTTTTTAAATATTATCAACAATACCCACGAAATTATCCATGGGTGTATCTGTGAGTAATTATCGACGGATGTATCTATGGGTAATTTACCAACAGATGTATCTATGGGTAATTACCGACGGATATATCCATGGATAATTATTTTTTAGGCAAAAATATATTTTTTGTCCTTTATATGATTTATTAGTGTCAATTTAGTCTCATTTTAATTAATTGAATCAATTTAGTCCCACATCTTTAAAATGTATCTCAATGTTTGACCTTCTGTTTCCTCCATTTAAATACTTAAAGGACGTGACACATGTCATACCATGTGTCATGCTATCATGCCACGTGGCATGACACGTGTCAAATATTTTAAGTATTTAAACGAAAAAAATGGAAGGTCAAACATTGAGATACATTTTAAAGATGTAGAACTAAATTGATTCAATTAATTAAAGTAGAACTAAATTGACACTAATAAATAATATAAGAAACGAAAATGTATTTTTGCCTATTTTTTTTATTAATAATTTATCTTAAAATAATAAAATTAATTTATAATTAATTATAATAAATAAAAACTAAATTAGATAAGAAGTTAAAAAAATATATAAAATTCTTCTAGTAAAAAAAAGTCTCTAAAAATCCTATGACACAAGATAGACATTTGTGCTTTATATATAGAAGTTAATTATTCTTTGATTAGTTACTAATTTTAATTTAATATATATTTATTTAAATTTTAAATATGAATATAGATTTCTTTTTTAAAAAAAAGATTGAGGTTAGTGTGAAGTGTCGTAGAGTGGAGTTGTTGACAAGTCAAATATGAGGGATGTTGCACTAAACAAGGTTGTTATTTAATACAATTTTGAAATAATTTTTTAAAAATATTATCAACAATATCCATGGAATTACTTACAGATGTATCCTTGGGTAATTACCGATGGATATATTCGTAGGTTGGATATATCCGTGGGTAATTATTTTTTTATTAATAATTTATGTTAAAAATAATAAAATTAATTTATAAGTAATAATGATAAATAAATAAAAACTAAATTAGATGAAAATTTAAAAAATATATAAAATTCTTTTAGTCAAAGAAAAGTCTCTAAAAACACTATGGTACAAGAAAAATATTTGTGTTTTATATATATAAGTTAATTATTCTTTGATTAGTTACTAATTTTAATTTAATATATATTTATACAATTTTTAAATATGATTTATTGATTTAACTATAATATTTATATTTATATATAATTTATTATAAATTTTAATTATATATAATAAAAATGTAACTTGTGAAATACACAAACTAAAATACTAGTATTTTTTATTTACATAAAAATTATAGTATTATATTATATTGTAACTTGTGACATATATTGAAATAAGAGAAATTTAGAGATTGTACAAGTATGAGATTGTATAGTTGAGGATATTTTAAAGGAATTAATTTGTACTATCTATACTAATAAGATGCATTTACTCTTTGGTAGCTTATTTCATAAGAACTTCATAGTTAAATGTGTTTGACATGGAGTAATTTAGGGATGAGTGACCTTCTGGGAAGTTTTTTAGAAAAATATGCAAGTGAAGACAAGACACGCTGAAAAGTCCTATGTCGATTTGTGTGGTCAATCTTTGATCCTAAAAGCAGACGAATATATCAAAAAGGGTTACCCATGGAGGGTTCTAACCTACAGAAATATTATCAACAACACCCACAGAAATACCCACGGATACATCCGTGGGTAAAGTCATTGAAAAGTTACCCACGACTGAAAATCCGTTGGAAAATGATTCATACGAGCAATTTACTGACGAATTATTGTTTGTCTATAATTCATCGAAAACAAAGTGTTACCCACAGATTTTTTGGATTTTCCACGGATTTTGGTCGTCTGTAATTCTGAAATTTCCTGTAGTGTTTGTTAAGTTTCTGAATACTAAACAAGATAAATTTGAAACACTTGAACAAATCTTGTTAGTAGTTCACATGAGAACTCTTCGTGATTAAAACTTGAAACTAAATGTTTATCATTATTAAAACATCCATTAAGGTAGGATTCAATAATCTCCCTCTTTATGATAATGACAAAACTTATTTGCAAATTTTAGGAAGAGTTTTATACCTTTCTGCATTTTTCTTAGATTTTTCCGAAATCATCAATTTCATTCCACAAGTTCTGCATTACTCGCATTAATCTAGTTGCATATATTTATT
The DNA here is from genome assembly GCF_000230855.2 of Cajanus cajan. Lineage (NCBI taxonomy): Eukaryota > Viridiplantae > Streptophyta > Magnoliopsida > Fabales > Fabaceae > Cajanus > Cajanus cajan. The sequence goes on from NC_138518.1 coordinate 2,618,820, forward strand.
TTTACCGAGTACGAGCAGTATACATGACATTTACTTTACACATTTTTCATATTGATCTTCATATTCATTGATTTTAATCTAGATTCATTGGTACATCATGCTTATCAATCTATTCGCACACTTTGCTTAACAAACAAATTTATAACATACTCCCCCTTAGTTATAACAATTCATACTTATATGCTCCCCCTTAATGTGTGCATTTCTCAAAATCAGTAAGCACATATACTTTGAGTCAATGTATGCATTCATGAGCATCTAATAATTCATTCATATATCATTCATACTGAGAAAACATTAAACACAAATATAGTCAAAAGTAGCAAGCATGGGAATAACGAGCATTATATATTCAACAAAATATGATAGAGTTCATGATACATTCAACAAAAATTGCAAATAAAGTGCAATTAAATAATTTTTAATATTACAGTTATCCCAATTGGCTTGAATAAAAACATCGATCCTAAATCTGAATCTAAAAATTCCTAAAATCCCTAAATTCTCCCTATTTTTTGACATTATCAAAAAGAGGTTTCATAGTATTCAAAGGGGAGGAATTAAATGATGATTTAGAGGATGGGTAGTCAACTTCATGGAAAGGTGGAGGAGGTGCATGGGTTGGTGGATGAACATTTATCATTTTCAATCATAGCAAAACATGGGTGATCTTAAATATCTTTTAAATGCACACTATACAAATTATTTTCTCTGTTTCTAGTGAAGACAACTTTTTCGATAGATTTTTCTCTAATCTAACATGCATCAAGTTAAAAAATAACTTCATAGCTACTATCACATAGTTGGATGATACTCAGAAGATTATGTTTTAACCCTTTTACATAATATATAATATCTATTTGGGTAGATTTCAAGTTACCTATTTTTTTCAATGCTTTTTATTGTTGTTTTTCTATTGTCCCCAAATGTGACAGATCCTCCATCTGCCTTTTTTTAAGAGTCAAAAACTTGCTTTTATTTCTTGTCATATGCCTTGAACATCCATTATCCAAGTATCATTGCCTTTTCTTGTTTTTTGTGCATAATTCTTGCACCAAAAAGTAGAAGAGATTTAGGTGCCCATACTTTGTTGGGTCCTCTTATGTTAGTAACCTTCCTTTTGACCATGTTCCTATTCTAGTAACATTTTGTGGTGTTGTGACCCCACTTGTTATAGTTGGAACATCTTTTTCTAACTTTTATAATTTTAGGCGGATTATATACAACCTTCTTTTGATTATCTCCCTTAAAACCTAAACATATTCTTTCTTGAAAATATCATTGAGAACCAATCAACTTATCCAAATTTCTTTTTCCATTTACAAAATTTGATAGATCTTTAGTTAAGTTTTCTTTGGTATCCAAGGTTTTCTTTGGTATATATAACTCTTCTTCTACTATTTCTAGTACTTTTTGTGCTTTCCACTATTTCATCATCTATTTTTCAGTTTACACCACCAACCACCTGCTTGGACAAGTTCCACATTACGTAATGTTCTACTTATTGATAGTGTTCCATACTTAGCTACTTGTTAAGATTTCTTCCTTAACTACCTGATGAGATTCCAACACTCAAATCCACCTACTATGAGTTTACACAACCAACTAGTTGAAGTTTTTTTTATTTCTTCTTACACCTCTAAACACCAGATCTAAGTAGGAGTGTTTATATATATATATATATATATATATATATATATATATATATATATATATATATATATATATATATATATAAAGAGGATTTGTGTATCCTGACGCACAACTATGGTTACAATAGATTCTCTTAACTAGAAGCTTTCACTAAGGAAGTTTAACACTTCATTTTACTATTACAAGATTGAGTGTTTACAATATATGCAAAAATGGAAATCTATGAAAATAAAGTATGAAACAAAGTTTACAACTATGGAAGCTTGTATTTTGATTACTCTATTTAATCTTGTTTGCTCTGGAACAATAGTCTTAATCCTCCTTTTATAGATTTCAAAATATGTCTATTGGAGCTAGCTTGGTTTTTAAGTCGTGTATACATCATCTTGTACTTCACTTTAGTGTTGTCAATAGATCCTTCAAAAGCAATTTGCTTTTGAAGCTTCCTTCTAAGCAACCTTCTAAGCTTCCTTCTGATCAAGATCTTCAGTACCAATCTTCTTAGAAGTTGAGCTTGAATTGAAGCTTCCTGATGCAACGTTCAAAGAAAAGGACTTCTATATGACGTCTTCAAGGCATCTTCCTTGAGAGATGTTCATTCTTGGACTCCCTTGATTCAATAGTCTTGTGCATATATAGTAACTGACTATAGTGCTACTTTTTGAGGATGCTTCTTGGTTAAACACATGTAGTGTTTCTAAGTACTGAACAAGATAAATATTAAACAAATCTTGTTAGTAGTTCACATGAGAACTCTTTATGATTAAAACTTGAAATTAAGAATTTTTCATTACTAAAATATCCTTTAAGATAGGATTCAATACATTTTCTCTTTGTTGTGTGCACATGCAAGTTATTGTATTTTTAATAAAAAAAATACAAAAAATACTTAAACATGAGTGCGTATAATTAATAAAGTTTTTTTTATAAAACAATTATATATTATATAATAAACTTTGAAATAATAACCGTCAATAAGTCTTATATTATACACTACATTATGATTGCTTAAAATTATTTTTTGAAAAAAATATTTAAATGGTAAATTTAATAATAAAAAAACTATTTCTTTAAAATATATAAATCAATTAGGATACGTTATCTTCTTAATTTAGTTTCTCTAGCATATTGCTGCCATCAAAAGTCTTTTGTTTTGTTTTGTTTTTTCTATTTTTTTTTCAAGTCATCCCTTTTAATTAAGCTTTGTGTGTATGTATATATATGCTAGTGATAGAAAACAACAGTTAGTCAATGAACATTGCCAATTGAAAACAGGTAAACTAGTTCTCATCCTTGTGGTTTTAATTAACGAGTAAATAATTGCCCACTAATCTTTTTTTTTTTTTAAGGTTAACTCATAAATATAGTATTATTCATTGCCTTTTTAAATTGGCCGGCCAACTAATCTTCGTGGTCGAAATCAACGAATAATTAAATAATTGACGAGTATAGTCCTGATCCTCATGGTTTCTTAAGGCTGAATTACAAATTTAATATCGTTATACTTTTGTTGATCAATAAAAATCAATTGATAGAATAATGAGAATTTTTTCATGTATGTACTAATAAAATGTAGTTTTATCGGTACAAGGATTAAAACAAATTAAAAATGGTATATCAAGTATATGGACTAAATTAATTTTTTAATATACAGTGATATTTATAAAATGTTTAACATATTTTCCACCAAAAAGAAAAATCAAATAGGATTAGAGTGGGCTTTCGAAGATGTACTTATTTGAACATGATATTTGAAGATATGGTCAGCCTCGTAGCCAAGAAGCAAATTCAAACAAGAACTTCTTACCCAAGCGCCTATAAATACAAACATATTTGCATTAGTTTCATCAAATTTAGCCTTTTAAATTTGTGTCAGATCTAAAGAGAAACAACCATGTGGTCTGTGGTAACGGATCCCATTAGAGCTCTTGTTACAAGAGTTCTCCACCATGTCATCCACAAAGACTTCCATGAAGCAATAGCCAAGATGACCATAATAGATGCTTTTCTCTTCCTTGTATAATCCTCTCTCCATTAAATCACTTGTCACTTTAATAGCTGCTATTATCGATCCATACTCTAATATTGTATTATTGGCTGAAATTTATTATAAATCACAAATTTTGTAAATTTCACATCTTATCAAATGTGGTAAGATCCATCAAAATTTGTGATTTTCAACCAATAATAAAGAAAATGTTAAAAAGAAAGTGTTAGAAAATGTCTCCTCAACATTTTTCAATAGTATTTAATACATATATATACACTTATAGTTGATTTCCAATAGATTTATCAAGGTTTTAAGTTTGTTGTTATACTATTTATGGTAAGAAATTATATGTAAGCTTAGAGCCTACAAAAAATCTTGATGTTGCATAAATTGCAGCAATAGGTCATATTTTCTAAAAAGTTGACATTTATATGTACGATCATGACTAAATGGTTCTATTTCCTTATATGGGTTATATGCAGATTGTACACTCCATTGATAAGTTGGGAATATGGCCACGTCTTCCTGTTTTCTTAGGGCTTGTGTACTTGGCCATTCGACGACACCTTCATCAAGAGTACAACCTCTTCAACGTTGGGACAACACCAGTGGGTGTTAGGTTCAACCATTCTGATTTTCCATACAGAACAGCCGATGGGAAATATAATGATCCTTTCAACGAAGCTGCAGGCAGCCAAGGGACCTTCTTTGGCAGAAATATCCTCCCTGTGGACCAGAAAAAAAAGGTCAGTATCTAAGCCTCTGCATATGATTACAAAGCTATTGAATTAAGAAATATTGTAGATTACTTTAGTGAAATTTTTAATTACTTTTTTTTCTTCACAATACTCAAATCACGTACTTTACTTTAGAAAATTAAATTCAATAACACTCAAATTAATAATTTGTTGATAGATTTTACCCTTACATTAACTTTTGAATAATTATTGTAAAATTCAGCCAAAATATTGATTATTATTTACAGTATTAAAAAAACTCAAATTTTATATTAATTAAAAATATAAGATAATCAAGAAGTATATAAGTGAGGTGATAATTTTCATTTTTACATATTTATTTTGTAAGATTAAATTAAGTTTAAACTCACTATTCTAATACATAGTTTCTTGTGATTGAATAATGATCTTATTAGTACATGGATGTATTATATATATATCAATCATATAAACTAGTTGATTAAACTAATTAAAAGTGACTTTTTTTATTAAAAAATTATAAAATGACACAAAAAATAATGTATCTGTTTACAATAGTGACTTTTCAGTTTTTTAGTTAATTAGAATTTATCTTCAATATTGATAATGTTTATTTAATTTTATCCCTTTGAGGGTGAGTAATTTGAAAGCATAATCTCTCAATCTGTCATGGTGTGCAGCTATTGAAGCCTGATCCTATGGTGGTAGCCACAAAACTTCTAGCGAGGAAGAGATACAAAGACACCGGGAAGCAATTCAATGTGATAGCAGCTTCTTGGATTCAATTTATGATTCATGATTGGATCGATCATCTAGAGGATACCAACCAGGTCTTTAATTATAAACCTACCATACTACAGATCACAATAATTCATTTTTTAAAAACATTACCCACTCAAACACAATAATTCACATATTATATATATTGATACATATATTATACACAAGTATAATGTATTATATTTAAAGAACTTTATATATATTTATCTGTCAACTTTGCAATCATCTGCCGTTTTCGGTGTCTTAAAAAATTATTCTCTTTTTATTTACTTCATGTTGGGATAATCTTAATTAATTTGGTGGAATTGTGATACATACATAGATTGAACTCATTGCACCAAGAGAAGTTGCAAGCCAATGCCCACTAAAATCTTTCAAGTTCTACAAGACAAAGGAATTTCCCACCGGCTTCTACGAGATCAAGACCGGAGCATTAAACATTCGTACACCTTGGTGGTAAGATTTTGGATTCGGATTCTCTACTTTTGAGATATGAAAGTTGTGGAAACTTGATGCATTTAAATCGTTAAATTTATAAAAATAAATCAGATTGTGACACGTGTACAATATTGATTAAATTAATAAATATAAATAAATTTATGATATATGTATATAAAAAAATAATATTAGCTCCTGTCGTTCCTATTATAAGTATATATGAAAAATAATTCTACGTAATTAATACCTAAGATAATGTCCCATGTTTATTTTTTATTTTTTATTTACTTTGGTGCGTACATGTTTAATGTGCTCATATGATACGAGATGTGGAGCCCATTAATTATGGGTTGTAACGAAAAATATTGAAAGTACATTTCCAGGAAATATCGTCCTCAAATATATATACTTCGGTACAGGAATGTTGAAGATTTTTAAGGCTGCGGTCCTTGAGCTGCGATGAAAAAATATACTACCTCTATCACAATTACTTGGTATTTTATATAAAATTTAATTCATATTTTTTGTATATTAATTATTTGTAAATCAATATATATATATAATTATAAAAAAAATTTAAAGAATGTGATATTATAATTAATTAGAAAATATGAGTATTAGTTTGTAAAAGAAATTATATAAGCATAATTTTAATATATATATATATATATATATATATGAGGGATCTGTCTGCTTTAGAAATAAGTTTATATAAACCTACTACATTTAATAATTTATGTTTTATATTAAATTTTAACAATCTAATCGATGAATTTAAAGTTCTTAATGCATGAATCAAGTTTACAAATTAAAGAATTCAAAAATCATTTGATACTTTATTTCATTAATTCAATTCAGTGTATAAAATATTTTTATGATTATTCATCAATTTAAATTAATGAAATGAAATATTAAATAATTTTTAAAAATTTTCAACGATTGAATTATTAAAATTTAATATAAAATATGAATTATTGAACAAAGTAAACGAATCTCTCCTTTTATTTATATATATATATATATATATAATAAATTAATTATTTTTTTAATCTTAATTAAATTAAGTAATTAAGTTTTATATATATAAAAAAGAAAGTAATATCTTTTTTACTTTTAGACTATAAGCATTTAATTTGTGCTTTGGGAAGTATTAATATTGACGGCTGAAAGAATTTTAAAAGAAAAGAACAAACACGTAACCTAAGGATTCTCACAAGGGTTTTCATTAAAAAGTAAAAGAAGGATGGTCGATGATGATGATGAAAAAAGGAAAAGGGATGAGAAGAATGATAGGAATCAAATTATCCCATAATTCTTAACGTATGAATTGAATCAAGAAAACAAAAAAACTAACAAGACTTTTAACGCTTGTTCAATGGATTTGTTTATGATAAAAGGGATGGAAGTGCCATATATGGAAGCAATGGAGAAGTTTTAGCAAAATTGAGGACATTCAAAGACGGAAAGATAAAGATATCAAAGGATGGTCATCTTCTCCACAACCAAAATGGAACAGCCATCGCCGGCGACATCCGCAACAGTTGGGCCGGTGTTTCGACTTTGCAGGCCCTATTCGTTCAAGAGCATAATGCAGTCTGTGATGCTCTCAAGGTATGTGTCATGCATTTAAATCTAAGAGGAACTAAGAAATTCAAACATTTTTGTAATCTTGTGTTGAATTGTAAAGTAGTTATTGTATAATCTCACAATATGTAATGAATATTTGTAATAGTAGAAAAAAAAAAGTTGTCAAATTAGCTAATTTAGTTTAGCTTCACCTGGTGTGACTTTTCCATAAATTATGTTTTCTTTTTAGAATCTTACTTGACTTGAACTTGATTAATTTTAATGACTCTAAATACATGTCTTATTCCTCATAGGGAAATACTAACTATATGCATTTAAATGACTTCTTCCTTCAGAAAAATTACCCTGAGTTGGAAGATGAAGAACTTTATCGTCATGCTAGATTGGTGACCTCAGCTGTGATTGCAAAGGTTCACACCATAGATTGGACTGTGGAGCTCCTTAAGACCGACACTTTACTTGCAGGCATGCGTGGAAATTGGTAAGAATATTTCAAACACCACAAACTCTCACGCAGATATTATTTTAACCATCATTATACAGATATTATTTTAACCATCATTTTTTATTTTAACAATGATTGCTTTTGTTTCGAAAATATTTGATGATGTTAATCAATAGTTAGTCGAAATAAAAAGTTATTATTTTTTTGACAAACTTTAAGATAATGAAAATGAAGTGTAATTTCTAAGAAAAACTCAAGTCTAATATACGATTTGGATTTTTTTTCTTTTTTTCTTTTCAGGTATGGAATATTGGGGAAGAAATTCAAGGATACATTTGGGCATGTTGGTGGAGCCATCTTAGGAGGATTAGTGGGTCTTAAGAGACCAGAAAATCATGGTGTCACGTACTCTCTAACTGAGGAATTTGTGAGTGTTTATAGAATGCACTCACTCTTGCCTGATAACCTGCAATTGAGAGACATATCTGCTACCCCAGGGCCTAACAAATCTCCACCGTTGATCAAAGAGTATGATAAAATATCAGACTACCACAACTTTTCTTTTCCTATTACAATATTCAAAAAAAGAAAAAAGTCATTTTTCCACTGAACTCTAACAAGAAAAAACTCTTTTATTATTATAGGATTCCAATGAAAAATTTGATTGGACTTCAAGGTGAACAAACATTAACAGGAATAGGAGTTGCAAGACAACTTGTGTCAATGGGTCACCAGGCTTGTGGGGCATTAGAGCTTTGGAACTATCCACTATGGCTGAGAGATCTGGTATCACAAAACGTGGATGGCACAGAAAGGCCTGATCATGTGGATCTTGCTGCTCTTGAAAGTAGGATTAGTCAATATAGTTAATTATAATCTCAACCTATATTTGTTTGTGTAGATAGACTAAATTAACTTATATGCATAAATTAATTTATAAAAAAAATTATATAACTTTTTCAAAAATTTAATTTTAAGTTACATATAAGTTAATTTTAACTTATAATCAACCTTATTTTATTTTATTTAGTTCATAAGTGCTTCTAAAAAACTTTATCCAAACATGCCCATAATTATGAAAGACTAGGAACTAACCCAAAAATATGATGCAGTTTACAGAGATAGAGAAAGGAGTGTGGCTAGATACAACCAGTTTAGGAGGGCACTATTGTTGATACCAATCACCAAGTGGGAGGATCTAACGGATGACAAAGAAGCAATTCAAGTATTGGAAGAAGTATACGGTGATGATGTTGAAGAGCTTGATACATTGGTAGGCCTCATGGCAGAGAAGAAAATAAAAGGATTTGCAATCAGCGAGACAGCTTTTATAATATTCCTACTCATGGCAAGCAGGTAACACTAATTAAAATTAAAACACCCATTGATTTTCAATTTATGTCCATATGTACCCAACAATCATATCAAATATAAATTTATAAGCTTTGGTTAGGAACAGAAAACTTGAAGATGTTAGAGTGGTTTTGAAATTGAATAATGTATATAAAGAGAAATCTCATTTATAGTATTTCATGGTACTAGACAAAATACTAATAGGTTGTTACCCTTTTTGTGAAGTGCTTTTTTAAAAGCAATTTATTATAACAAATATAAACTTTTGCCAATTTGCAGGAGGCTAGAAGCTGATAGGTTTTTCACAAGCAACTTTAATGAGGAAACATACACCAAGAAGGGATTGGAATGGGTGAACACAACTGAGAGCTTGAAGGATGTAATTGATCGTCACTACCCTGAAATGACACATAAATGGTTAAACTCTACCAGTGCTTTCTCTGTTTGGGACTCACCTCCAAACACCCACAATCCCGTTCCTCTCTACCTTCGTGTTCCTCATTAATCTACTTGTCTTTAGAATATCACTATGTTGTTTATAGTGGACATATATTTGTGTGTTTGTATTTGAGTGTTCAACCCTTTGTTGTATTTGATGAATACCATATCCTATTTGTACTTTGAAATTCCACCTATTTATGGACTTGCATTTAGTCCTCGGCATTTTCTTTGGTGCAAGTTTTGTTTAGAGGGTACCAAAACCCTCTGTGACTAGGACCACATAAACGATGACATGTGTTAATTTTGTTAGAACTTATATTTTTTAAGAATGTTTTAATATTTGTTATTTAACTCTCATTAATTTATAACCTTTTAAATAATAGCCCCCAGCCTATTTAAATATGTTTTATCTTCTTCATCTCCCTACCCGTTTCATTTTCATTTTTCCTCTTCTCTCTGGCGCATCTCTGCCAAGCATCTCTCATTCTCTCCTCCGCTACTGGACAATCTATTCTCCCTACGAAAAGGACCATTTGCTTCTTCTGTTTGTTTCCAAGTCACTGCATGAGTTAAAAAGGCTGCGTCTTTGACTTGGAATTGTGAATGGGGTTTCGGGTTATGTGAAGAGGAACAGATCCGCAACGTTTTTTCTTTTGGCATTTTAAGTGGGAATAAGGAGTGGGTTTTGGTTTGCAGAGAGAGAAAGTGAAGAGAGAGTGAGAGAGGTTGAGGTTTATGATGTATGGAACTTTGTGCAGCGATTGCAAAGGGTGGTGACGTTTTGGTGAATCTCTCACATGAAATGGTGCTTGGCATTTTAAGTGGGAATATAAGAAGTGGGTTTTGGTTTGCAGAGAGAGAAAGTGAAGAGAGAGTGAGAGAGGTTGAGGTTTATGATGTACGGAACTTTGTGCAGCGATCGCAGAGGGTGGTGGCATTTCGGTGAATCTCTCACATGGAATGGTGCTTTTCTTAGGGAGAATAGATTGTCCAGCAGCGGAGGAGAGAATGGGAGGTGCTTGCCAGAGATGCGCTAGAAAGAAGAGGAAAAATGAAAATGAAACGGGTAGGAATGGAGGGTACACGGGAAAGTTATGGTCTTTGATGGAACTTTTGGTAGGGAGAGTAGGTTTTAGAGCACTAGAGCTAGAGACGCGCCAGAAAGAAGAGGAAAAATGAAAATGAAACGGGTAGGAAAATGAAGAAGATAAAGCATATTTAAATAGGCTGAGGACTATTATTTAAAAGGTTATAAATTAATGAAGGTTAAATAGCAAATATTAAAACATGCTTAAAAAATATAAGTTCTGACAAAATTAACACATGTCATCGTTTACGTGGTCCTAGTCACAGAGGGTTTTAATACCCACCAAACAAAACTTGTACCAAAGGAAATGCCTTAGTCCTCTTGAACAATAATTTGATGCATTTGAGTTGGTGGATCGATGCATACTAGTCTATCTGTGTCATAATATATTCAACAAAAAAGAATTGTATTTTGTTGTTTTTTAAGTAGGGTTATGTTGCTCAAACATTAAATTTTATCTTATTTGAATCTTATTGAATTTTGCTTGCAAATCTTATCAAAGTTAATTATTGAGAGAACGAACTAAAATGAGATGGAAGAAAATAGAGATTAGACAGACAAATAATGACGTGGATAAAATAAAAGAGGAAAAAAAATCATAATATTGAATAACAAACAAGAAAAGATTAAAAAAAGTTTCAAGGGACCAATGTGTATTTTTTCACGAACAACCATCAATTTAATCACAAAATATAAGGATTGACTCTTATAATTGATTGGTCATCTCAATACAATAGAGCTCCACAAATGAAATTAACATAAAAATCAACAAGCAAATATGTCAACTATTCAACTCACATGTGGTGCAAGCTAGTGCACAACATTCTACTTTATAGGTGTTGCAAAAAATAATGGCATGCTATCTTTACATTTTGTAGAAAGTAAAAAATAATTCTACTTTCTACAATTTTGTGTCCCCCATCCACTATTTTATATTTTGCGTCATCACGTCCACTGTTAGTACATTGTCATTCCATAATCCAATTCCTCCCATTTTCAATCCATCATTACAATCATTTCCTTCCCATTTGCTTCTTCTCAATTTCCCTTCGTCACTCACTGATCTCGATTTAGGTCAATTTCAATCTCATCTCTAGCAATGTCACAAGGGTTCATAGTGGAACTATACCTAGATCCAACGCTTGAGAACCAGGTCCTGAAAGCATGGAACGTTCTCGCACGCAGACAAATCAGCACACACCTCATTGAAATGGAGTCACAACCTCACATAACCTTATTGTCTTCCACCTTTCTATAAGTTTTCAAATTGGAACCTATCCTCAGAGCATGAGCCTTTCCCTCTCTCTCCTTGGTCACCACTTTTCCCCCAATGGCACAAACAACCTCCTCTTTCTCGCCCCCACCCCGTCCCTTGCACTCTTCCACCTTTAATCACAACTCTATGATGCTATCAGAAAAGAAGGCTTCGAAATCGACAATGAATATGCTTTCAATTTGTGGCTCCCTCATTTCCCCCGTCGCACACCACATCCCCGATTAAAGGATGCTTAAGGCATTCTCTCTCTTGGGAAACTCAATTTGCTGATATCTAGTTACAATATGGATATTAAGCTTTGTGGAAAAAAATAATCACTAGAATAAAGTTTAATAGTCAAAATCAAAATTAACACTTTTTATAAGAGAGTTAAGTAATATTTGTAATTGATGAAATGTTGGAAGAGTAATTAAATAATAGATGGAACACCAAGTATTTTATACTAGTTTTATTTTTTTCAAGCCACTTCTCGATCAATAACAAATGTTCTTTGATTGGCTTCTTCAAGTCACTATCTAGGTATTCTTTTAGCAATAAGTCTTTCTAGGTTTAACACCTAAGTATTCTTTTAAAGATAAATCTCTCCAAGTTCAATAATCAAGTATTCTTTTATAGATAAGTTTTTCCAACCTCAACTTTATAACAATGGTTATAAAGGTTACTCAAATGTTGTGTTCGTCTCACTTAGTTGTTATACAATTAATTACAAAACAATGAATTAATACAAGAAAGAATAGATTTTTCAAAGAGTGTTTCTATATAGATGTAAATATATCAATTACAAAATAATGTCTCTTGTGTAAAAATTGTATGTCTTTCTTAAGCTTTAAATCTACTTATATAGTAGTCTAGAAAAGATGATTGTTACAACACTTTAAATCCAACTCACAAATTTGTTTCATCTGTCTTCATTGTCTTCCTTGTGGTAGCAAGTAACCATTTGGCACAATTAATGTGAGCATTAAATCTATTTTATCAAATAGTATCTCTAATTTGATCAATGAAACTACTTATCAACTTTTCATACTAAATAGAGTTTGTAGAAGCAATGTTATTACAGAACAACTATTGTAGTAACTTTCTCTATTTTTCTCTATGATTTTTGCCATTTTTTTCTAGTACAAAACATGATTTTTCTCTTTAACAAATTTGTGAGTTTTGAGATGGTTTTTTTATTTGATATTTTAAGGAATAAAACATTCAAAGTGAACTTTGTTATTAGTCTTAATAAATGATAAATATTTAATGTATATGAGACAAATCGCATGTTTTGTCTAATCAACAATCATCTTATAGATGATCTGCATCTTACACTTCTTTTGACAAGCCTTTAAAAGATACTTTTCAAAGACATTTTCAACAATCGTTTTATAGATGATCAGCGTCTTACACTTCTTTTGTTAGCATGAAAACTTTGAATTCAAGAGATCATCTTTTGACTTAACACGCTTGCTCAATTCCTTCCAGTTTGCAAACTCTTCTCATTTGTGCTCAGAGGTAATGTAGACTCTTGAACTAACTTATGAATTTTACGTTACTACTTCTAATTTTTTATGTTATGTTGTTAGTATGATGTTAGAGATAATTGCAATTGATTGTTTTTGGTTCGAGAATGGTTTGAGGGGGAGGCTTTTGGTTCCTCTTGGAATTCTCTTGTTGTAATGATTATTAGTATTGTTGTTGCATTACACCAAATTTTATAGATGGAACTTTGTTTATTTGTCTTGGTATTATTTGCTCACTTTCACCCCTTGTATTTGTGTACCAAGAAAGAAGGTTGGTTGGTTTTGTTTCATAAGATTTTTGTTCTTCTTTGTTTGTATCATGTGACTGATCTGTGTTGGAGATTTCACATTGATCAAAAATATAGTCAAAATGAAGTATATAAGTGAGAGTAATTCTCATCTTATAAGTTGATTTTATAGAATTGAATTAGGCTTAAATACATACCTTAAATGATATCAAAGCCTATCATAGTAATTCTATTATCAAGCCATCTACATATATTTAGTCTTGGAAACTTTATGCTTGAGATGTTTAATTCCCAACATGAGAGAATATGTTAGAAATTTCACATCCGCTAATGATACATCTTTAGAATCTGTCTGAAGTGAACGAGGATGACAAATCTGAAATGAGTTGAAAATGTATCCAAGGTGCATTGTAGACTTGTTTGAATGTGCTTGAAGAGTGAGGCTTGAACTTTCCTAAACTTGATCACGGTTCTAGTGTAGTTGAGTTACTAGGAAAAAATAGGTAGAGAACATGTAGGAGGCACTTCGACACTCAAGTAAGAAATTGTGAAAATTTTTGAATATGTTCTCAATCATGATTTTAAATTGTAGTTTTGCTCCGAATTTTGGTATTTTGGAAAATTGTGCACAAATGTCATTATGCAATCACTATTGTAGTTGTGATTTAGTAATTGAGACCACAAGAATCCCATTGTTGGAGGTTTCAATTGTGGTATGGGATCATTTTATAAAACCTTGTTCTTAATATTTATACCTTATGGTTAGCTTTCTAAAGCTTGAGAGGAGTATAAAGGTTATGTTATGTGGAGATTTATTTGCCTTTTATACTTCTTGTAGCAATAACTAAATTTCCTATAAAATGTCCCTCTTTCTTGAGATGTGGGTTATTTTCACTTTTATTCTTTTCTTGGTATTGAAGATGTCTTAGTCGATCCTGCAGCATCTAGTATCTCCTAATACTATTGTTTGAGGTATGGTAGCACATAGCATTTTAAATAGTTCATGTCATTAATATTATGTCCTTTTCTTAGTTTAGATATTAATAATGTGAGTTATTTGTAGGCACTTAACACTTTAATCATGCAAAGTAATTGTGTTTAGTGTCTGTCCTTGTTTATTTTTTTTTGTGCTTGTAAGATGTTAGAAAACATGGTAATGGTCTTTGATTTGCATGTGGCGTATTACATAAAGAATAAAATGGTTATTATGAAACCAGAATCTATTAGCGTGACAAATATATCTTTTGTTGTTTTTTGATATCCTACATTCTCCCTAACCTCTAAAATGGTATTGTTATTCGTGTATGTAAAGTTTTTTAATGTGAAAAGTGTTTATTTTGTGCGTAATTTATGAAAATATTTGGAAGTTTGATGATAAAACATATGGAATGTGTTATCAGTTCATTCTGGTGTAAAGTATTAGAATCACTTTCATGAATGGATACAATGTTGATGCACTTATAATTTATGTATCATTACTTCACAGGTCTTTACAAATATGCAAGTTTAATTACGAAAAGAAATATGAAATTCTACAATGAACCTCAATAATCTATAAATCCAAAGAAGTTTGAGCCTGAATATTATTATTATAAAATCATATCAGAATACAACACAACCTAACATGATATCGGTGGCAAGACACACAGTGAAGTTACTTATGAACCACAGCAAATAACAAGAGGCTTTCCAGACTATACGGATAAGAACTCAACCAAACTGCCTTTAAGGTATTTAACTGTTCTTATAAACCTATGAATACAAAGCATGGACTTAAAATTGATTAAATGTGAAATGCTACAACAATCAGCATTTCTTTACTTTTCCCATAAATGATGGGTACTTATGAGAAAAGCTATTTACACAATCAGTCCCTGCACAACTGTTAATGTGTGTGCGTCAGAGTTTTAGGAAAGCAAGAAGGAAAAAAAAATGTAAGAGCCTATGGTAGAAATCATTACTCATATGCAGTCATATTAACAGTTATGCAATAGTGTAAGTATCATCACAGGATGTCATATAGAACCAGAGACAACTGCCAGAAGAAAATCTGACAGCAAAAAAGGAGTTATAGACACAACAATCAAACATCTTACTCTATAACAACAAAATAGAACCATTCATCATCGGGTATTGGATGCTGAACTACTTCAGTCAGAAAAACTGAGAATATGACTGGTCATATCAACTTGGAAGAGGTCCAACACACCGGCAAGCACTCCTCAGACTGGTATCTAACTCTGTCCAAAAAAGAAAAATTATTTTCACACATTACTAGATATGAGAGTGAAGCAATCATCTATACCAAATTGAAGCTATATATTCTAAAAGGTGGCTTGCATTCCAAAATCCCAAAAGGTTAAATAAAATTAAACAACAGAAAACTCACAGTTGTGCTAAATGTTAATGAAGATATGAGCAACTGAATAACAGAGGTCACCAGAAAAACTGAATGCAGCTAAAACAGAGAAGAATCCAATGACCTCAATAAATGGAAGATAAGAAGTCCTACCATTTTAGAAAAATGCCAATGAAAACCATTATCATAAATCAAAGAACAGATCAACAGTGGACATTTTTGTAAATTAGAATTGGCCAATAAGATAATCAGAACTGTCAACTGATGATGCATGAGTTAAGAATGCAAATAACTGCACCATTT